>NW_027271151.1:0-429841 GCF_040938485.1 Diadema antillarum
CGACTGGGTGTGGCACACTCTAGCTCTGGACCCCACCCGCCTGGGTGTGGCACACTCTAGCTCTGGACCCCACCCGTCCTGGGTGTGGCACACTCTAGCTCTGGACCCCACCCCCTGGTTGGCACACTCTAGCTCTGGACCCCACCCGCCTGGGTGTGGCACACTCTAGCTCTGGACCCCACCCGCCTGGGTGTGGCACACTCTAGCTCTGGACCCCACCCGCCTGGGTGTGGCACACTCTAGCTCTGGGACCCCACCCGCCTGGGTGTGGCACACTCTAGCTCTGGACCCCACCCGCCTGGGTGTGGCACACTCTAGCTCTGGACCCCACCCGCCTGGGTGTGGCACACTCTAGCTCTGGACCCCACCCGCCTGGGTGTGGCACACTCTAGCTCTGGACCCCACCCGCCTGGGTGTGGCACACTCTAGCTCTGGACCCCACCCGCCTGGGTGTGGCACACTCTAGCTCTGGACCCCACCCGCCTGGGTGTGGCACACTCTAGCTCTGGACCCCACCCGCCTGGGTGTGGCACACTCTAGCTCTGGACCCCACCCCGCCTGGGTGTGGCACACTCTAGCTCTGGACCCCACCCGCCTGGGTGTGGCACACTCTAGCTCTGGACCCCACCCGCCTGGGTGTGGCACACTCTAGCTCTGGACCCCACCCGCCTGGGTGTGGCACACTCTAGCTCTGGACCCCACCCGCCTGGGTGTGGCACACTCTAGCTCTGGACCCCACCCGCCTGGGTGTGGCACACTCTAGCTCTGGACCCCACCCGCCTGGGTGTGGCACACTCTAGCTCTGGACCCCACCCGCCTGGGTGTGGCACACTCTAGCTCTGGACCCCACCCGCCTGGGTGTGGCACACTCTAGCTCTGGACCCCACCCGCCTGGGTGTGGCACACTCTAGCTCTGGACCCCACCCGCCTGGGTGTGGCACACTCTAGCTCTGGACCCCACCCGCCTGGGTGTGGCACACTCTAGCTCTGGACCCCACCCGCCTGGGTGTGGCACACTCTAGCTCTGGACCCCACCCGCCTGGGTGTGGCACACTCTAGCTCTGGACCCCACCCGCCTGGGTGTGGCACACTCTAGCTCTGGACCCCACCCGCCTGGGTGTGGCACACTCTAGCTCTGGACCCCACCCGCCTGGGTGTGGCACACTCTAGCTCTGGACCCCACCCGCCTGGGTGTGGCACACTCTAGCTCTGGACCCCACCCGCCTGGGTGTGGCACACTCTAGCTCTGGACCCCACCCGCCTGGGTGTGGCACACTCTAGCTCTGGACCCCACCCGCCTGGGTGTGGCACACTCTAGCTCTGGACCCCACCCGCCTGGGTGTGGCACACTCTAGCTCTGGACCCCACCCGCCTGGGTGTGGCACACTCTAGCTCTGGACCCCACCCGCCTGGGTGTGGCACACTCTAGCTCTGGACCCCACCCGCCTGGGTGTGGCACACTCTAGCTCTGGACCCCACCCGCCTGGGTGTGGCACACTCTAGCTCTGGACCCCACCCGCCTGGGTGTGGCACACTCTAGCTCTGGACCCCACCCGCCTGGGTGTGGCACACTCTAGCTCTGGACCCCACCCGCCTGGGTGTGGCACACTCTAGCTCTGGACCCCACCCGCCTGGGTGTGGCACACTCTAGCTCTGGACCCCACCCGCCTGGGTGTGGCACACTCTAGCTCTGGACCCCACCCGCCTGGGTGTGGCACACTCTAGCTCTGGACCCCACCCGCCTGGGTGTGGCCACACTCTAGCTCTGGACCCCACCCGCCTGGGTGTGGCACACTCTAGCTCTGGACCCCACCCGCCTGGGTGTGGCACACTCTAGCTCTGGACCCCACCCGCCTGGGTGTGGCACACTCTAGCTCTGGACCCCACCCGCCTGGGTGTGGCACACTCTAGCTCTGGACCCCACCCGCCTGGGTGTGGCACACTCTAGCTCTGGACCCCACCCCCCTGGGTGTGGCACACTCTAGCTCTGGACCCCACCCCCCTGGGTGTGGCACACTCTAGCTCTGGACCCCACCCCCCTGGGTGTGGCACACTCTAGCTCTGGACCCCACCCGCCTGGGTGTGGCACACTCTAGCTCTGGACCCCACCCCCCTGGGTGTGGCACACTCTAGCTCTGGACCCCACCCCCCTGGGTGTGGCACACTCTAGCTCTGGACCCCACCCCCCTGGGTGTGGCACACTCTAGCTCTGGACCCCACCCCCCTGGGTGTGGCACACTCTAGCTCTGGACCCCACCCCCCCGGGTGTGGCACACTCTAGCTCTGGACCCCACCCCCCTGGGTGTGGCACACTCTAGCTCTGGACCCCACCCCCCTGGGTGTGGCACACTCTAGCTCTGGACCCCACCCCCCTGGGTGTGGCACACTCTAGCTCTGGACCCCACCCCCCTGGGTGTGGCACACTCTAGCTCTGGACCCCACCCCCCCGGGTGTGGCACACTCTAGCTCTGGACCCCACCCCCCCGGGTGTGGCACACTCTAGCTCTGGACCCCACCCCCCCGGGTGTGGCACACTCTAGCTCTGGACCCCACCCCCCCGGGTGTGGCACACTCTAGCTCTGGACCCCACCCCCCCGGGTGTGGCACACTCTAGCTCTGGACCCCACCCCCCCGGGTGTGGCACACTCTAGCTCTGGACCCCACCCCCCCGGGTGTGGCACACTCTAGCTCTGGACCCCACCCCCCCGGGTGTGGCACACTCTAGCTCTGGACCCCACCCCCCCGGGTGTGGCACACTCTAGCTCTGGACCCCACCCCCCTGGGTGTGGCACACTCTAGCTCTGGACCCCACCCCCCGGGTGTGGCACACTCTAGCTCTGGACCCCACCCCCCCGGGTGTGGCACACTCTAGCTCTGGACCCCACCCCCCCGGGTGTGGCACACTCTAGCTCTGGACCCCACCCCCCCGGGTGTGGCACACTCTAGCTCTGGACCCCACCCCCCCGGGTGTGGCACACTCTAGCTCTGGACCCCACCCCCCCGGGTGTGGCACACTCTAGCTCTGGACCCCACCCCCCCGGGTGTGGCACACTCTAGCTCTGGACCCCACCCCCCCGGGTGTGGCACACTCTAGCTCTGGACCCCACCCCCCGGGTGTGGCACACTCTAGCTCTGGACCCCACCCCCCCGGGTGTGGCACACTCTAGCTCTGGACCCCACCCCCCGGGTGTGGCACACTCTAGCTCTGGACCCCACCCCCCCGGGTGTGGCACACTCTAGCTCTGGACCCCACCCCCCCGGGTGTGGCACACTCTAGCTCTGGACCCCACCCCCCCGGGTGTGGCACACTCTAGCTCTGGACCCCACCCCCCGGGTGTGGCACACTCTAGCTCTGGACCCCACCCCCCGGGTGTGGCACACTCTAGCTCTGGACCCCACCCCCCCGGGTGTGGCACACTCTAGCTCTGGACCCCACCCCCCCGGGTGTGGCACACTCTAGCTCTGGACCCCACCCCCCCGGGTGTGGCACACTCTAGCTCTGGACCCCACCCCCCCGGGTGTGGCACACTCTAGCTCTGGACCCCACCCCCCCGGGTGTGGCACACTCTAGCTCTGGACCCCACCCCCCGGGTGTGGCACACTCTAGCTCTGGACCCCACCCCCCCGGGTGTGGCACACTCTAGCTCTGGACCCCACCCCCCGGGTGTGGCACACTCTAGCTCTGGACCCCACCCCCCGGGTGTGGCACACTCTAGCTCTGGACCCCACCCCCCGGGTGTGGCACACTCTAGCTCTGGACCCCACCCCCCGGGTGTGGCACACTCTAGCTCTGGACCCCACCCCCCGGGTGTGGCACACTCTAGCTCTGGACCCCACCCCCCGGGTGTGGCACACTCTAGCTCTGGACCCCACCCCCCGGGTGTGGCACACTCTAGCTCTGGACCCCACCCCCCGGGTGTGGCACACTCTAGCTCTGGACCCCACCCCCCGGGTGTGGCACACTCTAGCTCTGGACCCCACCCCCCGGGTGTGGCACACTCTAGCTCTGGACCCCACCCCCCGGGTGTGGCACACTCTAGCTCTGGACCCCACCCCCCGGGTGTGGCACACTCTAGCTCTGGACCCCACCCCCCGGGTGTGGCACACTCTAGCTCTGGACCCCACCCCCCGGGTGTGGCACACTCTAGCTCTGGACCCCACCCCCCGGGTGTGGCACACCCCCTGGGTGTGACACACTCTAGCTCTCTGCTAATTTCATAAAAGACACAAACACTGGACCAGCCAAGACACAGTATCATGTGCCACTCCCAGTGGATGGGTTGTAAACAAGAGTGTACTCTTGTTTAAAGTCCACCCCGTGGGTGTGCACATGATACTGCGTCTTGTCTGGTCGAGTGTTTGTGTCTTTTATGAAATTAATATTTTTCTTTATTGCTTGTATACTCTTGTTTACTACGTGATATGGGACACGCCACGCGATCACTCCAACAAAATTTATTTTGAAATCACTTTGTATACTGTGATGTATACAAAGTGAAGTGGATGTCACATTTCACACTTTCACAACACACCCGAAATTACAAGGCTGAATAACTGAATTTTATTTTCCATTTCATGTTGTATGCTACAGTATATAAGATAAATAATGTCAATAAAAGTGCAGAGTGTACAGACCCCAGGGGGTGTGCTGTCACAGTGCTGACTGGGTCGGCACCGTGACAGCACACCCCCTAGGGTCTGTACATTCTGCACTTTTTTGATATTTTATCTTATATACTTGTAAGCATACAAAATGAGATGGGTGTCACATTTCAATCTGAACACTCTGAAAATAAAGACAAAACAGGTTCTGAGAAACTTTTATTTTCATTTCGTAACATTTCTTTTTTTTCAACTGTACAAGATATCTACAAGAATTCCATGAGGCAATCTGTATTTCCACTAAAGATTTGATGCTTGACCAGGTCTTTAGCGATTTTTAACTCTTAGGATTAAGCTGTCGTTATTACAGGGTAAGTCACGTTATTCAGCTAAATGTCTCGAGGCAACGGGGAATATTGTTGTACCTAAGACATGCATCACAAAGCACGTCGCCAGTTATATTGTTGGTTTCTTGGGAAGAGAATTAAAACCAAAAGAAGGGTCTAAATTCATTTCTTGGAGAGCCTCCATTCAGTCTTATGGTTTAAGATATAGTAGATTTATATCGTCTGTCAGGAAATACCAAAATGGATTGTGGATCTGATCTTTCTAAATATTATCTAACCTTACTCGATGTACAAATGGTTTTAACAGCAGTTCCACCCGAAAGTATATACAATTAAAAGCGAAACTTGTTCGCATAGTCATTTGCCTACCTAAGATCATTCAGATTTTATCATAAAGGAATAAAGTTATCTGGGATGAAGCAAAGAATCAGCCAGTCCCCAAAAGACAGCCAAGTCACTTAATATAAGACTTTAGATGCATTACCCGGGATCGTTAAGTCGTCCCCACCGCGCTGACCAAAGCGAGTACGGGAGGGGAAGCCCCGGCCGTCGAAGATGGCTCTATGGTCAGCTCTAGTAATGGGTTGTTCGAGCGTGGATTAGTCTCGTTGGTTGTATGCCCCACTAAGGGAATGGGATGCTCGGCATTCTGTGTCGTAGACTGGACAAGTAACCTGTAAAAGTCTTATTAACTAGAGATATAAAAACATAAACATAACATATCGATCATAAACTTTTCCGCAATCTACATCTCACTACACTGATCAGAATCGGTATTACTTTTCATTGTTTAGTTTTACTTTTTCAAAATAAAAATAGAATAAAAAGAAAAAGAAAACCAAACGGAAGTCGAGGATATAGATGATATGGTGGCACATGGCATGTAGTAGCATAGCAAATTTCTATAATTTTTGTCCCAAATATGGAATTAAAAAACCAAAGGCAATGAGAGCTTACAGCCAATACATTATCACCGCTTAAAACCGTATTCTGCTAAAATGTCCACTTGAGCTAACTGCTAGATTCTACAAATGGTTCCGGAACCTGTACAAGAGATAAAGTGGCATATTGGACACGCCCTATGCCGTAACACAAGTGACACAATATCATATTGCAAGTATAGATTTAAAAGACACAGACTAAACTACTAATGGCCCATTCGTGGCGGGTACAGGTGGACTGGTGTCTGCTGTCGGGGATGGCTCCGTGGTCGGTCCAGCAGGTGTCCGAGCTTGGATTGGTCTCACTGGCTGCACGTCCCCCATAAAGGCTGTAGGACACTCGGCATGGTGGGCTTGTCGACTAGCATTCACCTTTGATACGACAGGTATAAAAAGTATAAGTAACCAGTTAATACAGTTTCCACACAAACAATGTTACATAACATAACTTGTAAACATAAAAAAGCATTGGATGCACACATTGTGTGTAGTTTTTTTCCTCACTAAGACCATAGATCTATATAGTCTACAGATATTTCGTGAAGCAAATAAATAGATAAATAAATAGAGGGCTATATGTGTTTTACTTACACTTGCTTTGAATGCCGGTACAAAGGAGCCAAAGTAGACAGCTGCCCGACTCCTGGGAGAGATGTTGTCCACGAAACGGCCGTGTGGTCCTCCCCGCTCCTCACTGGCATGATGTCGGATGCTTCGCTGCCAGCTTGGCTGCAGGGAAAATGACTCGTTCCTCAGCATGCACGGCCCCTCCATGAAGCAAAGACTCTCCTCCAGCGGTGATACAGGCTGATCTCTATCCACGCTGTCCCCTTTAATACTTTTCACCAGGGAGGTGTTCCCACCTCCCTGTTTTCATTGAATCTACCCCCTAGCCAATGACAGGAGTAAAAACTCTCTCCAACGCCCATATGAGAAAACCCCTCGTTTTCATTGGTTCGCACAAAATCAGCAGTTTCTCAATATATCCTGTCACGCGACCCAAAGTGGGTGCGGTTAACATTCCTAGTCAAGGGATTCCAATCATAAGTCTAATTTTATTCAAATGCATTCCCGCCAACTGATGTTATGTGGGGCAAACTATACTAGGAACAATACAAAAGAGGCAAAATGTCCACTGACTGCCCTATTGACAAAATACAGTGTCTTCATTGGTGCTACGAACAAAATCAGCTGTTTCTTAGAGTAGGCCTGGCCTATCACACGAACCAAACTGGGTGCGGTTAACATTCTTAGTCAAATGATTCCTTTCAAAAGCTGAAATATATTCGAATGCATGCGAATTCTCGCTAACTGATGCTGTGTGAGGCAAACTACTACGAACATTACAAAATAGGCAACCTGACCACTCGATCGATGCCTTATCGAGAAAATGCCGTGTTTTCATTGGTGCCAACAAAATCAGCAGTTTCTCAAAGTAGGCGTAGCCTATCACACAACCCAAACTGGGTACGGTTAACATTCTTAGTCAGTTGATTCCTTTCAAAACCTGAATCGTATTCAAATGCATGCAAACTCCCGCCACCTGGTGCTATGTGAGGTAAGCTACTACTAACATTACAAAAGAGGCAACGTGACCACTCCCTGCCCCATTAATAGAATAACGTGTCTTCATTGGTGCTATCGAAATCACGCAGTTTCTAAAAAAAGAAAAGAAAAAAAAAAGTCGCACAAGGATCCAAACTGGGGGATGCTAACATTAATGTGCTTGCTTTCAAAACCTGAATCGGATTCAAATACATGCAAACTCCCGCCGCCTGATGCTATGTGAGGCAGACTCCTATCTACGGACGGTACAAAGGGGCAACCTGATCACTCGCTGCCCTAATGACAAAAAATACCGTGTCTTCATTTGAGTGCTATCGAAATCAGCAGTTTTTCAAAGTCGCCCAAGAATCGAAACTGCATGCGGTTAACATTTCTAATCATGATCCCTTTCAAAACCTGAATCCTATTCAAATGCGTGCAAATTCCCACCACCTGGTGCTATGTGAGGCAACATTACAAAAGGGACAACCTTATCACTCGCTGCCCTAATGACAAAATACCGTGTCTTCATCAGTGCTATCGAAATCAGCACTTTCTCAAAGTCACAGAAGGATCCAAACTGGGCGAGGTTATCATTTCTAGTCAAGTGATTCCTTTCAAAATCTGAATCGTATTCAAATGCAGCAAACTCCCGCCACCTGATGCTATGTGAGGCAAGCCACTATCAACAATACAAAAGGAACAAGATGTCCTCTGGGTGCCCTATATGGACAATTCCTCGTGTCTTCATTGGTGCCATCGAAATCGGCCGTCCTTGAAAGATGCCTATCACGACGTCCGTCTGAGAGGTGTTACAGAAAAAAAAAAATTATTTAAACAATCTCTCCTTTCTTTTTTATACCCCCAGATTGCTCCGTGTCGCTTAGAAGTTACACGCTCTCTCGCAGGTCTTATACTGAATTGCTTTGACCATAGACCTTCATCACCCGTTTATTACAGTTTCTGTCAAAAGCGTTACAATAACATTTTAAACATGCTTTCCTACTTGGATCCTATCATAACCGCCGACAGCCTGCCTGGATAAAAACAAGGAGGCGTTATAGAGCGGTTTGGAACATGGAACACCAAAGCCAGAAGAGATGCTACTTTTTCAAATGTCATGCTATAGGGCCTACGCATAAATTTGCAAAATCGCGAAGAGATATCACTTCTTTTCTAGTAACCACCTGTCTGCGCCACCAAACTGAGTGCAGATAACATTTTCTAGTTAAGTGAATGCTTCCAAAAGCTGAATTTTAGTCAAATGCACGCAAACTCTGACTGCCTGTTGCTATGTGAGGCAAGGAACGGCGAGCATTGCAAAGGAGGAAAACAAACAAGTCTCTTCCTTCAAGACAAATTCCTTGTCGTCTTCAGTGCTAACAACAAGAGATTCAGCAGATTTCATACACTATATTACGCAATCGAAACAGCTTGTGCTTTACATGGCGCCTGTCATATGAATCCTGCATACTGTGAAAAATTGAATTCTATGATTACTCAAGCAATTATCGGCGCCTGTTGCCTTTGAGGCCAACTTCTGTAGACAGAACCAAAGGGGCAAGATGTGTAGACCTACTCCCTGCCCTCATGACAAAATCCTTTTCTTCACCAATGCAAATTGAATCAGCAGCCCCCCCCCCCCCCAGCTCCTATTATATTTCATGTAATTAGTTGTAATATTGGTCTTAGCAGTCATATTGGAATTCAAAATGGCGGGCAAACAGTTCGTCAGACAGATTGCATTATTCCATTTTCTAACCAAACTTGTTAAAATATTTGTGTGCAACCATATTTCAGCAACATTCGTCATTTAGAACTAAAGATTTTCAACTTTCAACATCCTGAAATTCAAAATGGTGGCCTTTCGATATGTTCGTCAGACATTTCAAATCCATCCGTCACATGAATTTGAATTCAGCATGTCCAACAGCCCTAGTGTACGAAATATTAATACCACAAGTCATTTAAAAGCCAAGACAAGGATCTTTAAGCCCTAATTGTTTCTTCATGGCGGCCATGATATTGGAATTCAGGATGGCGGCTGACCCGGTGGTCATGTCTCTCGGATCCGGCATTTTTTTTTTAAAACCAGCACACCCAAAATACCTCTAAAAACAAAATTTCATACTCTCCGCCGATGCAAGCATCTCGACCATAAGGCTGGGTTCACATAGGAGTACACTATTCGGCTATACGATGCACGTTTTCGAGGGCACGCGAATAGCTTGAATCGAACGATAGGATTTCCTAATACCGGGTCACATAAGGCCCCCATTTCACTCGGAAGGTGACCATGGCGACCATGGCGATCTGTGACGATTTAACAAATAGTGGCGCGATCGCCTTCCGTCTCCATTTTTGGCCTCCGAGGCGATTACACTACGGTTTCTCCACGCTCAACCTGCGCTGTAGGCGATAGCGCCACGATGATAATACGACTCTGCCACGTTGTTGCCGACGAGACGCGCTGCTTCTGCGATCGAACCGACTGTGTTGCGATATTCGTACGCTTATCAAGACCTCGCTACAACAGTGATACGATCGGAGCGACAGTGATACGTTTACGCCGGGCTCATGCTACGATCTCAAGCGATCGGGGTATAAATTTGTTTCATGACTGAATTTCTTCAGGCAGATGTCAGTGTCAAATTAACATGGATATGCAGAATATGGTTCTACCCTTACATCTTAGCATTCTAGAACACACCAGTTAGAACCTGATGTGAAATTGCACTATTAGTTAAGTCATCCATTCAATTAAAAGTGTAAAACGTGTATAATATTAAAGAACCGGCTTACGAGCAAACTACAAATCGTATCCTACAATGAGACAATTTTATGAAGATATATTTCAAAAGATTACAACTTAATTACTTTCATTAATTGTCTTGCAATGGTATATGACAAACAAACAATTGAATAAACAGAGCAGATTCGTACCGAGTGTACGTGGAAAAATGAATTTTATACGTTTTTCTCCATGTCCACCTTCCTGGTCTGTCCATCACTTTCTATCGTTCATGGTTGGTTCCTGTTACGTAATACTGTACAAGTGGTAATTTTCATGGGCGATGGGAGCTGCTTTTGATGCGCTTGAGTTACGCTTTGCGCGATGCTACCCCGTCAAAGCTACGAATGTGGCGCTTTTAATGCGCTCGAGAGGCGATGGCGATACGCTCTAAAACCACGGCGATCGGTCGCGACCTCGCTACGGAAGTTTTGGACATGTTCAAAACTTCCGTAGCGAGGTCGCCGACCATGGCGATGGTGGCGATCCTCCGCGCTTCTGAACCGCTCAAGACACGATGGAGAAGATTTAAAGCGATCAAGCCACGATCCGCCGCGCTTTGTCGATTTTTCATGATCGTAGCGGAATCGCCGTCTAGTGAGATGGGGGTAGGGCACTATTCGAAAATGCCGTATATCTGCATATAGCATAGTATAGTGGGAATCGTGATTGTTCGATTTTCGTACAGCGTATACCATCTCTCGTTTATGAAATGATGACAATTTTGGTCTGGATTTGCCCTTCAGCAAAAATAAGCATGTAGACTGATATTCTGATGCAGTGTTGTGCATCATGATCAAATAATATTATAATGTTATTAAACAAATTAAAATCCCGACGGAATCCCATTTTCATTTGCTCAATCTTCCACAAATTAAAAATAATCAGTTTTAATTGATTTACCCAAATTGACCCCCGGTGGAGTTGGGTCAGTTTTTTATTCATATACTCAATTTATAGCTTACTTGTAACAAAAATGGTACTTTCAAATGTTATCTCAGTTAAGAAACTGTTAATAAGATTGCTGGGATGGTTGTGTAGGAGGAAGAAATCCTCCCTGCATTGGATAGGGAGTTGATGGTGCGGGTGATGGTGTACTGGGTCGACTTGACGGCGCCAACCATTGCCAACACGTGCTACCTTATGTGACAAGCCATGCCCGAATAGCGTATAGCGAATAGCGAATAACGAATAGCGAATACCGTTACCGTATACCGTATACTTCTATGTGAACCCAGCCTTACAGCTGCATATCTGCACCACTACCAGTCTTATTACACATGTGTATACCAATAGCATGCGTGAATTCCTGAATCTATAATGCCTAACAAGCATGCTATGTTTGGTACTTTCCCAGACATGAGGAGTCTGCAATAAACATTTGAAGCAAACACACCATTTCTAATTGTCCATTTTGTCACTCGTCCATTTATACTGCAGTGTATAAGGCTGCGTTCACATAGAAGTATACTATTCGGGTATTCGGGGCTCGTTTTCGAGGGCACGCGAATAGCTTGAATCGAACGATAGGATTTCCTCACACCGGTTCACATAAGAGGGCACTATTCGAAAGTACCGAATAGCTGCGAATAGTATAGCAAAGTGGGAATCGAGCTTGTTCGATTTTCTTGCAGCGTATTACCGTCTCTCGTTTATGAAATAAGGACAATTTTGGTCTGGATTTGCCCTTTAGCAAAAATAAGCATGTAGACTGACATTCTGATGCAGTTTAGAAATTGTTAATAAGATTTGCTGGGATGTAGGAGGAAGAAATCCTCACTGCATGGGATGGTTAGTTGACGGTGCGGGTGATGGTGTACTCGGTGCCCGAATAGCGAATAGCGAAAAGCGAATAGCGAATAGCGAATACCGAATACTTCTATGTGAACGCAGCCTAAGAGGTTGGAATAAATTGTTCCAGTATATAAGTGACTAATTACGGTACTTGTTTCACTCAAATAGCTAAAAATCAGCGATTCCGTTAGATTTTCTATCACTCAGCCCAAACTGAACATGTATGGTATAACCCCCTGTCAGATAGACTCTTGCAATGTCGAATGTCATAAAAGATTCTCTACGGAGAATTTATAGATTCTTTGATATCATGCGAAATCAATGCTCACTAATTCTCGGTTGCCAGTATGTGAGGCATCCGTATATCGATAGACCAATTCGGTTTGGATACTGTTTTTATTGTAATTTTTAACCAGTGGCTTCAAGTATGGCCTAACAAAAGATCATTCATGCACTGACATTGCAACGCACC
This sequence comes from Diadema antillarum, assembly GCF_040938485.1. Lineage (NCBI taxonomy): Eukaryota > Metazoa > Echinodermata > Echinoidea > Diadematoida > Diadematidae > Diadema > Diadema antillarum. The sequence continues at coordinate 12,493 of NW_027271151.1, forward strand.
TGACTCATCTCATAACCCATTGAAAGTGCGTTTGTTCTTCTTTGGAAGCCCCCAGTTATGGCTGCCATAAGCTACAGTGCTCTGAAGTCAGATTTATCTACACCATTACCATGTGAGGCGGCTTGCCCTCGGGAGTGCTAACATCGCTACACACTATCTGTCACGAGTAATGTGGTATTGTTAGGTAGAACAGTAAACAAGCCAAACAAGCAGATATTGGCGGAAGTTGAATCCAGATATTAAAGGATGGAAAGCTTATGACTATATCGGAGTTTATTGCATTTTCCATTTGATTCCAAAACTGCAATGGCCGTCACAAGCACATTAGTATTATGTGACGAGGACATTGTCATTGCCTCACAATTGATATCTGACTTCTTTGTTCATTTAAAAAAAAAAGATATATAAAAGTGGGTTTTGTGTTGTTGTTTTTTTTTTCTCAATATGACGCCTCCGTGCCCATATTCACAAACAACATTGTAAAGCCGAATACCCACTGTGCAACCTGAGCCTGCGAGCTGGTGCGAACTGTACGGGGCGCCAAGTGTCGCATGGCCTATTTCGTCGACGAAATGATCATTTTGTCGACGAAATGTTGACAATTCGTAACGAAATAACAACATTTCGTTACGAAATGACTAATTTCTTAACGAAATAGGCCATGCGACACTTGGCGCCCCATACAGCTCGCACCAGCTCGCAGGCTCAGGTCGCACAGTGGGTACTGGTATTTGCGGTTTAAATCCGTTTCTTTACCTTGACAAAGTCATACTTCTGAAAGAGTACAGTTTGAGAGAGAGAAAAAAAAGTGAAGTGCAAGATATGACCCCCCCCCCCCCCGTTTCTCTAATGTATTACAATTAATGGATGTTTGCTTTCCTACAACCTGGTAGCGGAGCGTTTCATTCACTTGTCTGCCTATGCTACCAACCTGACTACCTCCCATTAAAGTTCCATAGGCAGGAATTCACTAGTTGTTGCTAGGTAGTTCAAGCCTCCGGCAAGCTTTGCAACTTTTGTGAACTATAAGCATGCATGAAATCCTAACACATTCCAGAACCGGGCTATCCATATCAACAAAGAAATAAAAAAAGGCAGTGAAGATTTATGCAGGAGAGGAATATGAGCTTTAACGGATTCATCATCTCATCTGATTTGTCTATGGCTGTTCAATCATAAAAAACCCTGATTTCCAAAGTTTCCATGATTTAAAAAATATATTTCGTTAAGGTGTTTGGTTAATGTGATTATTTCTCTGATCAAAAGTGATGTTGAACAGAGACTCGATTTTCCTTTAAAGGAACTATAGGGCCTAGAATGCAAAATGCTGTAGACTTTGCGTTGATTCATGATACACTCGACGGCATGTGGCATGACCAAATGAATGTCTGAATACATGTCATGTGTTTCATAATAGTTTTTCATTATTTTTATTACACACCCACAAAAAACCCGCCTCAAAACCAAGATTCAGTACCAGTGGCATTATTTGTCAGTCAATTAGGTAGTAAATGATTAAAGAAAGAAACTGGAATGTAGGTTTCCCTAGCTAAGCCTAATTGGGATGCTTCCATGTTCAAACGACATTGCAGGTAAACATGCAAGTTATGCCCACGATACAGTAAAGGTGCATTCCAATGTCTTTTGTTAATCAAGTAGTTCCTGAATTTGGGAGCGCTATGAATGACAGGGGGACTGAGAAAAAAAGAGGTATACTGTATACAACACAGTGTAGTTTCGTAATCATATGTCACTCTGCTATAGCGTCCGCGTCTAAAGTAACAGCTTAAGCTCTCCACTACTATACCAGAGAAGTGTTATATTAGAGAAGAAGTGGGAGTCTCTTTGCAATTTGTGCGAATAGCATATGGATTCTATAGCATGATAAACCCTAACGCTATAAACCCTTAGCATTTCACCGGCTTTGATGTTCCATGCTCCGCGCCGCTTTTCCATAGAGTTTGGATATGGGGATAAAAAAAGGGGTTCTTTATTTTAAGAATTTTGAACCGTATTTAAGCAGAAATTTCAAATCTTGTGTGCAACTTGGTGGTAATCGTGTATGGAATAATACGGTTTTTTTTTTCTTCAAATCTCCTTGTTATCAATACCTCCGGATTGAATATTGATATTTCATAAAAAAGGTAATATTAAACCATATTGCGTATATTTGTGCATGATAATGATAATGTTTGCCAGGTTTAGCACTTGATTGTTAAATCTTTCGAAGTTAGTATTTGGCGATTGCTTGTTTCTGCCTGTTGAATAGCATTTTACAGTTGAAGTACAATTTTTACTACATTTCTTCGTGTGTCCTAATTATATTCTTTGCACATTGAACAATAATTTCTGCTGAAAAAATTGAAGGGACAGCGCATTGCTGCTGGCTAGGTATGTTGTATTCTAGGAATGACGCATACTTAAACAGAAGTGCTGTCTTTTGTCAAAGCAAATTATTAGCACCTGCGGTATCAGAGTGTATAACTTCTCGGCGGCACGGAGCATGGGCAAAAGAAAAGATTCTCGTTTCTTTTCCTTCTCTGACACCTCCCTGCTAATGTCAATGACGCGTAATCCCGGCAGTAATTGTGTCATTCGCCAAAACGGTTAATGGTTCTTTAGTCAATAATGAAGCCTTTCGACCGTCAAATACCATGCAAATGCATGTTAAGCTGGGGGCTGTTGCTATGCTGTATAGGACTCACAGAGATACGCCGGAACCGACTTTTATTTTGAACATGCCTAAAAAAACCAACCCCCCCCCCCCAAACAAACAAAAAAAAAAAAACAAAACAAAAAAAAAAAAAAAAAAAAAACGTGCTCCAGCGTATCTCTGAGAAACTACGTAGCTATACTGAAAACAAAGAACGTCAAACTTGGTGATCATTATGATTAGCACACGGATGCGAACGAATCTTCATTTTTGTTTTAATTCTTTGGGCATTCTCTGTCTCGATAGGCCTGGAGCGAAATCTCTTCGCACTTTGTGTAATTCTCTTCGTAGGTTCATTGCATGACAATATTCTTGAATACTTATAGACATTCAATTGTCTTTGACTTCCCGTGGTCCAAACCGCTCTTTTACAGAGTTTGAATATATTTTGGAGACATCCGTTCAGAAGAAATTTGGAAATCCTGTGTGGAACTTGGGGGTAATATGGCACGGAACAAATCCCTTCAGTTTTTCTTCATAATATTTATGTTATTGAAACCCAAGAACTGATAAGAGAAATATAAATCTCATTAAAAAAATCGATCAAATACCTTGCACACAAGATGGCTTCGTTTGCGAAGTTTAGAACTTGAATGTGAAATCTTTCTGATTATGAAATATGAATGGATAAATCAGTGCCCTCCCATTTCTTAACTGATTTTTGTTCACGTGTCTTGTTCTCTATACACATTGCTGTAGAAAGTATTGAAAGGGGCATCGAACTGCTGCTCGCTCGGTTTGCCGCTGTAATTGAGGAACGATGCATGTTTATACAGGAATGAAGGAATGCTGTGTTTCGTCAAAGCAACTCATCAACACCTGCGATAGACCTCATTAATTCTTCCCTGCACGGAGCATGAGTACAAAGGAGCCAATTTCTGAAACTGCACGTAGAGCACTGGGAATAGGCCAAAAATGGTTCCTGACGTCATTTGAAGATCATCCAAGCACCTTCAGAAAACGGGGATATGCCCACTTTCCTGAATATCCCCGGTTGGAAGGTATGTGAACCTACGTATATCCCCGATTGAAGGTCCTTACAAACGCGCACACACACACACACACACACACACACACCAAGGAGCTTCAAACACACTTGCTCCTTGCACACACACACACACACACACACACACACACACATACATATATATATATATATATATATATATATAATAGGCCTATATAGATAGATAGATAGATAAAGATAGATAGATAGATATATATGTGTGTCATTATACGTGTAGTTACACATGATTCTTAAGATTTTTGTCTCAAATTATGATTCAACTAATATACACGTAAATGAAATCAGCTTGTTATTATTGTTTAAACCCACACAATGAGTCACACAGATCAGGACGGACACATGCACATACTTTTTAATAATTTCTTTATTGTCTTCGTGCCAACAATCAGTTGCCATATGCCCTATCACATATATAGGCTAATTTATTGAAGGTCTTTACAATCAGACATAGGGTATAATCACAAAACTAAATGTTAAAATATTACATTCTGATTTGAACATTAGTCAGAAATTAAATCAAGTTTGGATCTTATTTTAAGTTTAACCCATGGGCCTACATAATTTTATTAGTGTCCTATTCACCACTTTACCAGGATAGCGAAGAAAGAGAAACTCTTGACCGTGATATACATACTAGGTGTTTCAAAAAACATTTCCCACTTTTGATTCTTAATAATTCATAAACTATATATTAGATAACACTGTCATTAATATGAGTAATAGCTGAATAGTGTACAATTTGGTTAGAGGTGGTTTAAATATGAAAACATAAATCAGTTTCATGAAATCCATGATTAATTTCACAGTTAGGTTCCAGATTTTGCTCTATTTTCAACCCTCTGTACAAAATTTCACTTTGCACAGTGGTCAATGGGTGTGTATGGGAGTGTGTGGTTAACACCCTGACAATGGTCCTAAACAATGGTTAGGGTTTGAATGCTTCATTATTTATTCATGAGAAATTCCACTATCACAACTAGTCTTTATTCAGCCTCTGGCAGTATCTGTGTAAAGTCAAACGCCTGCCGATACTGTCGTTGGGTCTCGACAGTGCTCTCCCTACTTCTGAAAAACGAAATTACAATGAATACCCTCTGTTCTATCGTAAACATGGTGACAGGAAGTAAAGAAAATCAATTAGAGTATACACTTGTGTAAATGGAGCCTTAAATAAATCTACTGTGAAACATATCGCCCCAATGATAAATGCTGCTGAACTCTTTACCAAAAATGATTTCTTTTTATCAAAAAGCGAAAAATTTGTCAGACTATTTAATTAGTAGACAGTTGTATTACAATGAGGAACTTTAGATCATTTATGCTTATTTATATCCCAAATTTAGTGATATGTGAAGCAAAAATTGAAAATGATTGCCAGCTGGAACGGAATGTGGTGTTTGCAAGCACATGGAAACGTGTGCTTCCTTTTTCCATGTGCATACAGTTTACCCTTTACCGTGCATGAATCCAGACTAGCAGTGCCCAGGGCAATCCACATGAATTATTGATTAAGCATTCATGTGCCTGGGAGCACGAGACTGACGCCTAGTCAACAGGTGGTTCAGGCATGTCTATTGTTCAGGGCCATTGTCAGCACACACTCACATACACATCATTGGTTCCTGTGCAAAGTTCATTTTTGTACAGAGGGTTAAAATTTGACCAAAATCTGAAACCTTACTTCAAAATCAATCTTAGATTATATGAAACTGATTTATGCTTTCACATTAAAATTACCTCCAACCAAATTGTACACTATTCAGCTATTATCTATATTAATGACAGTTTTATCGGATGAATATTTTTTGAGCTATTAATGATCAAAAGTGGGAAATGTTTTTTGAAACACCTAGTAGTTTTAAGATTGAATCTAATGAGATTATTTTTTTGGGGGGTGGGGGTATATGATGTGCAATTGGAAGTTTTGACTTTACATTTGCATATCATGGAGCGGGGCCTTTAGATCTCAAAATCTTGGAGCATGGTTAATTTTAACTGCTTTGATATCATTCATTTGCATATATTTTATTCATTTCTTCATTCCTTGCACCTTATCTGATCTTCTTGATTCTGAACACACCGTAGCTACTATGTTACCTATCATAGTTGCAAAAATAAAGAAAACACAGGAATTTTATATACTCTAGGTATCTGCAGCACGCATGGCAACTCCTGTATATCGCATACTAAGTTGCGCCAATGACATCCAAAATGACCGATTTTGATGTACAAAAGGTGTGCTAACCTCTTTTCTGCCTCCTGAATTGATCAATAATTTGTCATTAAAAAAATGAAGATCTGTCAGCCATAGTATTGTCTATGCAAATTAGATGGTGTGTATGTGTGTGTGTGCGTGCCTGTACATGTGTGGTTTGTGCATGGGTGTTTTGTGTCATGAAATTTCATTCGACTACCAGTGTCTGTACGTATGCCTACCAAAAATAATGCATTCTGTTCATTACTGCATGCTTGGCAAGTCTGCCCAAAGTCTCTGATCACTTTTCTGCTCCAAAAAGGGGACTCCGCTGACACTGTCGACCTCACAACACCGTGTGGTTATCTCTCTGTATGAAAGACAATGATAAAGTTTTGCTTCGTTTGACTTTTACACATCCATGTTCTTTCATTCATCTATTGCACATATTATTATGAGTAGCTGACGCGTGCATCGTTCGAAAACATTAGAATCTCTGTTATGATCTCTACAGACAATAAATCTACTGCATAACGACTCGTCTGCACTTTGATCTTGTAACATACCTTGGTCGAGTACCAAGCATTTTTTTTTGAGGGGGGGGGGGGGTGGGGGGTGGGGGGGGTTTCTTCAATCTCGATAACAATGTTGGAGTACATTTAGATAACCGGAAAGCGGTATCATAAAACGACTTCATAATTAATTCTTATAGATATCAACAAGATAAGCATGACACAGAATGAACTAGGTACGTAGAATTTCGTAAGATTTTTTGCTTTAAATGAAATGTTAAGACAAGGAAATTCAGAACAAAACAAAAAAAGATAGGTTACGATAAAGAAATACCCGCGACAGCTCATGAATGCACTCACACCACAGCCAATCTCGTGATGCTACTACATGCTGCCTTGTTCGAGAATAGGATCCTTGTCTTCATCTTTGTCACTGAATGAAAAAGAAAGAGAGCATAATTATGTGAAAATAATAAACGACGAGCATCAAATACAGGTTCATAGCTGACATTAGTCTGCCGCTTCTCATTAAGATCATCGGTTTTGATATGTTTCCGTGTAGGTTATCAATAATGGGCGCCGAAGTAACTGGATATATCCATAAGGCATCAAGGGGAATCATAATCATGAACACTTATGGAATGATTTGTGGTCTTTGATACGACCTGCGGGTATCAAAAGACAATTTATCGGACGTCGCATAGAGATTTCAAGAATTTAAAAGTGAGGCAACTGTAACTGAGGTACATTAAAATTGCGACCCTTCAGGTAATTCAAACAAATTCAACATATTTATATACTTATGTGCTAAAAGCATACCAAACTTTTTTGGCATGTTGTGTTGTTATGATACAACTTTGCTCTCAGTTTAGGCCGCATCCATGGTAGAAGCTCCACTTAGTTTCCCGAGTGCTGCCCATTATTAGAGCTATAAAATGCAGGTAACATTGTCCTCTTATATCAAAACAGCGATACATCCGATACAGGAGTGTCCTCTGACCACAGAACTCTGGTGACCCTTAAAGTAGGCCATACATATCTGTTTCAACCTTCAACCGCGGTTGTAGCCTGTGGGGACTGAAAAGCAAGATGACGCTCGAAGGTGCCTTCTTCAGAGCCAGCTTTGTTTAGATGGCACTGCCCTTCCATAGATAACTACGATGGGGTGTCTGCCCCAGTCAGCTAACCACTTAGTCAATATGAAATGCATTCAGACAAATCAATTTTTAGCAATGCGTGGAGTTGTTTTTGCAGTGTCTCTAGTTCATGCGTTCACTCCGCTGATCTTTATGATATATCTTTTCATGTTCAGAGCTATTTCCCATATGCAACCTATTCAACAATTTTTATTGTTTATGTATTTGATTTAAAGTGTATTATTGACTTTTACGAACAGAAAAAGAAATGCTTGTTTTGTGCTTTTATTAATTACATAAAGCATTTGATATGAATTGATAGGAATTTTTGTGGTTGAAATTATTAAAAGTAGGTGTGAATTACAACATCCTAACTGTTGTTAAAATTTGCATAAAAGTGCGAAGTTTTGTATGCTGCCAATGGTGCAATGTCCGACTTTTTCACTTGTCTTGTAGGAATCAGACAAGGTGAAAACCTCTCACCTCTGCTGTTTGCAGTTTTAAACTTATTTAAATGACTTTGAAGAACATATTACGAAATTTTACTCCGGCTTGAAATTGTTAACTGAAAAATTATAAAATATTTACAGGATGTGGACTTGGAGCCTTTTTTTAAAAGTTGGTTTGCTTGTTGTATATTATGCTGATGACACAATAATCTTGGCAGAAAGCCCTAACGAACTGCAAATAGCTCTAAATGCAGCACAAGGATATTGTTACGAATCACACCTAACTGTCAGTGCAAGTAAAACTAAGATAATGCCTTTTTTCCAGAAACAAAATTAGGAACATTCCAAATTTTATACATTCCAAATTTTACATTAGATGACCAGGTAGATGTGGTTTATGACTGTTTATCTTGGCGTATATATAGATGCAGTCTAATTACAATGGTTCTTTCAAAAAGACAATCTAGAGGCAAGAACTTTAGGGCAGAAAAAGCTCTATACAATATGATGACTAAAAGAAAGTAAATGCAGTCGATGGTTGACATTCAATGTCATTTATTTGACCATTTGATTTTGCCCATCTAATTGTATGGTAGTGAAATCTGGGGATATGAAGATATAAAGTAAAGTTTTCAATTCCAAAGGAAATTCCCTAGAACTTTATTATCTGTGTATAGGTTCATGTACCTCAGACTGTTTGGATTATGAAGAGGCAGGAAGAGGATTGATTTTAAATCATGTGAAGTGCAGAATGATCATTTTCTGGTTAGGAACATTGTGAGGCAAATGCGTAATTTTCATGTTATGTTCCTCTGAAAATTCCTCTTCGTCATTCATAAAGATAAACATTGTAACTTTATACCTCCTCATGGTTAGAATTTATTGAAGACACAAGCTGGTCTATCCAATACTTAATTGGCTAGGCAAAAATGAAAATACTGCGTTGGGCTTAAATGTTCATTCTTTCCTAAAATTAAGACTGAATGATATTTCTTGTCAGGAATGGGGAGTCGCATTATAGTCAAATCATGTTTGCACAAATGATATAGTATCTAGAAGCTACTGTGAAGTGGAGAACTTCATATACGTCTTGATTACCGTAAATAAATCTGATAATGTTACTTTCTTTAAGCTTCGGTGTAGATCACATGAATTACCAGGAAACAAAATGCGAACATACTACATTGTGATATGTAGTGCACACTTTGCTCATCTTCTCACATAGGTGACGAATTTCATTGTATTTTTGTTTGCCCTTTTTTTCCAAAGGGTGAGATGTTTGTATTTTCCTAAAGACTTACAAAAAAAAAAGGTTTCCAAATGTTTTGCACGTGACAGATTTTTATTTTTTTTTTTTGATACTAGAAGTATTTCTCGGCCAAAGAAGTTAGCAAGATTCATTTACCTTATGATGTTGTAATTTTTCAAAATTCTGACACACACACACACCAAAAAAAAAAAAACAACCCAAAAAACACAATTGTTCAAGCGCCATATAGATGGTGCCAATAGAGTTGGAGCTATACGTTCTCGTAGTGGTAGGGTAGTGAAACAACCAGATTTGTTTAGCTTGTGATCATGTACATTGCCTATGTATAGATCCTGCAGCTGTAGCTGGTTACAAGTTGGTGTTTTTATTACAACATGCCTTATTCTATTTTATTTCATCTTTTGCTTGTTTTCTCTTTTCATTTTACTCATGTTTGTACTCTCTATCTACAAAAAAATTGTATTCACAAGTCTGTTATATTGTCATCTATATTGCATGTTTGTTCTGTCATACCCCGAAAGGAGGTCGAAAGAGTCAATAGCATTCTACAAATTCTACGCATACAAGCTAGTTCCAAAGAACTACAGTGGTTCACAAATTATCTAAGCAATAGACAACAATGTGTTTCTATAAATGGTGTTCTCAGTGAATACCTAAAGGTCAAATCTGGAGTACCCCAGGGTTCAACACTGGGTCCATTGTTGTTTTGTATATGATCTGTGCAATATAGATGTATCATCGAATGTTAAATTGTCTCTTTATGCAGATGAATATGCAGTTATTACAAGAGGAAATGCAACTACAGCTCGATAAAATTTCTCAGTGGATGAAAGTTAACAAGATGATGTCAAATGTAAAGAAGACCAAAGTAATGGTGATTAGTTCAAGAAAGAAATTGCAAAATTGTAAAATTTCTGTAATGTACTACAATGGTCAGTATATGTTGAACAGGTACATGAATTTAAGTATTTAGGAGTTACTTTGGAACCTACTTTAAACTGGTCTAAACATGTTGATAATATTTGTACCAAAATAGCCCGTGCAATTGGAAGCGTACGAAGAGTGACATGTTTTCTATCACGTAAAACGATTATCAATTTGTATTACTCATTAGTTTTACCCCACATAGATTACTGTTCCACCAGCTTGGGTTCATGTTCCAAATCACACAGTAAGAAATTACAAAACGATGCAAATTAGATTTATTCGTATGATTTTCAATATAAAGCAACACGAATCTGTATCACTGTATATTCCAACAATAAATTGGCAAAATATTGCAAACAGGATAAAATACCAGCGTTGTCTCGTGGTCTTTAAAATATTAAACAGGTTTGCACCGCCTTACTCGAATCGCCTGATCACACAGCGACCCGTTTATCATGTAACACGGTATGCTACCAACAGTCCACTGTTTGTTCCTCAGGTTAACACTAAAGCGGGGTTCCCACTATCGTGCGATCCATTGCGAACGCCACGATTGGACATTCGTGACTGATCGTGGAAAATTTGTTGAACTCGTCTGAAATTTCACGTTTGGATACGAGCTTATGCGGGTCAATACGTGTTGGTACGCTTGGATGCGATATGGTCACGATTGGTCTATTTCAAGCGATACGATCTATCACGATCTGGTCTGCCGTTCAAATACAATCCGACAGGATTGTCCCGATTGAGTTCACGATTGGTACCAATCTAACATGACCATTACGATCAGGATCCCCGATCTGGTACGTGCAGAAACGTTCCAATACGAATACCGCGAACCAATACGGGCTGCTGAGATAAGATGCGATATCTTTTACGATCGGGATCAAAAGCGACCCCCATTTAAGGCGCGATTGGACCCGAATGGGAATATTATAGTCCGGCTGACGATGGATTTCATTGTTTCCCTTAAATCATGCAGAGTGATTAGGCCTATTAATTTTATCCACAACCATTGATGATGGCAAGGCTTGACAGGTTGACGATGATGACGACGTAACCTTTGCAGTATTGCTAATGACGATTATGTTATCAGAGAGAAAGCAGCACCCAGGCCAGCCATAACCTCAGATATTCCCTCGTCTAATATTAAACGTAAAGGAATTATTATCAAATCGACATGCTCACCCTCCCCCCTCACAAAAAAAGAAGAAATGAAATATCGAACCCAAATACATAAGATCAGATGATTGCCCCTCTTCTCCAAAAAAAAAAAATAGCAAGACAAAATGACCTTTCTCTCCAATACATGAAGAAAATAATTATATGATGAAATGGAAGCTAAGAAAGAGGATCTGATCATTTTGAATGTTATGTAACATAGTATTATGTGTTATATACGCTCGATATAAGAAAGTTGGCCGAATGGATAGTATTGCTTATGTGTTCGATTTCATATTCGCAAAGAGTATGTATCAAATGCCTTTTTATTTCAAAATGTCGTTATCTCATGGATTATTAAAAGTTTGGTTTATTCGTCTTAATTAGTGTTTTACTAAACAATATTTAACATAACTGATACACACACATAACAGAAAAGTGACTCCCTAATCAAATGATGTCACGTTTTAACAAAAAAGGAGGTTTTACTCAAAATGATTTCGGAGGGGTATATTGCTACACTTATTGAATAACTAACTGCGAAAAATAATAAGAGTGATCTTCATTGTCATAATCAACGGGTGATCTCACATCCACGACAATGGTCACTTTTACATTTGCAGTAATAATGAGAGTTGAAAATAACAATTTTCCTCTAAAATTATGCTCTACCAAACATTCAAAAAAAAAAGACATCGAAAAGTGTCAAGATTGAAGTAAAGGGGTCAAACGATGGCTGATGAAACAACAACTCTTAATTACTATGTACAATACACAAACAGCAGGATACTGCACCCCCCTCCAAAAAAAAAAACACTCTGTAATATACTTTTAAAGATTAACCATTTGCCTTTGATATGTACCCATTCAAGCACGATTCATTAAATCACTCTCATCTTTGTACTGAGGTTAGTCAATACGTGCAGACATACAATTGCCATTTTATTTTTGCTCATTTTTTGTTTTCGTAACAAAAGTTATCCCATATCCTGTTCTGTGTGTCTGTATAATGGTAATAACAACTCATTAATCAAATGAAAACATCATTAACATAATGTATGAAAACATCTAACAATCTGTTATACAACTTTCATTTCATGAAATCATTATAAAAAAACGATTTTGGTAATGTACCTTAAAAATTACGGCAATTAATCCCCACACCGTCATTCAATTTACGGTTTGGAAATAATAATCTAAAGATGCAGGCTACCACCTATCAGAATACAAAATGAATATAATTCATGAGTAAAATAAGGGCAAATGGGCAAAAAAATAATAATAATAATAAGCGGAAGTGAAGTGAAAAAGTCGATCCCGATCAACACGATTAAGAAGCACGATTAGAAGAGATTTGCTGCGATTGGATACGATCCTAGACGATCTGATGCGATGATCACGATCAAAAACTAATCGTGTTAATCGTAGAAAATTTTTGAACCGTCCAAAATTTTCCTACGATTAACGCGATTGCCACGATTGACCTTAAGATCTGATACAATCTGATAAGACCATCACGCTTGCTGCACGATTAAGACCACGATTTCAATCGTGGCGCCAATCGTGATAGTGGGAACCCCGCTTCAGTACAAAAAACGTAGCTTTCCTTATTATGGTCCAATGCTCTTCAATAAGTTACCCCTTCCCGTCCAGACGCTGGGTTCATTGCCTCTTTTCAAGAAACACTGCCGACCATTGCTACATACTTTATGATCTTAGGTTGTCAAGCATGATAGAAAATAATGTTTGTTTGTTTTTTGCTTATTAAACTATTGAGTTGATTTATGTACCACATGCTATTGTAATATACTGGTACCCATCTAGTACCCTTTGTGAATGTACATGTACTTGTAAAGATTGATTTGTGAATACTGTTTATATTTCGTTTGTTTTTGTTTTTTGTGTAGGTTAACTATTGTTTGTTTTAATCTGAAAGTTTATGTATGCATTGTATACAGGGCTTCCTTGAAAAGCAGGTCTGCTGGCTGTCAGTAGAACTGAACGGAATGTCCCTGTTAAAAGATGTTGTGAATAAATAAATAAATAAATAAATAAATAAATAAATAGATAAATAGTTTCTTATCAATTCAATGTGTAACCTGGGATGCAACCTCTGTCAGGTATCTCGTCATAAGCCTATCAGTAAACTTTTAACAACTGCTCAAGCCGTATGTGACAGCAATTTTTCTACTCACTTGTTGTTGCTGCAGACACAAAGCCAAGCCATGACCATGACGAAACACAAGCTGATAAGAACCGCCCCAACGACTGCTATTACATCTGAGTCGAGATATTGAATAAGCAATAAAAGTTGTATAGGGTTGATCAATGAAATTGTCTAATTTGCAAATTTAAGGAAATCAAATTGAATAGCTAAGGAAATCTCCACCACCCCTATGAGTTCCAACGCCACCAACGTGGAAAATTTTACCCTTTCTTTGGTTAAAGAGAGAAAGATGGAGAAAATTATAAGAATACTTGTCATGACCAAAAAACAAAACAAAAAAAAAACACATCGATTTCAGAAGGGAAGCGAAATCACAAACAAATTGCATTACTAAGAATATCTCTCCTGAATAAAGTGTTGCAGGCATATAACATAATATCAATCGGCAGCTTGAAATTCAGCCTTCACACATCGCCGGTTTACATGGCCATGGGCGTCACCAGGGGGGGTGCGTTGGGTGCGAACGCACCCCCTTCAGATCCTTAAAAAAAAAAAAAAAAAAAAAAAAAAAAAAATCAGTCTGCGAGCGACCTCAACGCCGGACGCTAAATACTAGTAATTACTCTTTTCTTTTTCTTTTTTTATATTTTCCACCAGGGACACACACACACACACACACACACGCACAAAAAAAAATCGTCAGCAAAAACAATTCGCACCCTTGGTTCTGCAGCACTGTATTCTACAGTGTTATACTATTTATCGACCGTACTGTACATCCGTACGATACGGAGCACTTATACGCGTTTGCATGTACGTAAGCTACTTATATATACAAGTATGTAGGGTCTATGTACGTTACTTCTGACCAATCCATATTGCCAGCCCTAGAACGAGCCTTAGCCTCATTAAAAAAAAAAAAAAATGGAAAAAAATGGAGGGGGAAGCATATCATTTTGCCCACCCCCCCCCCCCATAATTCCAGACACGAGAAGATTTTCTTATTTTTTTTTTTGACAGAAAAACAAAAAGTTACCCCCATAAAAATATTGGAGGGGCAAGCATATTTTAATTTTGCCCCCCATAATTAATAATTCCCGAAGTAAGATTTTCTTGCTTTTGAAAGAAAACAAAAATGTTGCCCCCATAAAAATATTGGAAGGCAAGCGCACCAATTGCCCCACCCCACATAATCATAATTCCCGCGATGAAAAGATTTTCTTGCTTTTTTGTTAGAATTCAAGAAATCTGTCCAATTATTTCACCCAAAAGCAGTGGCGTAACTACGGGGGGGGGGTGCGCCCCCTCCCAATCCGCTGGTTTAAAAAAAAAAGACTTACCAAAATAGTAGTTCAAGTGTTAGTAAACTGCTTTTGAATGAAAGGGTGATCAAGAAATAAGATTTTTTCTATGATTTCTTTTAACCATAATTAAATAGGTATATAGTGTGAAACATTGTTCAAAAAGCCCGTACCCGACAAAACATTGTGATTCAGCGTGATTCCTGGTTGGCATTCTGCATAATTATAAGCAGGATGTGCGCAGTGTACTCAGTACATCCGAACGAAGAGTCGCTACAATGTTGCGCAATGTGATGTATAGAATGTACACCTTTGTACCTTCGTTATATCAAAGCTAGATCATTGATTTTGCAGTGTTGCTTTACATACTAGTCTATATAAAAATATCTTGCATTGCCAATAAAAAGACTTGACCTGGGCTAATTCCTAACTTTTCCATATACACACACACAAACAAACACGCACAATAGTTTAGGGGATGCTCTAAAGTGCAGATTTTGGACATCCTTTCCCCGCTTGGTCACTTCGACGCCACCTCATGAACATAAACCCACACCCTTGACTACCAGTGGTGGATCCAGGGGGAGGGCGCACCGGGCTTCCCCCCCCCCCCCCTTTAATTTCCAAAGTGAAAAAAAAAAATAATATAGCTTCAAACGGCAGTTTTTGGACAGCAAAATGTCAAAATTTTCAAGCTCGCATTTAGTCGTAATGCCATTCTCCTGAAGTTGCTGCCAGTAATTGCCGACAGTTGCGCCTGGTGCGCCCCCCCCCCCCCTCAATTTCCAAAGCGAAAAAATATAGCTACAAAAGGCAGTTTGGGGACTGTAAAATGTAAAATTTTCAAGCTCGCTCTCTTCGCTCACTCGCATTTAATCGTTATGCCATTCTTCTGATGTTGCTGCCAGTAATTGCCTGCAGTTGCGCCCGGTGCACCCCCCTTAATTTCCAAAGTGAAAAAATATGGCTAAGAACGGCAGTTTTTGGACTGTAAAATGTAAAATTTTCAAGCTCGCTCTCTTCGCTCACTCGCATTTAATCGTTATGCAATTCACCTGATGTTGCTGCCAGTAATTGCCAGCAGTTCCGCCCGGTGCCCCTCCCCCTTAATTTCCAAAGCTAAAAAATATGGCTACAAACGGCAGTTTTTGGACTGTAAAATGTAAAATTTTCAAGCTCGCTCGTTCCGCTCGCTCGAATGTAATCATTATGCTCTCCTTATATTGCTGCCGGTATTTGCCAGCAGTTGCGCCCGATGCGCCCCCTTAAATTCTAAAGCGAAGAAATATAGCTACAAACGGCAGTTTGTTTGTTTTTTACTGTATGATGTCAAAATTTTCAAGCTCGCTCGCTGGCTCGCTCGCATTTAATTGTTATGCCATTCACCTGATGTTGCTGCCAGTAATTGCCAGCAGTTGCGCCCGGTGCGCCCCCCCCCCCCTTAATTTCCAAAGCGAAAAAATATGGCTCCAAATGGCAGTTTTTGGACTGTAAAATGTCAAAATTTCCAAGCTCGCTCTCTTTGCTCGCTCGCATTTGATTATTATGCCATTCACCTGATGTTGCTGCCAGTAATTGCCAGCAGTTGCGCCCGGTGTGCCCCCCCCCCTTAATTTCCAAAGCAAAAAAATATGGCTACAAACGGCAGTTTTTTTTAACTGTAAAATGTCAAAATTGTCAAGCTCGCTCGCTCGCATTTAATTGATATGCAATTCTCCTGATGTTGCTGCCAGTAATTACCGGTAGTTGCGCCCGTTGCGCCCCCACCTCTCCTTTATTTCCAAAGCGAAAAAATATGGCTCCAAATGGCAGTTTTTGGACTGTAAAATGTCAAAATTTCCAAGCTCGCTCTCTTTGCTCGCTCGCATGTGATTATTATGCCATTCACCTGATGTTGCTGCCAGTAATTGCCAGCAGTTGCGCCCGGTGTGCCCCCCCCCTTAATTTCCAAAGCAAAAAAATATGGCTACAAACGGCATAATGTCAAAATTTTCAAGTTCGCTCGCTCCGCTCGCTCGCATGTAGCCGTTATGCCATTCTCCTGATATCG
Organism: Diadema antillarum; assembly: GCF_040938485.1. Taxonomy (NCBI): domain Eukaryota; kingdom Metazoa; phylum Echinodermata; class Echinoidea; order Diadematoida; family Diadematidae; genus Diadema; species Diadema antillarum. The sequence continues at coordinate 29,400 of NW_027271151.1, forward strand.
CTGCCAGTAATTTGTCGTTTCACACCGTCATTCCATAATCCATTTATAGGGGGTACAACCCCCTCCGGCACTTCCACACCCTCCCCCCACCCTTGCTCGCTCCCTCGCATACTACCCCCCCCCCCCCCCCCCCAAGATTAAATCCTATCTACGCCGGTGCCCTTTCCCCGCTTGGTTTCCCTCAAAAAACAGTAAAAATCTAGGGATTGAGAGCTTCCTATGTTCCAAATGTCTGTCCAAAAAATCTCGTAAACATTTAGTGTCAAAACGCACCCCTCTTGAAAAAAAGCTGGTGACGCCCCTGCATGGCGGTTCATGGCGGTTCTCAAACCGCCGTGAACCGTGTCCCAACGATGGCGGAAAGCACTTAAACGCGATGTGACTACGTTCTCAACACGTTTTGAACACGACGCTAACGCGGGTTAGCGCGGTAGTAACACGGATCTCCCCGAAAGGTGGAGGAGTCCATACCAAGCCCCTAAAGTTGGATGCAATCAAAGCCCTTTCACTCGTCTTCAATGGGTTACAACAAGGAACGTATTGCTTTGTTAGGTAATCACAATTTAAAAGAAATTCCGCAACGTTGTAACCCCCTGTGTATTTACTGATTGACATAAGTGATGTAATAAGCAATTGTCTTCAAGTTTCAAACATTTTGTTTTTTTCTCTCTATTTCAACTTTTAAAATAGAACTGTCATTAAAGAGACATACATGGCAAAGCAGAATCCAACATAGTTTACCGTTTCCCGTTCATTTGCAGGTTTATTATATCAAGTGATGTACAAGTACTTGGTTGTTTCAACACCTCTTTTTTTCTCTTTCTTTATTAAGTTTTCACATACTTATATCTCCAACAACAGTCAATAAAAAGACATACATATCAAAGAAGAAAACAGTATGTCTACATAGTTTCCTGTTTATTTACAGGTTCACGTAATATAATAATGGTGTTTTTTTAAGTTTCAACATCGCTTTTCCCTCTACTCTCAACATATCTGTATCAACACATCTGCATCAACATATATACTCTCAACATATATTCTCTGTATCAACATATCAGTTTAAACATATCTGTATCAACATGCAGTCTTACAAAAAGGCATACATAATCATGAAAGCAGAACCCAACATACAGTATATTAAATTTACATATAAAGTCTTCTGTGCATAACAATTTACTTACAGGTCAACGTAGCTGGCCATCTTTTAAGCTGGTAAGCTTTAACAAAATTATGAACACACCTTTTAATGTAACTGATGTACTATTCAACATACCTACCAACTTTTTGAACATTAAACTTTCTATGTTACTCTATGTGTTAGAATAAAAAAAGAGTACTGAAACTTTAGCATTCAATATATTTACCTAATCTTGTATTATGGGTTCATCTTTGCCTTTTTTCCATTTTTTTTTTATTGCTCCGCCACGAAGTGTCGCCGGAGGCATTATTCTCTTTTAAGTTCTACATTTGGTTTTGCACGAAAAGTTATGGCGGTGTTAACACGGTATTATCACGGATCTTGCGGTGCAAACACGGAGCATGCGTTCTTTACACGGTGAACGGCGTTCTGAACTCGGTCCATTACAAACCGCCAAGACCGCCACGTAAAATTAAACATGTTTAATTTTTCTGGCGGTTACCCGCGGTTCTCGGGGTTTATGGCCGATGAGTGACGGATGACCAGGCCCGGGTTTGTGTACGATGTGAACACGGTTTTTGGCGGAGCACGGCGAAATGCCGAACAGTCATGAACCGCCATCTAAACCGGCGCAGAGAAACTATACATTCTATCACCCGCACTTTAATTCTTCGAAGATATGAAACACTGGAAAAGGTGCTACAGCCAGTGCCCTTTTACTCTATCGTTACTGAGTAACCCCGGACAAAATGTTAGACCTTCTTTAATATATAAGTTCAGTTACTTTACTTTCATCGAACAAAAGGCGATACATAATACATGATACCAAGTATACAAGCAGAAAGTAAGGAAATACAGGCTATTCATACTAAAGTATAAAAGTATAGTACGAAACGTAGATATGCGAATAATAGTACGAGACAAACAATGCATATTTTTGCAGAAACAACATGGGCGTCTTGACAGCAAATGGGATGATATTACATGATCGATCTAAGGTTGATCAATTTTTTTCTATTTACTTTTTTGCTTTCTGTTTATAAATGTTTCCATTTCTGTAATTTTGTAAGCGCTCTGAGCCGCATGGGAGCCTATTCAGTTGTAATATTGTTATTGAATTGTATTGTATTGTATTGTATTGTATTGTATTGTATTGTATTGTATTTTAAATTTAGATTTCTAATACCAACCTGGACACAGCCCGAAATAGTCTGCCGTCTGCCAACTTCCATTGTCATTGCAAGTCATAATGTGCACTTCCCCTTCCGGGTCAAATCGACATTTGAAAGTGACATTGTACCCGGCTGGGTAGCTGTCATCATGCGTGCCAGCATCAATGAACTGGGAGTACGGAGGACTCACCGGTCGAGAGCATGTCACGGAATCATCTACAGTAATTCAAAGCAAATTATGTACACAATAAAAGACCTAACATATTGCAATGAATACATTCCCAAATGCATTATCTAGGATTACATTTTGTATGATTCATTTTTCTGATATGTATCAAAACCTGTTTGTAATGTTTCGTGCTTGATTGAAATCATTTAGAAACAAATTCAAACCATTCAAATCAAATAATGATTTGTTTATTTTGAGATTCACTTGGCATGGCTGTTCCAAAAAACTGATTAGGTTGCAGGTTCATCGGTATAATGTCTTTTATTTTCTTTCACATCAATCTATAAAATCACCGTAATCAGGGATCTTTTTTAACTCAGGCCTTTGAAAATCACCTCCCACCCGATACACACGCACACATTCTGCTAAAACAAATCAGATGAACGGTTTCAAAAAGTAATACATACAGTGTGGAAATGAAACAAACATCTACATGCTCACTAGAACTAAACAATTTTTCTTGGTTAATCCCACAAGACCGACATCCACGAGTCATACAGCCAACGAGTTTGACATTGAAAAAAGGTCCATGAGTTATACAGCCCATGAGTTTGACACTAGGCAAATAAGGCTCATGAGTTTGACTCTAGGTGAAAACAGCCCATGAGTTCGACATTACAATACGGGGCTTAATGTGTCGGTCTCGTGGGCCTTGTTTGCTTAAAAGTGTTGAACTCATGGGCTGTATGACCCGTGGGCTGTCTAGCTCGTGGGATGAATTATTTGTGGGTGTAGAACTCGTGACGTGCACCCGACTTTCTGACGGTTCTACACCAGACTAAATCTCCTCCCGGGGGAAGGGGCCAGCGTTGCCCCTAAAGCAATACACTTTTAATTATTCTGACTCTGGCGAAAATCTTGACCGTCTCAAGACAAAATTGTCTTTTCCTTTTTCAATAAACAACTTTATATTTTTCATCAAGGATTTCAAAACGAACAGTCTTACTACTGTTATTGTTGTTTTTTCTCCAATCTGTCTTTTTGCTGGACCATGTATAAGGTCGTATAGCAAGTTTGGATGTCTGGAAGAGCTTAAAAATTACAGCAAATACTTTGAGAGCAAAGAAAGCTGCCTTTCTGACCAATCATTGATTATGATGTACTGAGATTCTCACGGAATGAGAATTCAATAGTCGGTCCGTAACGCGTAATAGCAACCTGTAGAGAAATGTGTCATAACATCGCCATACAATACTGGGATGCTATTTACCTGCTGTGCACACGTGTGACCAGTTGAGCAGACATAATAGTGTCGGCATCGAAAAGACAACCGTCCATCTGTGTGTCACCATTGTCGATATCCCGTATCAGTTAGGTCAGTCTACACGGCGATAAGTGTTAAATTGGCGGCAAAAGCTGATGTATATATATATACCATGATAAAACAAAACTGAAACCAAGTTCATGCTGCATTCGCCAGCAGTTTATTTTGGCACACAAATTTTAGATCAATTTTTAGATCTGATGATATCCAAATACCTTATACCGTTAATCAGAAAACCTACCCATGTGACTGATACATCATCCACGTTGATAGACAATATTTCGTCTGTATCATCTGGTGTCATAGTATCCGATATATCTGATCATTTCCCGATATACGCCAAGGTTCCTCTCGTGAAAAGCTGTTGTCTTAAGACTCAAAGATTTACTTTTCGTGATTTTTCTGAACGCAACATCGATAGACTCAGGGAGAGATTGTTGACTGCTAACTGGGAAGAAGTTTTTGGTATCGATAATGATGTAGAACCTGCATTTAATAATTTTTGGAAATATTTTCTATGCTTTATGATGAAATTATTCCTTTACAACAATCCACCCGTTCTAGATTCGTATACCTATAAAAAAGCACCAAGAATGCCTTAGCTCACCAAATCCCTCTTTAAGTCTATCAATCACAAGAATAATATATTTTGTAAATACAAGAGGAATCCGAATGAAAATACGAAAGGTAAATATGCTCGTTATCGTAATATTCTTACAACTACTTTGAGACTTGCTAAGAGGAGTTATTTCACGAGGCAGTTTGACCTTTACAAACATGATACCAAGAGTATACGTGGAAGGTGATTAATGAAGTTCTCAGAGTTAAAGATAAATAAGAACAAGTGAAGGAAATATCTCAGCATGGTATTTTGATCCAAAATCCGGTACATGTTGCTAATGCGTTAAATGATTTTTTGATGATTTAGGCCCCAGTCTTGCTAGTAAAATCCCAGTAACAGATAAAGAATTTCATTATTTTCTAACTGATCCAAATCCTCAATCTGTGTTTTTTACTCCCATCCAAGAATACGAGGTAAGAGACGTAGTTCACAAGTTAAAAGCAAAAAAGAGTGCTGGACATGGCATTACGATTTTTTTTATTGAAAAATAATATTTCCGCAATATTGTCTCCTTTAGCTTATATATTAAATTTGTCCCTTGTCACTGGCGTAGTGCCTAGTCAAATGAAAATTGCTAAAGGTGTTCCGGTTTAAAAAAAAGGTAATAAAGAAGACGTAAGTAATTATCGTCCAATTTCTCATTTGACCGCGATTTCCAAGATTCTCGAACAGTTGATGTATGCTCGTGTAATTAAGTTTTTAAACAAATGCACTATTTTTTTTTTGTGAGTCTCAATTTGGATTTTAAAAAAAAAAACACTCTTTACTCACGCTGTGCTTGCTTTTATCGATAAAGTAGCCCACGGCATTGACGACTCACCACATGCAGTTGGTATATTCCTGGACCTGTCCAAGGCCTTTGACACTATCGATCACGGTATTTTGCACTATGGGATACGTGGAAAGGCCTTGAACTGGTTCATGAGCTAGTTAACTAACAGGAAACAGTTTGTCAATATCAACGGCTTTAGTTCCAGTTTAAAAACACTATCTTGCGGGGTCCCTCAAGGATCCCTCTTAGACCCACTTTTGTTTATTCTTTATATAAATGATTTCAAAAATTCATCTAATGTTTTATCTTTTCTTCTTTTTGCCGATGATTCTAATATCTTCTTTTCACATCGAAACCCAACAACCCTTTTAGATGTAGTGAACAGAGAAACCGTTTATATGTTAATTTAGTAACTCTGTTACCCATTTGCCTGGCGATATAAAAATGAATAATGATTGTTTAATTCAAGTTGAATCGTCTAAATTTGTAGGTTTTTATATTGACCATGAATTAACATGGAAATATCACATAGATTATTTATCTAAGATGCTCTCAAGAAATACTGGGATTCTAAATAAGCTAAAAAAAAAAATCCTAAGTATAATGATATATTTTGAAAAATTATATTCAACGCTTATCTTACCCTATCTCAGTTACGGTATACTTGCCTTGGGAAATTGTGCCAAATTACACATTGATAAAATTTTCAAATTACAAAAACGGGCTATTCGTTCAGTTAATCTAGCCGATTTTATTGCCTCACGAATTTCTTCTTTGAAAACAGACTCCTTGAGGTTGCTGATTTGCTTTTATACAACTTAGGCACATTTATTTTTCAGTTATATCAGCGGACGTATTTACCCACATGTTTCAGAAAAATTATGCCGTTCATGCTTACCCCACAAGACAAGGAGATTCATATCACCTTCCACGTACTCGCACACTCCTTGCTTTAATTTTTTTTTTTTTTTTTACTGGACCCAAATGGAATGATCTTCCCGCTGATTTAATCAAATGTTCTAATATGTTTACATTTAAACAAAAATCAAAATTAATGTTACTTATAACCTGCCTGATTAGAATGTTTTAATATGTTATATGCAGTATCCTCATTCAATGTATGGCGGATCAACCTGCAGTGTATGATCGATTTACCTCTGGTTTATGCTCCCATTATATAATCACTACATCAGTATCTGTATTTACATTTTGAACTCGTTATGAACTTGATTCTAGATTATTATGTGCTCGTATACTTGTGTATCTATACGCTATTTTTCACTCAGTTCTTATTCTTTGGGTTCTTGTTTTTCCTTTTTCTTCTCTTCTATTTCTTCTTCCCTTTGTACCTTGATATTTTAGCTTTCTAGTTTCGTCATTATTACTTTGTGTCCTATGTCCAATGATTGCATAGCAAATTTTCAATGGTATTTTTTCCTGGAACCTGCGTTTACAAGCTTTGCTTCTGCGGTTCCATCATATTTCACAAGTTATAGAGAATTGTCTTATGTACATTATGTATGCTGACACACTTTCTATTCATTACCCGATTTATATCATATATTGTATCTTGCTTGGTTTGTATTTTTTTAACCTTTTTTTGTGGATGTATCTCGATGTCAAGTGAAATATGAAAATAAACGTGCTGGAACTGTTCGCTGTGTCTCGAGTGTAAGACCAGTGCAGTTTCAGTTATTCAATTCAATATATAATATGCATGTGTTACTATTATACCATATACGTGTACTTACACAGGATTCTTATGATTTTTGTCTCAAATTATGATTCAACTACACGTAAATGAAATCAGCTTGTTTTTTGTTGTTTTAACTCACCCAAAAACTCACACAGACAGACACATGTACACAATTTTTGATAATTTCTTTATTGTCTTCGTGCCATCAATCAGTTTAAGCATAAAACATAAAAATTATACAAAAAAGTATTCTCAATGTATACACACATAATGGATAGATACATATAATGATATATACATTGTCATGTAGGCCCAATCACATATTGAACAAATATTAGGCTAATGATATATTAAAGGTCTTTACAATCAGATATAGGGTATAATATATGCAAAGATCTAAGAATTAGCATTTTACATTCTGATTTGTGCATTAGTTAGAAATTAAATCAAATTTGGATCCTATTTTAAGTTCGACCCAAACATATTCTATTCACCACTTTACCAGGATAGCGAAGAAAGAGAAACTCTTATAAACTTTTAATATACATAGGTATATGAGATTGAATCTCATCAGATTCTTTTTCTTTGGGGGGGGGGGGGATAAAATGTGCAATTGGAAGTTTTGACTTTACATGTAGATTACGCAAGCATCATGGAGCGGGGCCTCAAGGTCTCAAATTCTTGGAGCATGGTTGATTTTAACCGCATAAATACCATCCATTGCATATAAAACTACTGTTCCTATTAGGCCTATATTGCATATAGGCCTACTTTTACTTTTTTGCTTGTATACTTTGTACTCTGATCGCTTTTTTTTAATGATGATGATGATGATGATGGAAATGAATAAAGAAAGAATTGAATCAAATTGAAAAAAAATGCATATGTTTTATTCATTTCTTCTTAATTCCTTTGTGACCTTATCTGATCTTGAAGCTGATTCTGAACACACCGTGGCCACTTTGTTCCCTATGGTTGCAGAAATAATGAAAACACAGGGAATAATATAGGCATACTATCTGTGCTGCACGAATGGTAACTCCTGTTTTGCATATTATTCGCCAATGATATTCAAAATGAAAAAAATATTGTTTGATTTATAGTGTGCTTTTTTGTTCTTGAATACTTAATATTATGGGGTGAAGTCAATATCAATTTGTCATGTCTGTTGATAATTAATAAGAACTATACTGGAACTCAAGAGTTAAAAATATGTGATTTGTCAGCCATTTTGTTTATGCAAATTAGATGGTGTGTATGTTTGTGAGTGTGTGCGTGCCTGCGCACGTGTGGTGCGTGCATGGGTGTGTCAATGAAATTATATTTGGCTATACTTGTCTGTCTCCATGTATGCATACCAAAAATACAGTAAGCTTTATACATTGCATGCTTGGCAAGTCTGCCCAAAGTCTCTGATCACTTTTCTGCTCCACAAAGGTGACTACGCTGACACTGTTGGCCTCCCAAGACCAGTGTGGTTATCTCTCTGTATGAAAGACAAAATGATGATAAAGTTTTGCTTTTTGTTCATCTATATTGCACATATCAGTAGCTGACGCTTGCATCGTTTGAAAACATAGGATCTCTATTATGATCTCTTTTATACAGACAATTAGATCTATAACGGTTCGACTGCACTTAGATCTAGTAACATACCTTGGCCAAATACCAAGCAAATGCATTAGGTGGGTTTTCTTCAGTCTCCATAATGATGATGAGTATGTATAGATAACCGTAAAACAGTATCATAAACGACTTCATGATTAATTCTAGACATTAACAAGATAAGCAAAATACAGAATGAATTAAAGGTACGTAGAATTTAGTAGGATTTTAGCTCTATATGAAATGTAAAGACAAGAAAATTCAGCTTAGAAAAATTGTGATAGGTTACGAAAGAGAAATACCCGCGACAGCTCATGAATGCACTCACACCAGCCAATCTCGTGATGCTACTACACGCTGCGTTGTTCGAGAATAGGATCCTTGTCTTCATCTTTGTCACTGGGTGAGAAAGAAAGAGAGCATACTTATGTGAAAGTAATAAACGACGAGCATCAAATACAGGTTCATAGCTGACATTAGTCTGCCGCTTCTCATTAAGATAATCGGTTTTTCTATATGTTTCCTTGTAGGTTATCAATAATGGTAATTAGAAGCAAGGAGGTTCGAGAGATGGAGTTACAACGGACTATAATTATTCAATCAGCTGTCAGTTTTTATGGATGGACAGAAGAATTCCACTGGTGCATTTGTGCCTTTGATGTTCGATGCTTGAAGCCGCCATCTTTCTGAGTAATCTGAAAATTCATTTTTAACGATAACATGATATCGGGTATATGCTGCTCGTTTATATATCAAATGCAATGAAATTTCACTTAATGATAAAGCATATGAAACAAAAGTCAATTCCGTTCGAAAATACGTGCAAAAGTGTAAATCTGAGCTGTATTTTGTGAAAGTGTATGAAATTTTACACTCATGGAAACCCGGTTTTATCACTTTTCTCCTTATTTCCACAAAATGAATATGGTATCATCTTCAATATAGTTCTTTATAAATAAATGTCAGATTAGCGTACAATCACGTACATTCGAGTAATTTTGATATCTATTCCAGCAATATTTGGGCAATTTCTATTCGCGCACCCCAGTGCCTTCACCATTGTCTACCGCCAATCGTTTGTAAGTAAGGATAGCGAAAAGTAATTACCATCACAAAGACATATCTTCCTTGGAAAGTTGCTGGTGCTATGCAATGAGACACGAGTCAATTGTCTTCGCATCTGAGCTGCAGATCCAATTTGACACATACTTCAAATATTTTTGAGTGGCGGCTTCGAGCATGGGATCAAAGCGAATAAGACTGCAGTTGTGACTCCATTTCTCGAACCTCCTTGTTAGAAGTAACTAGATAGGCCTACATCCATAAGGCAGATGCAGGGGAATCATAATTATGGACATTTATAGAATAATTTGTCGACTTATGTACGATCTGCGGGTAAAGACAATTTATCGGATGTCGCATTGAGATTTCGAGAATATGAAAGTGCAACAACTGTATCGTATCAGGGCCATTACCCCCCCCCCCCCACCCCCCCGTAATTACCCCCGGCTAAATACTGGTTAGTGGTAAGGTTATAGTAAAGATTAGGATTAGGGTCAGGTTTAGAGTGTAGAGTGTGGGTTAGGGTTAGGTTCAGGATTAGGATTAGGATTAGGGGAAGGGGAAGGGGAAGGGTCCGGAGTAATTACCCAGGGCCGGGGTAATTGCCCTAGACCAAACTGTATCCTGTAAGGTACACTTAAATTGCGACCCTTCATGTACTTCACTGCTTCTAACATAGATTTATGCATTTAAACTTTTCCTGGCAAGTTGTTTTGATACCCCACTAAGAGTTTCCTGAGTATCTATCGAAACTATAGAGCTATGAAATGCAGGCAATCAAAACAGCGATACATCCGATACAGGATTGTCCTCTGACCACAGGACTCTGGTTACATGGTTCAACCTTCAGCCGCGGTTGCGGCCTGTAGGCAGTTGGTATAGGGACTGTAAGCAGTGGCGTATCTAGGGAAAACGGCGCCCGGGGCAAGCGCGAAACTTGCGCCCCTAATTTCTGAAAAAGACTAGTGTTCAACCCCAACCCCATCCCGGTAGAGACTTTAAGCAAAGTCCACATGATATGCTTTTCAAGCCCTTAAAAGGGGTCTTTAGAGGGTGATTTAAATGTAATGAATTTTGATAAATTTTGGCGAGCGAGCGTAGCGAGCGAGCCGAAAATTTGTGTATTTCAGCTGACAAAACATGGAATTCTTGTCATTTTTTGCTTATCAAATCGTACAATTCTAATCAAGATAGTGACGGCCTTATAGATAACGATTTATCTATACCAACAAACTGAGTACTTTAAAAAAATATTCTAAACCAGAGGGGCATTTCATGAAGCATTTTGTCCGACAACTTGTCGCACAAAATTTGCTTTCAGCCAATCAAAAGCAAGGATTTCAGTAGCTTTTAACAGTTTGTCAGACGAAATATCTGACAAATTGCTTCATGAAATGCCCCCCCCCCCCTCCCCCATGTACGCGCGAGTGAGCCGAAATTTGTATATTTTCGCATCATCATCACGTTTTGTTCTTATCTCCTTTTTATTTTGATAAATTTTGGCGAGCGAGCGCGGCGAGCGAGCGCAGCGAGCGAGCCGAAAATTTTTGTATTTCAGCTTACAAAACATGGAACTCTTGTCATTTTTTGCTTATCAAATCTTACAAGTCTAATCGAGACACAATGTATAGTGACGGCCTTATAGATAACGATTTTTACCAACAAACTAAGGAATTGAAGAAATACTTCGCGAAATTTGTATATTTCCGCGTCATCATCATCACGTTTTGTTCTTATCTCCTTTTTATTTTGATAAATTTTGGCGAGCGAGCGCAGCGAGCGAGCCGAAAATTATTGTATTTCAGCTTACAAAACATGGAACTCTTGTCATTTTTTGCTTATCAAATCTTACAATTCTAATCAAGACACAATGTATAGTGACGGCCTTATAGATAACGATTTTTACCAACAGAGGGCTTGAAGAAATACTCTAAATTAGTACGAGCGAGTGAGCCGAAATTTGTATATTTCCACGTCATCATTACGTTTTGTTCTTATCTTGTTTGATTTTTTTTGGCCCCCCCCCCCCCGTATGTTCGGAACCGTTGGCGCCTTCTTTTGATCCAATTGGCGATCGCTTCAGAACGAAAGAAATTGCAGCCGCTGCTCAGTGAAACATTTGTCTGCTAAATATAAAATGACATGTGTGAACACAATAGACATTGTCCTTTTGTCGGCTTCATCATCAAATTTTGTTCTTACCTTCTTCTTCTATATAAAATTTAGAGAGCGAGCGCAGCGAGCGAGCCGAAAATTGTATTTTAGCTTACATAGAATTCTTGTGTGAACACAATAAACATTGTCATTTGTCCGAGTCATCGTTATGTTTTGTTTTTATCTTTTTTTGATTTGGTTTTCTGCCCCCCCCCCCCCCTTTCCGGTGAGTTTCTTCTTCTTCTTCTTCTTCTTCGTTTTTTTTTTTTTTTTTTGCGCCCCCAAGGAGTGGCGCCCGGGGCACGTGCCCCCCTTGCCCCCCCCCCCTACATACGCCACTGTCTCGCCTTACAGTCTGTAAGGCGAGATGGCGCTCGAAGGTGCCCTTCCTCACAGCCAGTCAATACATGGACTTGTTTTCCCAGCGTATATGGGTCATGTGTTCACTCCGCTGATCTTTATGATATGATGTTCAGAGCTATACTTCCCCATATTCAACTATTTGATTTAAAGTGTATTATTGACTTTTATTAACGGAAAAGGAAATGCTTGTTTTGTGCTTTTATTAATTACAAAAAGCATATGATATGAATTGATAGGAAGTTTTGTGTTCTAAATTGTTAAAAAGTAGGTGTGAATTACATCCTAAATGTTGTTAAAATTTGCTTTAAAAGTGCGAAGTTTTGTATGCTGCCAATGGTGCAATGTCCGACTTTTTCACTTGTCTTGAGGAATCAGACAAGGTGAAAACCTCTCACCTCTGTTTGCCGTCTACTTGTCAAAATGACTTTGAAGAACATATTGCTCTTTCATATTTCATCAGAGGTTTCTCACTATCTCACAAAAAAAAAAAAAATGATAAAAACCTGAAATTAAGTCTCAACCAAATTATACGATCCCTTTAAAAGCAAATTTCTACGGAATTAAACAAAGTCAAAAAAAAATCAGAATGAAGGACTATGATTATTACATACGGGGGTACATACCACATTGTGATAAGCAGTGCAAACTTTGCTCGTCTTCTCACAAAGGTGACGAATTTCATTGTATTTCTGTTTGCCCTTTTTTCAAAGGAAGAGACATTTGTATCTGCCTAAAGAGTTGTGTGTTTTTTTAAGTTTCCAAGTGCTTTGATAGATTTTTTTTTATACTAGAGGCATTTATCGGACGAAGAATTTATATTATTTTTATTGTAAAATTTATTGGCCTTATCATGTTGCAATTTCCTCAAAATTCTGACGAAGAAAATTGTTCAAGCGTCATAGATGGTACGGAGAGTTGGACCTACACGTACTGGTAGCGGTATATATAGGATAGTGAAACAGCATGCTTTGTTCAGCTTGTAAAGACTACATTGTCTATGTAGGCCCTATATTATAGTTATTTGCCAGTTGTATCATTATTACATGTATGATTTCTTAAATCGTTTTTCCTTTTTTTTTCATGTTACTCATGTTTTTGTTCTCATACACTATATCATATTCTATATCTTTGAGTCATTATGTATAATCTACAAGAGTTGTAGTCACAAGTCTGCTATGGTATTATTAATGTTCCATGTTTGTTTGTACTCTCATATTCCGAGAGCGGATCGAAAGAGTCAATAGAATTCTTTATACAAATTCTACAAACTTTACGTATACAAGCTAGTTTCTTATCAATTCGATGTGCAACCTGGGATCGTCACAAGCTTTTGACAACTGCTCGAGCCGTATGTGGCAACGGATTTTCTACTCACTTGTTGCTGGAGACACAAAGCCAAGCCATGAGCATGACGAAACACACGCTGATAAGAACCGCCCCAGTGACTGCCACTACATCTGAATCGAGATAATGATTAATCAGTAAAAGTTGCATAGGGTTGATGAATAAGATTGTCTACTTTGCAAATTTAAAGAAATCGATTTAGATAGCTAGGGAAATCTCAACCCCATATGAGTTCCAACGTCACCGACGAGGAAGGTATTTTCCCTTTCTTTGGTTAAAGAGAGAAAGGGGGAGAAAATTATAAAGATACTCGTCATGAGAAAAACGAAACCGTCGATTTCAGAAGGGACGCGAAATCATAAACAAACAAAATGCATTATATAGTAAGAATATCTTCCGTGCATAAAGTACTGCAGGCATATAATCAATCAGCAACTTGTAATCCAGCCTGTATTAGACGTAGTTTCTTGAAAAGTAGCTGCATTCTTTCACCCGCGCTTTAATTCTTCGGGGATATTATGAAAAGACTGGAAAAGGTGCTTTAGACTCACAATGACCTTTTACTAACGTGCTGTGTAACCCCCTAGCCGTTTGCGAAGGCAGCTCGCTGTAATTTCAAATGGAATGATATCACATGATCAATCTAAGGTTAATCATTTTTATTTATTTTTTATATTCTTTTTATGAATGTTTCCATTTCTGTAATTTTGTAAGCGCTTTGAGCCTCGTTGGAGCGTATTAAATTGTAATATTGTATGTTATTGAATTGTGTTTCATGTATTGAATTATATTGTATTGTATCTTAAACTAAGATTTCTAATACCAACCTGGACACACGTCTGCCGTCTGCCAATGTCCACTGTCACTGCAAGTCATAATATGAACTTCCCCTTCCGGGTCAAATCGACATTTGAAAGTGACATTGTAACCGGCTGTGTAGCTGTCATCATGCGTGTCAGCAATGAACTGGGAATACGAAGGACTCACCGGTCGAGAGCATGTCACGGAATTATCTACAGTAATTCAAAGCAAATTATGTACACAATAAAGGACCCAACACATTACTATCAATACAATCCCAAATGCATTATCTAGGATTATATTCTATATGAATTCATTTTACTGATATATGTCAACACCCGTTTGTAATGTTTCACGTTTGCTTGAAAATATTTAGAAACAAATTCAAACCGTTCAAATGAAGTAATGATTTGTTTATTTTGAAATTCACTTGGTATGGCTGTTCCATAAAGCTGATTAGGTTGCAGATTCATCAGTATAATATATTTCATCTTCAAGATTCAATATTCAAATTTATTTTCATTTCCATAAAATAAACAGAGAAATTAATATAGGCCTACAATGTATAAGCAGAAATATTTGTAATAATTGCAAAAATGTAAATTGACAAAATGAATGTGAAATCTTCTTTCACATCAATCTATAAAATCACAACCAGGGATCTGTTTTAACTATATAGGCCTTTCAAAATCACATCCCACCCCATCCACACGCACACACTCGGCTAAAACAAATTGGATAAACGGTTTAAAAAAGAAATACATTCAGTATGGAAATGAAACAAACACCTACATGCTCACTAGAACTAAATAATTTTTCTTGGGTCATCCCTGAAGACCGACACCCACGAGTCATACAGCCGACGAGTTTGACATTGAAAAAAAGGTCCATGAGTTATACAGCCCATGAATTTACACTAGGCAAATAAGGCTCATGAGTTTGACTCTAGGTGAAAACAGCCCATGAGTTCCCGTTCGACATTACAATACGGGGCTTAATGTGTCGGTCTCGTGGGTCTTGTTTGCTTAAAAGTGTTAAGCTCATGGGCTGTATGACCCGTAGGCTGTATAGCTCGTGGGCTGAATTATTCATGGGTGTCGAACTCGTGACGTGCACCCGACTTTCTGACGGTTCTACACCAGACTAAATCTCCTCCCGGGTTAAAGGGCCAGCGTTGCCCCTGAAGTAATACACTTGTAATGATTCTGACTCTTTGTCTTCTTCTTTTTCAATAAACAACCTTATATTTTTCATCAAGGATTTCAAGACGAACAGTCTTACTACTGTTGTTGTTGTTTTTTCTCCAATCTGTCCGTTTGCTGGACCATGTATAAGGTCGTATAGCAAGTTTGGATGTCTGGAAGAGCTTAGAAATTACAGCAAAGTTTGAGTGATTGCAAAGAAAGCTGCCTTTCTGACCAATTATTGATTATGATGCACTGAGATTCTCACGAAATGAAAATTCAATAGTCGGTCCGTAACGCGTAATAGCAACCTGTATAAGAATGTGTCATAATATCGCCATACAATACTGGGATGCTATTTACCTGCTGTGCACACGTGTGACCAATTGAGCAGACATAATAATGTCGGCATCGAAAAGACGACCGTCCATCTGTGTGTCACCATGGTCGATATCCCGTATCAGTTAGGTCTGTCTACACGGCGACAAGTGTCAGTCGGCAGCAAAAGCTGAATTTCACTGACTTGGATACATGTACAGAACCATGTAAGCAATATGGCTGAAAGATCAGGACTCTCAGTCAATTTCAATGCACTCACTCAGGCAGAGCAAAATAAACTACAAAACTCAACGAACCATGTCTGTTTGTATGTGTATGGTGCATTTCGTTCGAATTTACGTTGTTGAAAAAAAATCCCGAGAAAACTGTACCATTATCCTTTTGGTTGGTCGAACTTGAGCGAACGACTCTGATTCATATTGAAGTGAAGTTCAACATTGCATGGACTTTTTGTATGGATATGTGGTAATGACACCGTGTAGACTGTGTGTGGAAAAGATTGGTTGTAGGAGTGAAGTGTTTCGACGCTCGAATACTATTCTAAAATGTAGTTCTGACTGTTGAGAAGTTCCCATGATGCTGTGTAAAGCTACAAAGAGCAGTTATCAAATAAAGCGGGAATACATAAGACTACAATGACAGTTCGAAGATGCCTGTAGCTGGACTGCAAATGCTACACAATTATTTTACAATTGTTAATTCTGTATCGTAAGTTACGGCTCAAGATATATGTTCGCAGTGCAGCTGGTATGAGCATTTTCTTTTCTTTTGTCTTTTTTTGGACATACTTGCAATATTTTTCTGTATTGCTTAAAGTGTGCAGAACAAGAATAAATGTTGATACGCCATAGCACAAAAATGTAACAATTAACAAAAAAAAAAAATATTTTGAAGAAAAAGTAAAGTCATGGCATTTTACGGAGACAGAAAGTGATAAGCCTTTGTCATGATAAAGTGAAGACATGACCTGTTATTACGAACAGTCAGGCAGTTGTTGGTTTCTGAAACACTCAGTAAATACAATTGCAGTCGCTATCAAAAACCCTTCCGGTCATCGTGTAAAGAAAAATCCGCACCCATCACACCCTGGTATAGCAACACTTCAAGAAGAGCTTCAGACTCAAATAAAAAGAGAACGCGAAGAACAAACACAGGAACAGGGAATGGATAATAGGGATAATTTGAAGAAAATATAAAATCACTTTTATTTCACATTTCTTTTGGGAGTGATAATCACAGTTTATTACTGCCCATCAAGTCCTTAATGATTACCTGTAAACCATGGGCGATTTAATGCAAACACATCACATTGTGATATGCAGTGCACACTCTGCTTGTCGTCTCACATAGGTGATGAGTTTCATCTTTGTGTTTGTCCTTATTTCCAAAGGTAGAGACGTTTGTATCTGCCCAGAAGTTAACCCAAATTAGGTTTCCAAGTGCTTTGCACATGACAGAGCTTTTTGATACCAAAAGTACCTTTCAGTTGAAAAACTTAGCAAGATTTACTTATCATGTCCCAATTTTCTAAAAACTCTGATAAAGATAATCGCTCAAGCTCCATAGATAGTATAAAAAGAGTTGGTCCCACACGGACACGTAGTGGTAGGTAGTGACGCAACCTTCTTTGTTAATTTGTAATATTCTGCTATCTTCATGTAGACTGTCTGTGTATCTTTTCATTTTAGTCATGTTTGTATTCTCATATACACTACTATCTTGTATATCGTTTGTGTCATTATGTGTAATCTACAGGAATTGCATTCACTGGTTTTTCATATTGTTATCTATATTCTTTGTTTGTACTCTCATACCCGGAGAGGGGGTCGAAAGAGTCAATAAAATTTACCAAAAAAAAAATCACCTATCATCGTTTTCACACTATTTTTTTTTCTAATCTACAAAACACCGTTAACCTCCGTTGATAAACTTACGGAAACACGAACAGAGATGACGAAACAAACAGAGTAATTAAAAGTCATTTTGAGCATAGCAAAGACTCTCTCCAATACGTAATGATATACAAGTGATATTTCACATACATTAAGCTAAAACGAGGACACAAATAACAAGGCAAAAACCAACCCATTTGAAAATACTACGACATGACGCATACCACTATAAATGTAATAACTCCAGCACTCAATTATTTTTCAAAACACGAATCAATAGGAAAAAAGCGCATACAAATTAGATCAGTATACTATTTTTCCAATTGAGCACAAAATGTATAGCTTATAGCATGCTTACAGCTACCACACAAATCATGGAATTGCAACCAATGTAAGTATGTTACCCTGTTTATCCCTTTCTTTGCGAATGCAAACAACATCAATTATTAGTCTCGGCTTATCATATACATGATATAGACATATCATGTACCCCGAACTCAAATATTGTCTTCAGATATTAACGCATCTTTGCAGGCGACATTGAGCCGGTTTAAAGCCACTACGCTTGTACAAGGCGATGCAATGATTAGGGCCATTATATAGTTGATACTTTTGGTGTCAATAATAGCCGATCTTTAATTGGTTCACGTGAAGAGTACCGACGAGGACACAGCGTTATGTTTGGAGACCTCTGCTCCCTAGAACACAAACACACCTACATATGCCAGTCGACTGATCATGTCAAAAGTCCAAAGGCTTTTTAATTGGAGACGTGTTAGACAATAGATAAAAACTAGGGACCCACACATAGTCATACTCTGGTAATACACGTACATTGTATATGATTTCTGCTGACAGTGAACACTTTGCCGCAACAAACATAATAATGTGGGTTTTCTTCAAGTAGACGATTCGAGAGCCAACATGCGCTTGGGTATTACGGTAAGATGTTACTTCCCACTTCGTGTGAAAGTCCATGTGAATTTGTGTGTCATTATCATTAATATAACGCTTGCCAAAATGGTGGTTGAATGAGGACAGACAGCATTTTGAACGTTATTTCTTTTGTGCCATCATGTAAAAGAACATAATGGAAAGAATATTTTTCTTTAACCACAAGACAAGATTAACATCACACTTGTAAATATAAATGTGTGATGTATTTGTTAATTTGCAGATAAAGTTCGAACATACTTGTCAACTGTCATTTACATGTCATTGCCTATGTTTCTCATTTCCTTTAAATAATGTTATTTTGAGCATGTTGAGAGTACGCTGAGACCATTTTTTTTTACCCGTCGGGTTAGCATTCGACTTGGATATATATACATCAAAATCAATGATATGTGGTAGGGAAGGCTGTTCAAAGTCCACATGCATGATGAGTTGAGCTGTATTCCATTACGTGCGTTTTAGATTAGAGGATATCATCAACTTGATGCAAAATTACACTATATATTGAGCTCAAACTCAAACGTATGACTTCATTCCTAAAGAGTTCGAAATCATTATACTGGAAGTGACAGAAATCTGACCAAATTCATGAAATTCTTGCGTCGAGTTGTTTTTGTTAAAAGTGATTGACAACGCAATCAGTTGGGTTTATTTACGTCGATGAAGGCGATTTGTAAATGAGGCAAAAGTAATTTCTGTTTAAGACAGACTACCATTGTCGTCAATGTTGCAATACTAGAAATTTGTCCTGATATCTTGGCAAAAGTCTGCTGTCTAGAGGGTAAGATTCCAAGAAAGATATAATTTTCAAATCAGTAATTTCCACGTTGATAAAACGCGATATGATTATTACTTTCTGTTACATATCTATAAGGGGGTAAAGACATTGATCGATATGGAGCTGGTCTGTAAAATTCTACTCAGATATTGTCTTGTACATTGGCATTTACGTTAATGATATACTTAACGAGTAAGAGAAGTGTTTTCGACATTGACTTACAAATTACATAATGGTACAACTCTATCCTGTCTACATTGGAATGTACTAACTTGATTAATCAATATCTTGTTTTTACTCACTATCTAAATTCACTGTGTGTATTTCGTACAGATCATTCATAACTGCTGCTCATTCAGCTGATTCCAATGTTGTTTAGAAGTATCCAGTGATGTCATGGCTTATTTTGGTAAGACATTTACTAGTATTCATATAATTCCTTCCTGTATTACTCCTTGCACGATCTGCAGAGTCCTTTAATGTAAGTTTTTTCCCGGCCAATTTCGCACTTTTGTCAGTCCATTTGATAAAAGGTTCATTTAGCGAAAATCCTCGTCACTGCACATCCTGTCATTCAAAATTGCAAGTTGGTCGTTTAATTTAGCATTTCGATCAATAAAATTTGCACATGTGCCTTTCGGATTCGTAAAACGGGCATTCAAATTGGCACGTGCTCTTCATCATTCAAATTCCCAGCACTGGCCGAAAAGGGTATTTCAGTCATTCAATTTCCCGGGCAGTCAAATTCCAAACATGTTCATTCAAATTAACATCATGTTATTTCTTTTTTTGACAAGGTGATAAAATTTAAACGCGTGTTTCTGTTTGACTTTTTGTTTCATCCACGCACTGTTAAACAGTAAAAGTATCATATTTTTGACCCGATATAACTCGAGTTTGTTGTTCTGCAACGCCCCTTTCCTTTTATACATGTCATTTTAGGTCTACATGTACCATTGCTACAGATCAGCTTCATCTTCTTACAGTCATGACAGCACAAGTTAGATACAGACGTATTTCTCAAGAAGACAGAAAAAGAATTATAGGAACATTTGATAATCATAACCTTAACTTCCTAGAACTGGCCAACACACTCGGAATAAAGCGCTCAACAGCCAGATAAGTTGCGGCCACATGATGAACTATCTTCGGACTTAAAGACTCACTAAGCAAATTGAAGAAAAAAAAAAACCGTTGCCAAAATCTCTAAAATGAGTACGAAAACATGAAATGTAATGACACTTCCAAAACAACAACTATGTTAAAAAAAATAAAGAAAGAACCAAAGCATAAACATGCGTGCTAAATTAACTGCAAAAGATGTTAGATTGGATGCCCAAAAATGAATTTCAGTGAACGAGTGCAGCATGTCCGTGATCACGTGACTATATCATTCTAAATTGAATGAACGAATAACGAAATGGTGCTTGTTTTACGAATTTCAATTGAAAAGTGTTAATTAGAATGAAGCTAAAGGTAATTTGAATGCTCCAAAATGAATTTGAATGAAGAGATCATAAAATTGAACAACTGAACATGTCATCTACGCTAAATTTTGCTAAATGCAGCAATTAGGAATTGGACTGACAACAGTGCGAAATTGGCCGGGAAAACCTATTAAGCTATAATGAATATTTCTCGAAAAAAATATGATTCAGCAACTTCAAAACCTTGAAATATGTACGAATTGCAGAATATGAACCTAAAATGGTCAACTATACATACACTTCCCCACCAAGTCTAAATGAGGTCCAGTAATAAATCAATGTTTTGCAAACATTAATTTTGTCTGGTCAAGTTGACTTTTGACCACGTAAAAGATGGATCAATGAGGACAGTACGATAAGAGTCTAGTCTTCTTATACAAGTTGTTCTCCTTCATGTAAACTTTAAACATAGGTCCACAAAAGAGACGAGAATCGGTACTGTTCAAACATTCAGTGCAGTATAGTATACGAGACATGTATGGTAGGCCTACATGTATCATTTGTATAGCCCATAGGGGTTTATTTTTCCAAGAGATAATGTAATTTGATGTTCAGGTTCATATCTCTCCGATTATAGCAGCAGATATACACAATATTCCCAATATCAAAATGCCTACAGATTTGTATGCCTGGATAGCTGTCTCCACAACTGTATTGTACCTTTGTTGCTGCTTGATGCTGTGGCGGTACTGTAAACACACGATGTCGCCCACACACATGGTGGCCACAGCACACCCTGCATTGACAGTTCGACACAACATGGATCCTCAGCTCCGTAGTCATAATAGACGTCAGACAGACCCACCAGAGTCGGGATCGTCGGAGACTTCGGTGTACAGCCAACGTCCTCTTTTTCAAGTTGAGGTGAGAGGTAACAGGGAGGCCATCCCCTTGGAGTGAAAACAAAAGTTTGTTTCCTCAACTCACGAGCACAACTACGGAATCTATTCAAATCATGATGTCAATTTCTAAAATTGCACGATAAATTCTATTTTGTGAGTCTTTCAAGAACTATGAGAGTGAAGTAAACATGAAAGAAGAGGAGCACATTCATTATTCCTAAAGGTGGATTGACCGTATTGGTTTATTTACCCTTTTCCTGAGCAGGCATATTTTCTTTACTTACCCCACTGTCACTATATACATGACTTTGTGACATTTTGATGCCTTTTAGAGATTGAAACTAAAACTACAGAAAGAAAATGCTTTTTAATCGTAGGAGGAAGCAAGAAGAGAGATTGTTATCGTCGCTGTAAGTATTGGTCTACCAATCTCTGTTGATCCATTCATTTCAGTTGGCACACATGCGCTGCTGTGAGATGGATGAGCTCACGCCGACGTTCATTGTCTGGTGATGTTTACGCAGTCGAGCAACTATAGTCCTGTGTATTTTTTGATGTCTCCAGTAGGAGTTATTGGTCTCCCTCGCCTCCTTTCGCCTTGCACTTAACCTTGAATGAGAGTCTTTTCCTTTTTTTTTTCTTCTCATGATGTCTCCAAAAACATACATTATCAATGTGGTTACAACGCAATATGGGGGTTATGCTTATTTCGTGCGATACTTCTTTCTTTTATTTCCATACCGTTTTGGTATCGAATTGCGCCCCCCCCCCCCCCCAATCAGCTGGGTTTAATTTTCTTCTTCTTTTCTTTTATTTGTTTACATATCTCTGTCAAAGGTTTTTGCTGCTCCGTACTCCCCACGCTTGGAGTGTATAATGCATTCTTTCCCGCCGCCCAGTTACAGTGAAATGCTTGTTCAGACGTGTGGATGCAGCGAAACGAGTTTTCAGCGTTGTTCATGTTCTCTGTCGGCTGATCCCATCGACAGACCTCCCTCCTATGATGACGTCATCAATCAGATGGCCAGTCTTCTTCAAACTCTTTGACGACATGACACATTCAATCCGTCAAGAGGCGTAGCATATCGTAGATTTATGTATAAAGTAGAGGTAAATACAACCATAACAGTACGAGGAGCCGTTCTATTGTTCATGCACGACTATATAATAGTGTTGTTTTGAGTTATGAGTCATTCAAACAGTATTACCGTCACTCGAACGTGAAGCTGGAGGGTAATTTTGGCCATACCATGTAATCCACCAGGAATGACATCAGCATTAAGTTTAACATTTATGATCGCAATCAACAGTTCTTTGAACGATAACTATTGACAGTAATGTCGGTCTGTCTTTTCAACTTCTTTTATTTGATTGGTTATATTGACTGAGTTATAAGTATGCGGTGCATCTATTGATTTTGTTTAGCAAATTACTAAGATACAGGTGACTTTGCCAGAAAACCTTACTTTAAGTCGAGCTGAATTTGGGATTTCTTTCATCCCGAGACCATAATGGTTTGTACATTCAGAATAATCTATACTTGGAAGGAAGAAAATACAATTTTCATGTTGAGGTTGTGATCGAAAAACACAGTATAGAGTCAGAGATCGAGGTAATCATCTGGTCAGAATTACAGAGATATCATTCTCAAAGTTTATCACGAAGGAAATACTACTGCTTTGCCGTTTTTTAATGTTGACAATCGCTGCCTGCTCGGTCTACAACAGCATTACGGTTGACTAGATATCGACAAGCCAGATTTTTTCACTAATTTCTTTAGAACCGAAACCTGCTTTATGAATAACACATGTCTCAACAATGCTGCATTTTGTTACATATTCAGGCATAGAAAGTAAATCATTTTGCCTATGCTCTCATAGATAATGTAGAATACCAGATGATAAAGTTTAATTGAAAGAAGAGCGGTAATTGTTGTCTACTAATGTATGGGCATGATGTATACCATTTAATTTCAACTGGAAAAAAGTGCAATTTTAACCTTTAACCTGCCTTCATAGTCTATTGCCAGGTACAATTCACTCATGCATTGCTACATACATCTAGATTCGCATTTATATTTGTGTACATTTTATATATGTATGCTTGTGACAAAACCTTAATTACATATATGTATATGTATACATGCATACATGAATGTATGATACACATATATATTATACATTTATGTGTAATTAAAAGCTTTGGTGAATGTAATGGAGCAAATGAGAGTGAACAATGGTATATTAGAATCGGACAAGAAATAACAAGTAATTCATTAAATTTTGAAGTTTTGCATATCTTCGTAGACCTGTGATATCAGTCACATCAACACACACCATTTGAATTAGGTGGTACATGTAGTACAAACTACTCTCAATTTTACATTGACTTTTAAAGGGAATTATCAACGTCATGTTTTTGTATGATTTTTTTTTATTACACAACCTCTAAAAAGTTGTAATCACATCATTACATCTCTGCAAATACAAAGCAAAATGAAATAATGTCTCAGGTTTATTTTTTATTTTTATCGTTACCTCATGATAACTTACATGTTTTAGTGATTTCGATTATATGTGTTTATAGTTGCTTTATTAAAACGTGTGATATTTGAAGCGTCTGAGCAGTTGTAATTCATGTCTCAATTTCCTACGGTTCTGTGTATGATTTGACTATTTTTAAAGTTAATTTAACATATAGTGTGTACTTTTGGTACAAGTGAAGGCATTCTTTTACCTAAAAAATCCTCCTGCAAAATACTCCGAAGAATTATACTTTGGCAGATCCCACATAATGCTTGATAAACAGTGTGAAAGAGGCAAATATTACAACGTAGAGGTTAAAAAAATCGGCTTGTATGATTCCTCAAGATCACATTTGAAAAATTTGAATACATAATATCAGATCCGCAAAGTTATGAAGAATTTAAAAGCTTGACAAGTTGATTGTCTGGAAAGAAGGATTTCAACTTTTCATAACGTCTATAAAAAGACACATTTTAACACCGGTGTTGTCGCTGACAATGTTGGCTCTTTTTCTTCTTTTTTTTCTGGGTGTAATTTACCTCCTTCACAACTGAGATTGTTGCAGATATCAGCCGATTTTTATTTCTCGTGTGTGTGTGTGTGTGTTGCAGGCAGTAGAGTTTATGACTGAAGTGAAGTGGGTTTTATACGTGCGTAGGGTATGTCTCTCCTACACACGAGACGGAGCAGTCAGGACAGATATAGCCAAGAAGTGTATCTCCGCATTGGTCAATGGCTTACAAGAGACCTCCGGATGATTATTCGACTTTTATATTGAACATCTATGAACTGGTTATATTGGGTATGAAGTTTCAGAATAAAATAGCGAGTGGGATGAGATATTTTTAAAAAATGATTTCAAAATTAATAACAAATCACAATGAAGAAAGACGATGACATAGCAGCTTAAATCCGAATCCATGATTGGGTGCTCTGAGAAGTAGCACCAAAAAAGAAAAAAAAAAAAAAGAAAGCATGCATAAAATTCCACACCAGATGAACTTGTTAAGCAAAATGATGTTGCAATGGAATAAACATTGATATTACATTACTGAATGTGTGAGCTTCCTGTGCCACTATTCATTGTTCAGTGCATTTTGTTTTTATTGTTTGTTCGTATCTGCTGAAGGATACAACGAAATTCCATGAATCTCACAATACACATGGTACTGTCAGTTTATGTACTACGTGATATGAAATTATAAGAAATCGTCTGAAATGGCCCCCGTTAAGATTCATCACTTTTATAATGTAAACTGTTTCAATGAAGTCGATACGCTGAAGTAAAGAAAATTTACATGACCACTCGATTTGATAAAACAACGTTGGAAAATTGAGGAAAAGTTGTGGCCCTAGGATGCAAAGTCTTTGTCTGAGCAAAAGTTATTTCATTTACTTATTTGTTTCTGAGTAACGATAGCCTTTATACAAGGTCAACCACTCCAAATTATTGGGCGCTGCCACCAAGTAGCGGTAGTCAAAATCAATGAAGCTATCACGAGCGTTTCTGTGTTGTCATTTTTTATTGACAATGTGACACTGTGAGGTCAACTACGATCGTATGGCGAGTCGATACGACTGATTGTCATTCATGTGATGAATCGATTGAGGTGCTGTGGAGAAAGAAGACCACTACGGAGAAATATCGATTTAGGCACTGTTGAACACTCTCACGGACCCAGAAAGTGTTGTATGAGGTCGCTTCAGGGAAAAAACGAACACTTACATGAAAGTGGTACCTAAAACTTTTTAACTTAATACCTCATTGAAAACCCTTGCCTTTTGAAACAATCACTCATTTGTATGGTATCACGCAAATCGGTGTTACTAGTTTGTAATTGCACATCAAGTCAAATTATACATAATTTTATGACTTGAGGAAACATTTTGTAGCATCGGTTGAGATAAAACTTGTAGCTGTCTCCAAAAGATGATTTTTTATATTTTAGGGGAAACGAAAAAGACACGAAGTTGTATGTTATTCTACAATATCTCGCCTTGCCCTGTACCTTCCTTCCTCTCTCTCTCTCTCTCTCTCTCTCTCTCTCTCTCTCTCTATCTCTCTCTCTCTCTCTCACTAAGTCCCTCTTTTCCATTTTATCATTGCCTTTTGTTATTCTCTGACGTCACAATCGATAGAGCAAAGGACATGTAGACACTTACTGGGCATCGGTTGTGCTTCAGTAAAAACACTCTCTATAAGTAGAGAAGCCACGGCATTCTAACACCGCAAAGAAATTTTGTAACAGCAATTCGAGTTCGGGTCATCGGAAGGCGTTTTCTGGAGATTTATGAAGACTCTGTCTACGTCAATAGATTAGGGATAAATAATGTTGCCATCAAACTGAATTAGCAGTGGTCTATGATAGAGGGCAGAGCATCGACTTAGCCAGAGTAACCAATTCAAGTCAGTCATGGACTTTACAGGTACGCATTCAATTTCGGTGGTAAGCAGTGGTATTCACTCGATTTGGGCAGCAGAATTAGGCCTACAAGATAAATTTGCCCTTTTTAATCACTTCACAATATGATGTTCACTGAGAGTTTTGGATGTATTTGTAATCAAAGTCGTCATAAACAGCAACGTCTACTGAAACAGTGTTACTGCTAATGAGGAGTAGCAGTGTATTGGTATATGAAGTAATGTTAACAGTGATTATAGTAGTTGCAGAGATAAGTGGAAGTTGTTGTAATAGAGTAAAGGTGAACGTATCACTTGGAAATACCGGCGAAACTTGGTTAGAATAGAAGCTGCGGAAGTGATTGTTGCACTAGACGTTACTAGGTAATAACTAGCAAGATGGGATCTAGTTGCGGCAGGTAGATTTTCGATATAATATATAGTATTTTTCTTTCGCTTCAAGGAAATTTGCTTTGATGTGTTTGTTGTTGTTCTTCTCTTTTTCCTTCCAGGATATATGCCGATTCTTCTGATTCTTTTTGGATTCACGCTTCTTCTCCTTCTCTGCTCCGCGTGCGGACGATATTTCCGGAAGAGAGCCATGAATTCTTCCATTTCGGAAGACACCTGTTCAGATAGGTTCCATGTCGATAATCTTTCATTGCAGTCTGCATCTGATTCATCTCGAGACGCAGCTCACATCATCCACGTGGAAACAATTTATTCGCCATCCTCCCCGTCGTTTAGTGTCGATGACTTCTCTGCTCCGCCATCATACCATGAATACTTTACATTTGACTTTGATTTCGAGGCCGCAAATAAAACGCTGCCGTCGTCGTCGGTGACCAAATCACGATCAAGACGAGCGTCAGTCGGAATCAAGTCAAAGTTGGATGTGATTGCCAAGACGTTGGGCAAGAATGCCGTTCCGCCTACTTTACGAGCGGACAGAAAACTTTCTTTGCCCTCTGATAGAAGATGGTCTGTAATGTCAGATCGGATGTTTTCGACAGCAAGTAGAAGACTGTCTGCATTTTCCTTATCCAGGGAAAGAAGGTTTTCAACAACATCGCGAGTATCCATTGTCACATCATCATCGGATATGTCAGAATATTCCTGCCAAACAAACGAGGGATTCGTTGACGAGCCACCTTCGTATGACGCAGTGATGAAGGCAGATTCATCTTAATTAATCGTTTCACGCAGCCGACTGCCGAAAAGATTATAATGCTACCATCGACTTCCGAGTTTTGCTCATCAGAATTCTTCTTGTGTCTTATCCCTTGAGAAGATCTCTAGACATTGATTAAGTCCTTCACTATCTGCAATTTCTGTGAAGATGTACATGTTAGCAATGAGCTCACCGCCTCATTTGAAGACTTACTCTTCCCTCATAAAGTGGCTAGTACATGTAACTGCTTAAAATGAAACGAGAAAACCTGCCTAAAATATAAGTGATCACACTTCAACACATGGAATTCAAACCTTTTTGGAAATAATATGATGGTTGCAAATAGGAAGCATTTATCCTGACTTTAATGGAAACAGGAGCTTGCCAGTGTTAGACCACTTCATTAAAAATTGCACACAGGCGAGAAGCACATATTGTGGTAAAGCAATAAGGAGAGGATATGATCCGCCACTTTCACCCTTTTGTTAACGTGTATTTGAGATGGAAAGTCAAGTCTGTAAGTAAAATATAATTGTAGACTTCTCGCCATTAATGGTGTCCTGTAACGGAATGTATTACAACATATCACTTGTTGATCGTGATAATGTTCACTCTGTATGGCCGAGCACAGGGGAAAAAAAAATCAATTTTTGATTGCAGTGAGTGAGGAGTTACAAATGTATCAGTTATAAGTTTTAAAGTTACTAACGTAGATTACCCATAGGAAGCTGCCAGGGGACGACAATGGGTGAAGACACTATTCAAGAAGCCATCACCTATCATCTGTCAATTTGGCATTCTAAGGCTAGGACAATAACTTTTATACATCGTTCTGCTTCAGCTAAACTCATATACACCAGTGCTTGTTTTGGAGGATTCCCCTTTGTGCATGTGTGCGGAGAGGATTTTTGGATTTCGTATACTGAGTAGTGATAATTACAATTCTGGACGCAGCGACATGTTAGAATCTTGCAAACTCACTTTTACTTTATTTCTGTAATAACGTTTGTCTGTACATTTTTCATTTATTCAAAACACTCCTTTCCAGGCGTGGTATGCAAGGGAAACGTTTAAATGCAGGAAATGTATTATAACAATATAATATTTCATTTTTTTTCCTGATTAATAATAATAATAATAATAATAATAATAATTCTTTTTGGATATAAACTCCAAATTTTATTGTCCAAGACTGGAAATTCATTTTGCCCAATTGATCGTGGGCCCGGCAGCCACTGAGCAGCGCCAGATCGACGTTGCTCTAACTTTTTCAACTGTTGAACGGCAAACAAGGTAGCAGCAACTCCCATCTTTTAACGTCTAATGCGCATAGAAACATCAGTATTAAGCGCTACATAAGTGTTATTCATCATCATTATCATTATCATTATAACAAAACCATTTGATATAAAGATAATTTGCATGTTTCAAAAATATTGGATCTCAGCCGACACTTATCGCAGCATCTTGGTTTTCTTTCAACAACAATATGCAAATCATGAGAGACCATACACTTTTGCCGTGTTACCCACCTGCCAAAGAATGTATAATTCTATTTGACTGCAGTTTTTATAGATAATAGTCAAGCGGACAGACCGCCCCCTCTCCCCACGGTGTCTAGGAAACATATCTTATTGTGCATGAGGTATTTGATATGCCTCGGCTTTATGTTATTATTATTATTATCATTATTTATTCGGCTTTCATTCACAAATTTCATAGTACATATTTCGAAATCAGAACATACGCTGGAGTGGTAAGGGTGCACCAGGTTGGGCAGCCCGGGTCTGGAAAGAGCCAACTAAATGACTTGGGCCCTCAGGCCATCCTCCCCAACCCACCTGGTGCACCCGAAACAGTCAGTTTACAATACAAAAAAAATACAAATTTCATTAACTGGCATACATCTTGGTTTGATTGAATAGAGTGATTATACGTCAGAACAGACAGGATCCATACGTTCTTCTTATTCGTAGATTATATTTGACTGGTAATGGATAAATCCGCTATATCGAAGAACTGGTACATTATAAATGTTTAAAAAAATGAATGAATGAATTATATTCGATACATTTATTTCGTTGTTAACGTTGTGAAGATTGCGCATTATAAATTCATAATACGTGTATTCATACAAAATAAGAGTATATATATATATATATATATATATATATATAAACCCCTCAATAAAGTCCTGCAATTCCATTTCCATATTTCTTTTGAATCTGCATCATTTTATCGGAGTGTGACATCATAAGAAAGCCTAGTTAATCATGTTAATTACCTTTAAAATGACAGCACACTTGCTTTCATTGTGCATTCCTGGAATGCACAGTACGTCAGACTATCATTTCAAATGTGAAATGTTGCAAAACGGAGCAAACATAATGTAAAGCAATAACTAATCCCTATTTTTTCTTGTCTTTCAGGGGAGGCAAGTGCTTGAAAAGAATGCATGTGAGATTATCATTAGATTCAAGGCTTCGTTCTTATCTTAGAAAACTGCAATAGTGTTTGCAGATTAATATCAAATGAAAGGTAGACCAAACAATCACATAATGTTTAAGAGACGGGAGCTTTTGAAAGTGCTCACATTCAGACATTGCTTATTCCAGTGGCCTATTTTCATCAAAATGGTACATTATCAATAGCGACTTTTTACTTTTGATATGTCCCCATACTCGGCTGTCTTGCACATTCCAGGAACACCCAGTCATAGCGAGAGAGATGTTAGTTTAAAAATGATTAAACAGGCTTTCTCATGATGGCATATTTAAGATACGCGGTGGTATAAGGGAAATGTGATACATCAAACCTTAATGGCAGAATTCATTTTGAGGAGTATATTAATATACTTATATAGATACATACATACATATATGTACATATATATCATATATGTATGTATATGTATGTGTATAAATATATATATATATATATATATATATATATACTGTATATATCACATTTTCTCTTCTGATGGTTATAACCAAACATGTTTCACGGGTATGCGCTGATTTATTGAAATCGCGAATATCACCTTCATTATAAAAAGTATTGAGTTCGAATAGGAATCAAATAGATAGTATGTTTCAACATTGATTTTGACTGAACACCATGGTCAATCGTTCCTGATGATTTTGTTCGTTTATTCATATAATCTTTCATCAGTTAACCTTACACACCCGGATCACTTTAGTTGCTGTTCTATCACTGTACTATTTCATAGAATACATTACCAGGTTACACT
The DNA here is from genome assembly GCF_040938485.1 of Diadema antillarum. Taxonomy (NCBI): domain Eukaryota; kingdom Metazoa; phylum Echinodermata; class Echinoidea; order Diadematoida; family Diadematidae; genus Diadema; species Diadema antillarum. Next base: position 60,448 of record NW_027271151.1, read on the forward strand.
ACTCGAGGGGATTTGATATCATAGTTTGTATTCTTTCCTTGAAGCAATACAGCTAATTTCGGACGAGAGATATTCGTTTGTGATGTCCATTGCGCATTGATACGAATTATGTTTGAAATGTGAAGGAAAGGAAACAAAAGTTAATGTACAACAAAATGAAAGTCTTCTCTCTCCTCGAGGAAAATACAAAGGAGAAACATCAGTTGATTGCACCTGATTTTACATTTTCTTTCAGTTTTCTGTAGGGCTGGTACCCCAAAGCATTTATCACATCCATGCATTCTTCTTCGACCTGTTCAACCTCACTCTCGCTGAGATCGAAGATCCACTGCTGAGCTCTTTCCTTGAGGTTACTTTGTAATCCATTAAGTTTCGCAGTGTGAGTGTTGTTTCTGTACAATTCGAGCCATTGTTCAATCTCCAATGGTACGGGTAGTCCTACAAAATTGTAGATGTCTTTAGTAACCAGAATAGGAGAACTGGCAAATTCTTCGAATTTTAAGAGCTTGTAGTGATCTTCTAGCCACTCTGGAAGTCGTGCAGAGTTAAAAAGGTTTTGTCTCATCCACAAGCAATAAGCTTGAACAGAATTTTTTCCTTTTATCGTCTGGTTAAGTAAGCCCAACGCTTTGAGTCTACCCTTTCGGGGAAGTTGGTCACTTAAAGCTATGAGGTCATCGTCTGGGAGCCTTGTTATGACGTGTTGGATCAGGGAAGAGGCGACACCGCGTGGATCACGGACAAGATGGAGGATCTTGACATTAAGCTGGTCATCGACAACCAAGGATTTTAGCTTGTCCAAATCTGTGCGAACCACTTTAATTGCCACTCGCCCACTGTTCCTCTTACATGTTTCATCAAGTAAAGTAGTGTTAGATATCATGCACTGTGTGCCTTCACTAACTTCGCACACTCGCCGAGTTCGGAGCATTTCGTTATATTTCGTCAGCATCATGGTAAAATCTCCCCGAAACTTGCATCGGAATATTTCTCTCAAGATATCTCTCTCCGTTGCTGTCGATAAGGGGTTCACTCCATCCCCTGCCTCGGCTTCATTGCTCATCATCCACAGGGGCTCGAAAAGGTAGAAAATCTTAGGGTTTTTGTTGAAGATTTCGCCGACTGTTGAGGACCCGAATCCTCTCTGAGACATGAGGATCACAAACACTCTTTCGGACCTTTCCTCAAACGACTTTTCTATAGCGTGCTCGGGCATAGCAGGTCTCAGCTTGCCGCTCTTTCCCATGGTAGCTAGAATCCCCTTAGCTGGCTGTTTTTTGCTTCGGGCCTGGTCAACGGAAGAGATTCCATTCTTTAAAAAGTACAATACAGCGACCGCGAAAACTACCAGAATTGAAACTCTTGGAATTCGCGTACAGTAGAGCTTGTTATTTGCCATTTCTTTTGCTATACTGATGCTTCAGTGCATCAATGTTATTACTGCTACGGTTTCTGTACGAAATGAATCACCGACAATCTTTATCACCCTATATTTGAACAGGTTTACTTAATTTGTTGATTGATCTACAGCTGTGGAGCAGGCAGATGGTCAGATTTTGTCAAACATTAAATAATCGATAACACAGGCACGTGTATGGATGTACATGACAACGAAAAATGAAATTCTATGATAAAATAATGTACTATTGAGGGGAGAAATACAAAAGCTGAAAACACTCGTTTGACCTTCATGTCTGGCGTCACCTACATTAGTAACTACATTAGTTAAGTAATGGGAGAATTAGATGAAATGAAGTTAAAAAAACTTGCAAGGCAAACAATTTCAAGTATATCCACAGACACTGAAGTGAATCCGCATGTCTGTCTTCGAAGTATCAGCCGTTTGATATTTCTGCAATAACATATAATTATATTAGAAACAAAACCGAGGCCTTCCCTTAAATCTGCCATCAGTCTTTTATTAGTCCCTATATATAATTCAACTACAGAGGTATAACACTATATCCTATAGCTGCGAACAGTTTTATGCTGCTAAACAGGTTCACTCCTCATCTCATTCCTATTCTGGGACATATCATACCCATAAAATGTTTACCTGCCACTTTGGTATAATTATTGCCCATGCGTTTTTGTGTTTGTTTTTGTTTTTCAATACAGTTCATTGGATATTCCCTATACTGTGTGTTGTTGTATAGAGGCACTCTTTCGTTTGTTTGTTATTTATTTTGTTGTGTGTATGAAAAACGAATTCACTGATATGGTCTTGAAATATTGATAGAAAGAATTAAACAAATCTGAATGAATTTGCTGGCTTTCATTTTGATAATTTCATGTTCAGGTGTAAAACCCACTTGCTCAGTACAGCAATACTCTCACATGACTAATATGTGTTTTGCCCATTTCTATCAAGTGTTTCAGGAATTTCCATAATGAAATGCAGCAACGACTTCTGTTTGTTTGTTTAGCACTTATATGTTCTTGACAATAACTTGTTAAAAGAAGACAAGAGAAACCGTATTCATCGGGTGTTTGATTATCTTTAGACTTTTGGTGGTGCAATATGAGGCTTGGAAAAAGCGATTGTTAAAAATTTATCCAGTGGCGCCAAATTATAGCTTAATCAAGGCAGCATGATATCAGAGGAAAGCAAGTGTACGCCCGTTATCGTATATATATATATATATATATATATATATATATATAAGTAGAGTGTGAACTGCAATATGGCTGACAGTGCTCAACTATATAGGAGCCCATGTAGTACAATATATAGTAGGATGGAAGGCGTTGCTTTATTAGTGACTTAGCTGGACAGTCTGTTTCGGCCGAAGCCTCGTCAGCAAGTTGCTGACGAGGCTTCGGCCGAAACAGACTGTCCAGCTAAGTCACTAATAAAGCAACGCCTTCCATCCTACTATATATTGTACTATATATATATATATATATATATATATATATATATGATATATACATATTTTATTATATCAAATTATGTGTGTAGGTGTGTACGAAATGGTACGTGTGTGTGTGTGTGTGTGTGTGTGTGTGTGTGTGTGTGTCAGACCACTACGGATAACTCTGCCGAATTAACCCCTGTGACGTAGTCGGATACATGCCTTGCACAGACACATGTCATTTCTCATCGTAAACATAGAGTCTGACAAGTAATGAGATAAGAGAGGGATTGTCGTCACTTACAATGTAAATCAAAGAGTAGAAGAATATGAAAACGAAGGTAGGCCTATATGTACGTTTTTCAGATGACCTTGATACGCTGTTAACCATCATCTTATTTTTGAAGTTGCCTATATTTTAAATTTCATTAAATGGCCCAAACAAGACTATTTGCAACGGATGACGTGTGCACCATTAGGAGGAAATTATGTCCCTTCTATTCATTGATAATACAATATTGGTTTTCAGAAAGATCAGCCGGTGTATCAGGTTCCACTACATAATATTCTGGATCAGCGCACTCTTCGTTATGTAATGCCTTCTGAAAATTGCTACTTTCGTTGGGATTGTCTTCGACTGGATCAAGCTTCCCGTAGTCATCTGTTTCCTGCGTCTCGGCATGACTACTGAAACTTGCAGCCTGTGTCAAAGAACTAACGTTATGGAATCGTTGAAGATGTTGATAACCCTCGCTTTGTGACGAAATCACCGAGGTGTGTAGCGTTTCATAATCGTCGGACTCGATTACTTGTCCATGCTCATCCCATTTAATTGAAGACACACAATGACTGTCAGAAGTACGTTGCAAATCTTTGGACATGTTACGCTGAAGCCTGTCGTATTTTCCTTCCAATCCAGCCGCATTTCTGTTTCGTATGATGACATCGTAACCATCTTCTCGCATAGCTTGCAGTTCCATTTCCTCTCGAGACGGAAGCCCACTCTTCTCGCTGTGTTTACTGTCAGATGTTTGAGGTCGCTTGAGAGAATCATACAGACCGTCTTCATTATACACAGAGAAATCTGCACAAGTGGGTCTTTGTATTAATTCATACTCGTTATCTGCCTCATCCTGCTTACCTGGTATTGTGCTCAATGAATCTTGATAAACGGACTTTTCTTCCGTCCGTTCTCTTTTTTGTTCTGAGGAAGCGTGTCCTGATAAGGCATCGCATGTTCTTATGTTCAGCTTCTCATATGAGTCTTGAGTATGTGAAGATATGAGAGCGGGGTCTAAATCAGAGTAGTCTGTAGTTTGTATGTCTGATTCGATGTTCAGATTTCCATTTTCTTCATTAAAGTCAGCTTTGCTCGCGACGGGATATTCTGCATACCGACGGCAAGAAACCTCGTTCTCTCTGCTAGCGCTGAAAGCAGGGTTTGCCAGGCATGAAGGGTCGGACCTTGTGATACTGCGACCTCTGCAGGAGAAAACGAAATACAACACTGTACAGTCAGAGCTTCATCTTTGTACAACCCGGTTTCTCTCGTTCTTTCTCTCTTTTGAAATTTAATGCCTGAAAGTCTAAGTATATCCACATGTCCATTCAGTGGACTATATGAGTTATCAAGTACATATAGAAAAACGATGCCGCATGAGTTACACCAACACTAAGTGAAATTTTAAAGGGGAATTATCTGCATATGACTTCAGTGAATGCAGTAATATTACAAGAACGCGTTGGTTAAGGTTGAGGAAAGTTTGTGAATTTATGACAAGATGAAGAATATCTAAAATGTTGGTGCTAACATCGCTGCAAATCAAGCCTATGACGACAGTTTATGATGTGAAAAGCGATCAAAAATATTGAGATAATTCTGCATATTCTAATATTATCATTCTATCATAATCAGGATTTGACTTAACGTATACCTTCGTCTGAAGGCAGGGGAATACGATAAACCCTTAAATGTAAATTGCAATTTGAAGAAAGCAAGTTTCTCATTATTTCTTTATAGCGTACACTATTTTATAGATTTACTCGATGAGATATCTATTTCGTCGAATCTATATATACATCACTCTCTTATATTACAGTGATTCTGTAATCTATTCTTATTATTATATCATTATTCCATCATAATCAGGATTTAACTTAACGCCACGATTGGACATTCGTAACTGATCGTGGAAAATTTCTTGAACTCGTCTGAAATTTCACGTTTGGATACGAGGTTATGCGAGTCAATACGTGTTGGTACGCTTGGATGCGATATGGTCACGATTGGTCTATTTCAAGCGATACGATCTGTCACGATCTGGTCTGCCGTTCAAATACGATCCGACAGGATTGTCCTGATTGAGTTCACGATTGGTACCGATCTAATATGACCATTACGATCAGGATCCCCGATCTGGTACGTGCAGCAACGTACTGATACGTTCCAATACGAATACCGCGAACCAATACGGGCTGCTGAGATAAGATACGATATCTTTTACGATCGGGATCAGAAGCGACCCCCATTTAAGGCGCGATTGGACCCGAATGGGAATATTATAGTCCGGCTGACGATGGATTTCACTGTTTCCCTTAAATTATGCAGAGTGATTAGGCCTATTAATTTTATTCACAACCATTGATGATGGCAAGGCTTGACAGGTTGACGATGATGACAACGTAGACGATGATGACAACGTAACCTTTGCAGTATTGCTAATGACGATTATGTTATCAGAGAGAAGCAGCACCCAGGCCAGCCATTACCTCTGATATTCCCTCGTCTAATATTAAACGTAAAGAAATTAGTAGATTGAATCGACATGCTCACCCTCCCCCCTCACACAAAAATGAAATAACGAACCCAAATACATAAGATCAGATGATTGCTCCTCTTCCCCAGAAAAAAAAAACCAGCAAGACAAAATGACCTTTCTCTCCAATACATGAAGAAAATAATTATATGATGAAATGGAAGCTAAGAAAGAGGATGGGATCATTTTGAATGTTATGTAACATAGTATTATGTGTTATATACGCTCGATATAAGAAAGTTGGCCGAATGGATAGTATTGCTTATATGTTCGATTTCATATTCGCAAAGTGTATGTATCATATGCCTTTTTATTTCAAAATTTCGTTATCTCATGGGTTATCAAAAGTTTGGTTTACTCGGCGTGATTTAGTGTTTTACTTAACAACGTTTAACATAACTGATACACACACATAACAGAAAAGTGACTCCCTAATGAAAATGATGTCACTTTTTGACAAAAAAAGGAGGTTTTACGCAAAATTATTTCGCAGGGGTATATTGCTACACTTATTGAATAACTAACTGTGAAAAATAATAAGAGTGATCTTCATTGTCATAATCATACGAGTGATCTCACATCCACGACAATGGTCGCTTTTACATTTGCAGTAATAATGAGAGTTGAAAATAACCATTTTCCTCTAAAATTATGCTCTACCAAACAGACAAAAAAAAGACATTGAAAAGTGTCAAAATAGATGTAAAGGGGTCAAACGATGGCTGATGCCAACAACTCTTAATTACTATGTACAATACACAAACAGCAAGATACTGCACCCCCCCCCCCCCCAAAAAAATACTCTGTAATATACTTTAAAAAATTAACCATTTGCCTTTGATATGTACCCATTCAAGCACGATTCATTAAATTATTCTCATCTTTGTACTGACGTTAGTCAATACGTGCAGACATACAATTGCCATTTTGTTTTTACTCATTTTTTGTTTTCGTTACAAAAGTTATCCCATATCCTGTTTTGTGTGTCTGTATAATGGTAATAGCAACTCATTAATGAAAACATCAATAACATAATGTATGAAAACATCTAAAAATCTGTAATACAACTTTCATTTTATGAAATCATTAAAAAAAAAATGATTTTGGTAATGTACCTTAAAAATTACGACAATTAAACCCCACACCGTCATACAATTTACCGTTTGGAAATAATAATCTAAAGATGCAGGCTACCACTTATCAGAATACAAAATAAATCAATTTATGAGTAAAATAAGGGCAAATGGGCAAAAAATGATAATAACAATAAGCGGAAGTGAAGTGAAAAAGTCGATCCCGATCAACAAGATTAAGAAGCACGATTAGAAGAGATTTGCTGCGTTTGGATACGATCCTAGACGATCTGATGCGATGATCACGATCAAAAACTAATCGTGTTAATCGTAGAAAATTTTTGAACCGTCCAAAATTTTCCTACGATTAACGCGATTGCCACGATTGACCTTGAGATCTGATACAATCTGATAAGACCATCACGCTTGCTGCACGATTAAGACCACGATTTCAATCGTGGCGCCAATCGTGATAGTGGGAACCCCGCTTTACCTTCGTCTGAAGGCAGGGGAATATGATAAACCCTTAAATGTAAATTGCAATTCGAAGAAACCAAGTTTCTCATTATTTCTTTATAGCGTACACTATATCTTATAGATTTACTCGATGAGATAGCTATTTCGTCGAATCTATATACATCACTCTTTTATATTACAGTGAGGTTTAATACGGCGAGAAGTACTAGTTTAAGGGATGATGTTCGTTAGTCAGGAGGTCCCTTAATTTGAAAAGGAAATGAATTTCGTTGTTCAAAAGGTTCGTTAATCCCAAAATAAAAGAATGTTCGTTATTGCGAAGGTTCGTTGATCCTAAAATGAAATAAGGTTCGTCATTCCAAAGGTTCGTTAATCCTGAAATTAGACTTAGTCCATTCATCCGAAAATGAAAAGAGGTACATGTCTATATTAGTTATTTTTAGGCGAGAAGTACTAGTTTAAGGGATGATGTTCGTTAGTCAGGAAGTCCCTTAATTTGAAAAGGAAATGAATTTCGTTGTTCAAAAGGTTTGTTAATCCAAAAATAAAAGAATGTTCGTTATTGCGAAGGTTCGTTGATCCTAAAATGAAATAAGGTTCGTCATTCCAAAGGTTCGTTAGTCCTGAAATTGAATTTAGTCCATTCATCCGAAAATGAAATGAGGTACATGGCTATATTAGTTATTTTTAGACCTTCTTGATAACGAACTATTTTTTTCATATTTGGGCCATTGTTCGGAATGATAAACCTTATTTCGTTTTTGTTACAACAAGTTTTCGGAATAATGAACTGTAACCCATTTTAACACAAGACACATTATTTTAAGTTTTTATTTTATACATTGTTATGGAATAAATAGATGAATTAACTATTTCATCAACTAGAATTAGTACATTTTGATTGTCTCTTATATTACAATGAGATTTAATATGGGGGCGTACCATTTTAGACAAACAAACGAACAAGGTCAAAATGTATTCTAGTTAATTGAATTAGATCCCAATAAAAAAGATTGTCAGTGGCATGAGATATAAAAATACTAATAATCGTTAGCATGTTCGTCTGTGTTTACATTTACTGCATGATGAAGACAATTTGGAACTTCTTTCCATAATGCAATAAACTTCGATTTTATGCCTTAAAGAAGGGTCGATCCCCTAATCGGCAAATACATAGCAATGCTGAAATAATAATGATAATAATAATAATAATGACAGTAATAATAATGATGGTAATTATAATTATCATAATTGCATTTATATGGCGCTTTATACTGGTGTTTCTAAGCGTTTCAATGAGCATTTACGTGCTGTTATATGTTACTGACTAATGGGCCTGGTTATTTTAGATATAATTTTAAATAGAAATGGAAAGTACAGTCTATGCCTAACTGATATCTCTATTCCTTTTAATTTGAATTAGAGGGTAGTTAGGGTTAGTTCAAGGAAAACCGTAGGGTTCTTGCTTCCAGCTCGATTTCTGACCTTCTCTTCAGACAGACGACCGTTACGATGATAACAGCGATGAGCACAATTCCAAGCGTCACAATTACTGCTGCCATTACTCGTACATCTGCCAATTGCAAGGGAAGGTTGAAGTACTGAGTATATGACTTTGCAAAAGAATGTGCAACCAATGATGATAATTATAGTAGTCATAGTAACAACCATACTTATATTAAAAAGCAAAAGCGTACATATATATACTATAGTACATAAAACTAGGGCCTATTACTAGTATTATCTTGCAATCACAATACCGTTCAGAGCGCGCTTTCAGTCATGGTAAACAAGACCGACATCACAAGTTAATGGGGAGAAATCTATGTGCGGATATCCTAATAAGTTGTATGATGAAACTTTTTCTTTCGGAAAAAAAAAATCCTCTTCTTCCAATATCTGAAGTGTGTCAGATAACACAGCATTTCAGACTACAGCAGCTCAATGCCTATAGCACACGTAACGGGTAAACGAAGACGAGAGTATACTGTTGTCCGAGTAAACGCGCGTCGTTGTTGAATCTGCAAAAGTCAGGTGGCTATATGGACACGACAATCGATATAAGTGTTCCCTGCCTATTCCCTTATCTGGTGAACGAGATATTGTGACGAAGTGATGATTGTATGAAGTCCCCGAATAATGAGTATTCTAAACGAGGGTATCAGGATCAAAGTTCACAAAAGTTCTATAACAATGAGGTCATCTATTACATAGCGAAACAAAGATAGAGTGATCATTTATCTTGCACATTGGTCGATATAAATACTTTACAAAATGAGTCGAAATGAGGATAGATAGACAAAAGAGATGCTTGAGAAGACAAGATGACAGACAACTGATAGGTATATAATGGCTTCTGGTAGATTAACAGATAGCTAACTTGGCAAGGTGACTGAGGTTTGTTTATGAACAACAAAAAATAGATAGTCGACATTTCGATGAATTGATAGAAAGTGGGTTGTTTGCTCTCACTATTACCGTTCGTAGATGATTCCGACAAGGGCAAACCAGTCGCTGGCGATGAGTGAGATCTAGATCTAGATGACGGTCGAGGAGTCAACGTTGTCACGGTATAGGGAATTGAGGCACCTTGGTCATAAACGAGTTCGTAAACAGTGACATTTCCAACGTCGAAGTTTGCCTCATACCTTGCCTCGAATCGAATCTGAAAAGACTGTTTGAAATTAACATCGTAGACATCTCATGATGAATATGTTGTCTTGCATTTAGTACTCATGTATTACGTAGTGTTAAAACAGTGGCAGGACCAGGGGTGTGCGCCTCCTCTTTAATTTTTGTTAAAACAAAAGAAATAAAAAGAAAAATGCGGGCGCGTGCCCCCCCCCCCCCCTTTAATTTTGTAAAGGCGCCCCGTTTTTACGGAATTCCTGGATCCGCCCAGATTAAAATAGGTAGAATAAGGCTAATATGCTATTTCTATTTTTCCTAGAAGACGTTATATTTCAATGCTAATAAGCCTTTAGATAACGATTTGCGCCGAAGTACGAATACACAAAAGGATTGTGTAGATTTGACGCAAAACCTTGTCAAAAAAACCCAACCCGACATATACCATTATATAGATGATGACTGGCGGGAAGGGAACATACCGAATGTTCCACCCGAAGGGTTTGAAATGCTATTGAGGGAGGTTATAAGTCCCTCGACTTCGTCTCGGGACTTATAGCCTCACGAAATAGCATTTCAAACCCTTCGGGTGGAACGTTTGGTACATGTTCCCGACAACAAAAGTCATCATCTGTTATATTATATGGGTTAGTCAAATACGTCAACGTCAACCACCAGCACAACGCACTCGATCACTCGCTCGCGTAGCATACAGAGCCAAATTCACTGCGCGCGCGGTGCTAGGCCTTCTGTCATTAATAATTGTTACGTGAAAATTTTTTTCCAGGGGAGAACATTCACAAGAATGTTCGCCCATGGGCGAACATAACGAATGTACCTCCATCACGTGATTGTGTTTAGCCAATCACCTTCCGGTATTTGACTAACCCATTTAATATAGTATCGATGATGCGCTCAGCCATGCAGAATGTAATGATGTGCATTTTTGTATGTGAATCAGACCAATTACATAGAGACACCTTGCAAAATATATGGCTGGTACTGGTGAACACACTTTTATATAGATCTACAGTATACTGATATTATACATCTTGTCTACTTTAGTCACCTTATCTAAGAATAAGCACAATACGTGCAGGTAGGACTCCGAATCGTAAGTGATTAAACTCCTGCTCTCATTGCTGTTGTACACGAAAGAAAACCGTCCTTTCACCGCATCCCATGGTCCTAGCTTGGATATATCATAGGAGAATGACAGGAAGATAGGTCTCGCGAGACGAACTTGGCATGTGATGACCACTGAACCCACGGAAGTGATATTTTGACCGGAATATCCTGCATATAAACACAAAATTACAACAAAGATATGAAATATAAATTGGTACAAACAATGGAGAGCAATCTCCATCCCAGCAAAAACAGTAGTATTAGATGCCGAAAAAAAAAAGATCGCTCAAGAAATGCCAACGGAGAGCACTATCGTGGTGTATTTATAATATGTCAATGAGTGTGTGTGTGGTAGACGTTTTGCCGATGTGGACATCAAAGTGTATATTCATGGCATACAGAGTACTATAAATACATCATTCATGTTATACTATAAGCGTCTAAATGGTCTGATTATACTATAAAGTTGTCTTAATTCTCTCTTTACGTTATGGCACATCACAGGTTTTGAACGATGATTAGTTTCTGCTCACTATTTCTCTACAATCTATGTAGTAATTCACATTTTTTAGTCCCACGTTATTGATGATAAAATTCAATCCTACTTCCAACTTCCAAATATAAGCATGCATGTATGAATAATAATATGTAATACTAAGCAAGCAGAGTTCTTATCTGATCTCATTATTCTGCTTATCTAAGAAATAGATGAATACGGCAATTAAGATAGAAACAAAAATCATACCAAAGTCTGTCCAGAGTGAAGTTTGATTTATGTTGCAATTGTTGTTTTGGCTTGTTTCAACCATCACTGCAAGGTATAATATAGAAATATGGATATATGCATGGTATGTGTGACTGCATCAAAAAGTAAACCTTGCAAACTGACAGAACATTGATATATTGATTTTTGGTATAATTACATCTGAAGTATTGATATGATGAATCATATATTTTGTCCCATTGTACTTCATTTCCAGTTCCTTCAAGAGAAGGTTTACGAAAGTCAGCCAACCGACAACAGTTTTGGGCAGGCTCAATTGTGTTTTGGCACCAGTACATAATAGGTGAATTCAAAATGGGGCCTAGGCCTATATAATGCCATATGACACACACAAAATTTGACTTTCACCCATCCTTATTAGCCTTTGAAATTCAAGAGGAATTAAGTATGTAAATTGAGATTCAAAAAAAGTTTTGATTTTGAACGAATTTCAATTTTTTATTTATGTATTTTTAAATCACTAGATTTGGAGGTTTTGAAGGGTAGCTCAACGACTGGTCTGTTACTAATATCTCAGCGTAACATGAAATGCGTATGATAATATATCAGAATACATCATGTGCTCATTCAACGTTCATCTCGTTGAAAAGATCCAAATAAGATATAACTAAATCAACTGGAAGACTTTAGAAGCACTCAGAAAAAAAAACAACTTAGTAGTTCGTGTAGGTAAATCCGCAAACAACTATGGCTCCAATCTAAAAATGAATATTTCATATCGCTAACAATCCCTGCTAGGTTTGACTATTAATCTTAACCAACTCTTTCATAGACACTTTTGAACAAACACAAACACACTTCCACAAACACAGTGAACCAGAAAAGATTTTATTCACCAGTTGCATTAGCGGTCCTAGCCCACACTGTCAACTCATCCACACTACTAATTGGACTTTTGTAGCTGGCTCGTCGGGAGACTCGAATCCACATTGACGTTGACTGTGAAAAGAACCGTCCCGAGCCTCTGATCCTCGGATTCCCGATGGAGTCGTAGCCGACCTCGTCCGGACGTTCGCTGTCCCCTGACCGCACCTGTGCAAACGGCGAACTTTCGATGCCGAAGAGAATCCTCCAGTATTCTGGGACTGTAATTTCCCACTCATACGTATCATCTTGATTGGGATCCTCACTCCAGTGACAGTTGAACGTTAATTTGTCTCCCGGGTCTGAAATATTGATAACTTGGAGAGAGGAGGGATTTCAGACAAGAAAAAAAGAATACCGTTACCCTACTATTTAAAACAAGGGTGAATGAAAAAGGAAATGATATTGCTTGACATGAAATGTCGTGAGCTTTTATCTACTTAAGAATCTATAAATCTTAAAATAGTTTTCCAATTCTGATATTCCTTTTCAAAGAATTAAGATGAGTGTCTTTCAGTGTATCTTTACTTCACATAGATACCAAGAGATTTTCCGGTATGTAAACATGCTCGCTGTTAGCCGTGGTAGTCGTTTTCGTTTTGGACAATTATCTTATCATTTTTTAATCGTTAGCCGTGGTAGTCGTTTTCGTTTTGGACAATTATCTTATCATTTTTTAATCAGCTGAAAATAGAAACTATCTTAATATCATGTGGACATTGAGCTCATAATTCAATTCCTTGGAACAAGTGGAAAGTTTGTGATTATAAAGATGAAGCTCTTCTCACTGTTTTTATTTGGCTGTCACTGTTCAGGTGAATCAAAGACAAACACACCAAGCGAACAAACACTATTATACTGTATGTCATGAAACAAAAGAGAATGAAAAAAAAAATCCTGCAGAAAGCAGCTGAATCAATCCTTGGGTGTAACTCACATTAAATTTTATAAATAAGAAATTCATTATTTGAGATGCATTATGATTTCAAGTAAATACTTATTGACACATAAAAGCACACAGGCGTTACATCACTTTTTTCTCCCTTTCGAAAGGCAAACTCGGTCAAAATTAACGACCACGGGGAAAAGGAAATGGTATTCAGGCAAACTCACGTAAAATTTCTGCAACTTCCACTTAGTCACTCCATCATAATTTCTTGGTCTCTTGTCTTCTCGAAAAGAAGAGACCACCATGAAGAATGAGAGCAGAGAAGCAAACCTTTGTCGTATCAAAATATTCTCTCTAAATTTTTGTTGTTTTAAGAGGTGACTCGAAATCCAGATATCCATCATGTTATGAGCCTTAATTGGGGCTATACTCACTATTGGCAAATCCACACAGGAGTTGAAATAGAAACAAACCTTTCAAAGATGAATTTGAATCGCAAACACTGTTTGTCGCGTAGACGACCACTTCCTCACGCTTATCATGGGAGTCATTTTCAAACACGTCGCACTGGAGGATATTGTCATCTGCAGAATCCAGAGACAAAGAAGAGCACCTTGTAATCTAACAGATGAAATCAAAAATCAGCTACACTGCATTATGCCTAGCTGATACCATCGGGAAAGATAGAAGACTTTCATATAAGGGGGCATGTCATTTTATTGGAAAATTAAGCTATTGTCAATTTATTTCGTATATGGTACACACAGAGTCAGCTATATAAGTTCAAGAGGTTTCTGACTTATTTTAGTTGCCCATGATGGTTGATAGCTCAGTGACGACAGTGGGATGGCGCTAAACATTATTCAGCTGGTTTCATTGGATTGTGACATGGTTGTAGGGCAGATCCACTACTTAATGCTGATCCACTTCACCAATGTTACTGGAAATTATACATTACCCACATGTCATTCCTACGCTTAACGATGATTCGGACCCTTCACCATCGAGTCGTGATGACAATGACGGTTTCTATTTGATTTTTTATCGGCACCCTGAACTGATTTACAGATCCGTTATTCGCATTTTAATCAACTCCAATTTCTGTTTTTGGAATAATGTTAATTGAACAAAAACTATCAATCCAATTAAAATCTAAGTTCATATGTCGGTGCTCCCTTTACTTCAGAATTTGTATAAAAACAAGGCCTAGGCAATTTCCTACGTCATATTCAAATTATTTCACCAAAATTAGATGATTATGTCCTGTTCATACTTTGACTGCTATCATTTGCCTTCAGTATTAATTTCATTGCATTCAAAGGAAGTAGGTTTCCAATAGTATTCTTCTGAATTATCAATTGTAGAAGTAAAGCAATACCAAGTACTATATCAACCTTCTATTTTAATCGACAGGACACTGTTATGCTAGCAGAGTTGATAACATTCTGATGAGATTATGTAATTTGCTTAGATTCATTGCCAAAGATTGCCTACATATTTAGATCGTGGATTTATCATTTAAACATTAATATCAACATTAGTTTGCTAAGTCAATTCAGGTATATACAATGTATGTGGCAACATTGATTATCGCGCACATTTTGCTCACATCCATCTGTCCATTTTGCCTCTATATATCAATCTACCTTAACCTCCGCCTTATATCCACGCAGCCTAAATCATGTTCTGCCTATCTCCGTTATATCATTCAAGAATATGCTATACTCAAGCTGAAATATACGAAGAAAACAATGGAGCGACACAATTCAAGTATCATTCAACACCAATTTTTGAATGTAATATAAAAAAACATACCTTCGAGGTGTATTTGAACGTCAGCTTAAAGGGATGGTACAGTATTGGTGAAGATGAAAATTGGGTTTTAACTTTTTTGCGAGATACCAAGAAAACACTTATGAAATAATACAGAGCATACCACTTTAAGAGGAAGACAAAGTTTATTTGACGAAAATCGGGTTTGAAATAGCTGAAACATCAAAAAAACAAAGTAAAGCAAAACGATCGTAATAAAATGTGGGTCTCACACTTTATTAGGATCACTCTCTTTTGGTTATCTCGGCCTTTTCAAAATCAATTTTCATCAAATAAACGTTGAAATCCTCATGGAATTACATGCTCTTTCATTTTTCATAAGACGTTTCTCACTATCTCACCAAAAAAAATGACAAAAACCTGAAGCTAAGTCTCAGCCAAAACTATACGATCCCTTTAAAAGAAGTTAGAAAATATTCTTTGTAAAAATTACTGTAAATACACCTCCCTCGCTTGCAACCACACTATATAAGCCACCACTTCCTTGGCTTTCAACAGCCAACACAACGAATTTCACTCTATGCCTAATGAAACTTTGATAATTTCATTATATTATATATATATATATATATATATATATATATATATATATATATATGTATATATCATTAAGATATAGAGATATACAGAGCCATGCCACAATGATGCAGTTTCTGGGACTTTCCAATTCTTTCCAATATTAATGACGTAGGAAGTATAGTTAACAAATTCCACTATTACTTGTCTTAATAAAGTAAATTGAAAGTAATCAACTAATACCACTTATATACGTCATTGTGTGTAATATGGGGGAGGGATTCTGTGCCTACAATCAATATCCTGTGACCAGCTGAACAGATACGCAGTAAACACAAAACCGTTTTCACATAATAATGACTTATATCAAAACGGATATCCCTGGAACACCATCAGCGGGTTTACGACGCAAAAGGACAAGTCATTAACTTTCAAATTTGTCAGTATATGTATATGTTAAAAGGTGGCCGTACTATAAAACAGACCTTAATGGCAAATAATTGCACTTCGCTGGGCATTGGCTATAAAACTGTAATTGGCTTAAGATCACAAATTGTCTTCGGTAAATATTGTTAATTGCTGGTCAAATTTATTGGGTTATAGGGGAGGTCAGTTTGACTTACAGTCTATCATAAAACTTGCGTGTTCTTTATATAGACAGACCCTTTACAGGAGACAGTTCTAGACGTATTGCATTGAAAAAAAAAAAATACAACCACAATCACAATTAACCTTTTCTCACTTTGAAAACTTTGAGTTCCCGAAACTTTGTTCTCAAGTTAAAAAGAATGGATTCATTGAGTGGTCAACTGAATCGCCAACGTCTGTTTGAGACAAAAGAAAGATGACAAACTTATCTTGACTATGATTGTGTGCTTGGTTTACATTCATGTATAGTACAGAATGCAGTAATCTATAGCTGTTAATGTGCAATCATCTGTCCCACAAAATGCATTCCTTTGTCCTATAAACTGAAGCATTCATCATGCATCTTTCCTATACGTTCATCTGTCTTACACGTATATAGGCTCCTTTCCTCTGGCGTGTGCCTCTATTCTATCCTAAAAACGCATTCATCTCACATTGATCTTATGATTTCGCCTTTCCTAAACATGTCCTGAAAACATCCGTTTGTCCAGCATCGCAACAGTACGTTATTCCGAAGGTTCGTTATGAATTATGAATGTTGTAGGAATCCCACGGTCTTCTGGTCTCTAATCTTTGATACACGTATGGTCATTCTTTTTCTTTGTTTGTATTGTTGTTATTTCCCCCCTGGTTTTGTTTTGTCTTTACTAGATATTTTCCATGTATATGGATCGCTTGTGCCGTCTGCTCTCATCTTTTCTCTCTCTCTCTCTCTCTCTCTCTCTCTCTCTCTCTGTCAGGTATTGAATGATAACCTCTGTTAAACGTATGCCTATTTTTTTTTCTTATCTTTTCACGGGAGATTCCAGCTGGGAGTTCCATTTGGTCCATTTTTATTACAGAATTATTCACGCTATATCTGACTTAGCCACAGCTTTGTGCAGTGAGTGTCGAGGTAAGAAAATTTTGTATGTACCATTTAAACTATTCTAGTAATTGAAATGAAATTAATGGACTGGCAAAGATGGCAATTCCCTTCAAAAGTTGGCGGTTTCAAATCTGTAGAAGAATGTAGAGGAACAACCAAATTTATTGGCATGTCTGTGACTACAAGCCTCACACATAAATACGTCACGTAGAATGCTTGTATGGAGTTATGTATAATAGTATTATATGAATACACTATATATAGAATAGAAATGCTTTATGCGCCCTATATATTCTACTAACCTCTCTGTGACAGAATACATAATTAGTTTGTCCTCCATTTCGCACAAAAAAGTAAGGGAACCATAATTGTTGTTCTTTTACTACACACTGACGCAAGTCGTAAACTACGGATATAAATTGGCCATCTCATTTTAACAGGACTAGTGAGATAACTCGTGTAATAATTTTGGAGGACTCTAGAACGTGACGGAACAAGATGCTGACAAGATATGGTCTGACGATGTGTATCCTGTTAGGTAAGATTGTACTTTACTGAAAGAATTTTGTTAATTTGCATGAAAACATTTACTCTACTCTATTATGTAAACAAGGGGAAGGAATCAGCAATTGTTAATGAAGATTAATCATTAGTGAAACTGTCATAAACTTACATGGGGGCATTCTACAGAAACACTAAAACCAGCACCTGTCACCTCTCGTCATGGGTGAAATGACTGTCACGTATTTCTTACTTGGTATAAACTGACGTTCTTTTGTCTAAAAATGCAAAGTGCCATAACCACAATTCCTTTTTATTCAAAAACCGAGAAGATATTACTTTTCATTGCTTTATTCACTTGACTTACAATCACAAGGAACGTCGTATACCCTCAATTTGTCTTCATTCACCATGGAATGTTACAAGACCAGTATATACTTTTCCTGATTTCGTTTTCATTGTTATTTAACAAATCTGTGTTATTTTATAAATGAGGGAAACATATTCAAAATAAAATCATCTTGTAAATTGGTTGATTCAAACACATCAAACACACACACACACACACACACACCTTTGTTTTTTGTTTTTTCCTGTTGAGATGGGATAATACGCGCGTGCATGTCGTGTGTATTTTTCTAAGGGTCGGTCTGCATGTACAGTTTGTAGTGTAATTTGCGATGTCCTCTCCCTATTCTTAAAACTAATCATGATATAAAATGCATCAACAAGTTTGAAGCACGTGCACATTTTGGCGAGTAACTACCAATATACTAGTAATGAAATTATCTGGTTCTATATTCGAATGACAGCAAACTTTTAAGGGGATATGTCTCAATATCAAAAGTGAGAAGAAGTTTGAAGGATGATTTCCCTTTTCTTTTCTTCTTTTTTGTCCACCACAGGCTTAATCCATCTGATACTAGGTGGCCAAATATCAGTGGTGACCTTTCAAGAGAATAGTGCTCACCCAGAAGATTGGCTCGACATAAGCGGTATCAAATCGACTGCCATCAGAAATAGGTTAAGAGGACATGCCAGGCTTGTTTCATCACCGAGTTTCGTTCTTTGCACCAAACAATTAGGTAGGCCTATTAACTACATCCTCTACATCCTTTATCATTTAGACGTTTGTCAGGGTATTTGTAGAACTATGTAAGATTACTTTTTTTTTGGCGGGGGGGGGGGGGTGTATTGATATAAACGTGATCGTGACTGAGAGAATTCCGATGTAACGGACTTCTTTAGACCTCCCAATGTCCTCCTTCAAAGCTCAGTACGAGCTGAATAATGGAGAAATGTTAAGATACTTTTTTCATATTGCGCGTTAATAGGATTGTGTTAACAAGGTTTGCGCGAAGTGACTAACCTGGAAACTACTAACATGGTCTTATCTGTTTCATATTTAAAACAAGAAAATCACTCAAAAATGCAAGAGAGGAGAAGGTAAAGCACTCGTGTGAATCACCCTCGAGTGTAAGACGACATTAATATAACATCCAGTACTCTTGTTTTCCTGTTTGCCTCTGTAGAAATAAATTTTAGCCAAGACCCTTTCACTGAGGACGAATCGCCCAATCATTATTTAGTCTCATGAATCTGGTTTCAACAGTTTGTTTGACGGGTTTGGGATTGTCTGAATTATCATTTTTCTGATTTACAAATTTGGTTCCCAATGTCAAATTTGTGAATCACGCGTTATGGTTATTTGATAACAAGTAAAATCTAATGAAATGAGAATAAAAAGAGCCTTTTTTCGAGACATATCAGGACCATAATTATTGTCATCATTCCCCCTTTACGCCATAGAGTCCGAGCCCTGGCAATACATTTCAATGTCCAACTCAAAGTCATATACCTTAGGGCTATTATTGCCATAAACGTTGGCAAGCGCGCCAGAACACTTTCAGTTTGAAAGAATGGTGAATTTCTTTATTTTTTTTCTCCAGGGAGATGGATTCAAATTTGGGGGATGCAACTCTTTAACACTGAGGGTCTTAGAATATCCAAAATGGCACCCAAAATTTGAAATTTCATTTTCTTTTAAATGGAAAAAATTGAAAATAGATTGATGGTTTTTCCCTAAATATTTCGAGGAGCTGAATTCAAGTCTGGTTGAAAAAAAAAAAAAACTTTCTCTTCCCTGAGGGATTTTGAATATCCAAAATGGCCACCAATTGAAATTCCAGTATAAGTATTTCCTTATAGAGTGAATAGAATAGAAATATAGGAATGGTTTTGCTCTATTTCGAGGATGCTGAACCCAAGTATATAGCTGATTCCTGTGGGTTTGGAGGTTGTCAATATTTTCGGTGGCCATTTTAGCGGCCACTTATATCTCAAAAGAGTTGCATGACCTAAATTTGGATCCAGCACCCTCGAACTAGGATAAAAGATCTAATCATTTCAATTTTCGATCATTTATACAAAAATATATGGAAATCTTCATTTTTGGCGGCCATATTGAATATCTCAAAATCCTCAAGGTTGCAAAAGTTACGCCATCCAGATTCGGATTCCACACTCTCGAATTAGGGAAACCCATCTTTCTGTTTTCATTTCAGATTTTGAAGGTTATTTTGAATATCTATAATCCGTCATTGATGCAAGAGTTGCATCATCCAGATTCGGATTCAGCACCCTCGAAATAGGGTAAAACCACCAAAAATCTTAGTGGACGGTAAAACAAAGTGTAGCCTCTGGTATCCTTACTCTGTGTTCGATGAATAAATCGTAGATGACACGCAGAGTATGACGACCAATGCTTAGCGAAGGCCTTATCATTATTGTGATTCACTCATGTCTTCACGAGATGGGAATTTATGTTCGGACAAACGGGAAACTATCTCACAAGTCCCCTTTATTAGACAAATGATCGATGAAAATTAGATTCAAAATAGACAATGACTCTATACAAAGATCTAATTATTCACTGAAAATGTGTCGCACCATCTGAAACAATCACAGTCAAATTAAGTAACTCTGTGCAGTAGCTAAATGTAAGATAAAAATGGCTCTATGTCGTGAAAATGCACATGTACACAATAATGATGTATGTGAACATACTTGTGGGATAATCATTTTCTCTATTAGTCATTGCGTTTGTTTTGTCTTTTATTAACACATCGCTATCACTGTTACTGTGCAGAGACCTCTCAGCGTGTATTAGCATTTCAGTAATACGAGCCTCATCTACCTTGTTTCTTGTAAGTTATGTGTGCACATATTTCTAAAAGTCGTCGTTGCTTGATAAGGCATTTAGGGCACATAAAGTTATAAATGTGTATTCATAGAATTTGTTTTAAAACATGAGATTACTTTCCGTGTACTCTATTTTATCCCAGGTACTGCATCGTGTCTGAATGGAGGAACTGTCATACATGGAGCATCGCAAGTAGCCTGTCATTGCCCCTCAAATTTCAAAGGAGGACTTTGTCAGTGTGCGTAATATCTTCATTTCATTTCAATTAATTTCATTTAGTTTCAACGAAGAAGATAAGTCTACACAACATATCATGCAAGAAAAAAAGCAATATACGCATTTTACTTATATCGAAATATAACATACCTACTCAATCATGAAGCCTAGATGCATGATATTGACTTCATAATGTTGAAAATTTCGAAAACGAAGGGGAAGCTAAAAAGCAGAGCTTGTAATATGCAATTCCCTCAAAACTAATATCAGTAATTAAGGTACAGAAGCATGTTATCATATACGGGAAGAGAAACGTTTATAAAACTCCATAGGACAAAGAGAAGAAGAAAAAAAGAAGAATTTGTATTATGCGTATAACAGACACGTCTGTTCACACAAAATAGAATGAACTACTTTCCATTCTGATTTCTTCTTCACGATAGACCATGAGTTGCAAGTCTCCAAACAGGAACCATTTACCATTGACATAGAACACAACGCAACGGACATTAACTTCCTGGTTCGAGGACTATACTTCCAGGTCAAAATGTCCGCCATGAACCCTAGTGGGTCTGAGGTACTCATAAGTAAGTGCAGCTCTATGTATTCCCAAGTCTTATCTTTTCTTCTTCTTTTTTTTTCAGTCAATCACATCATTACCTGCACTGTATAAGCCTATGTCAACACCAGTTCAATCAATATATCAATGCATGTTTCTTTAGGATGATTGAATAAGGGGTCAAAAATAAACTTTAAGATTGGGTTTTTTTTTCGGATAATTGCATTTCTTTTTCGAGCCACCAAAACTTTAAATCCAAAGATTTTAGTGGACCTACAGCCCACCGGAAAAAAAATAGTGTCAAGTCCTGGTACTATATTATGTCAACATATTTATATTTGAATATACATACATTTTACATATGCTACTCCTTACAACCGATGATAAGCTGAGGATTGCTTGGTGGATTCCTTGGAAATAATTCAGTCACAAATCGATGGAGGGTCATCTGCTTGAGCAGTGGATTGAGACATCCTTCATGGATTGTGCATATATGAAATACCGTAGTTACATGTCTAGGTATCGAATTGAGCTTCAGTATTGCAGCTTATTTTTGACATTCCCTTGATATTTCAGAAAAAAGACATTTCCTACTCGTGCTCAAAAAGAGAACATTTGGAATAATTTTTCGTTTCTTGTCATATCCAGAGTATCATTCCTTGAATAGATCATTTAAAAGCTGCAACTAAGGTTAGGTAATGGTATACTACTTGGAGAGAAAATAAGGGATAATTCCAAAGGGTTCTCTTTCGAACAATATTAATAATCACAATTTAACATATTTTCATGATTTTTCATGGTATGCACAAGCAGCAAAAAAAAAACATGCAAAACATGGTGAACACATGTTCGCTTAAAAAAAAGATGAAATGGGTATGAAAAAGCAAACAACCCATTTCCTTGAAAATATAAGCAATTGTGTTTTTTTTTCTTGACCTTCACACCTAGCGCTATAATATATATATATATATATATATATATGTAACCCTCCCTTGGAGTAGGGTGGGGCTAGATGAAGAATGTTTGAAGGGAGTTGAGTCTGTAAAATAGGAGGCGTGGAGCGAAGAAAGGTTAAGAGGATACCGACGTCGGACGAACTGCCATTTATTTACTTAACTTCAACTTCCAACCGGAAGTAAACAAAGAACACAAAATAATAAACAGCAAGTCAGCCGCCGTATATGTACAAAGAGTGCAGGGCAAGAATAAAACAAACATATTATTATTAAACACTCTCTCCTCGATGCCGACTCAAATGTTAAAACACAAAGGAAGACTGTCACTTGTGATGCATCTTTACCTCGAAGATGTTCAATACCACTCATTTACTATCTTAATTCACTACCTTACTACCTAACTAGCGCATTGGACTTCCCTAATGCTCGTGTACTGTTACAATCTACTTTATTGCATTGATTAAACTATTCTAAATCCAATTATTGTCATTTCCCGTCATCCTTATTCATTATTAATGCGTATATTATTATTACTATTAACCATTACCGTTGTATACTAAACTATGCAACTTGATGACTTCATAAAATCACCTAATACAAAAAATAAACAAACACATGATTCACCTTATTAGCTCGATGTATAAATAACTTTACGATTGTATTTTCTAACGCAAAGTTTAATCAAACGAACTATCCGTAATCATATAAAAACTGCTTACTCTGAGTCGCCATATTAACCCAAACAATGCTAAAACAATGTATTTACTCTGTTATCCAATGAAATGATTTTATTTCTTCATTATGAAATAATGCAACTACTTCAACTGAATAATGCCTTAATACTGTACTTACTCCAACTACAAAATATTACACGCCGTCCTTGTCACTCGACATCCGTGTCACTTGACATCCATGCCAATTTAATGGACTAAAGCTATACACGACGACTAACAGAAAATAAACATATATGTACAGCAAAGTGACAATAATAACCGGATATTCATCGATCGTAACACGAGCGGAAAAGGGAAAATCATGCTCATATATCTGATTGTAGACGTTTACTCCTAAATCATCTACATAAGCATTCAACAAAACTATACAACTGCAAACAAGCCGTCACATTCAACATGTTAATGATGCAACGTTTATCGTACCATCGAATCGAATTCGCTAAGCCGCCACATTCTCTAAACTACGATCACGGCGACGAGTACACTCAAAACTTATTTCCCCTTTGAAAGTGAAAACAGCGTAAATCGAACGCGAACAGAGTCGGATTCGACTTCTGCAGTCAAAAAAGAGTTACATAGACCAAGGATGTACATAGTACGAAGCGAGCCCCCTGTTCTCTACGAGTAACCCTTAGCAACGGCTGTGATCCTCTTCGTCCCTCTCTCCCACTCTTCCTCTCTCTCCGTCTGTCTCTCTCTCCCTCTCTCTCGCGCTCTCTCTCTCTCTCTCGGCGCGGCATACGGTACTTTAGGCAAGATTTACAACATGAACAAGGGGGGGGGGGTGGTGGTCAGTCCCAACTGTAGACAACTACTTCCACTATCACTCACATACCTTTGGAATGATGCACGTCGGTCAGACCCAACGTGCGGATAGTCTGTCCACCGCCTTACTCTACCCTCATGATTGACCGTATGAAACTTTAAGAAAGCAGTTCGCTGGCGTACTTGTAATACATTTATAACACTATTATGAACTGACTCCACAGAGGACCTAGTTCTACAGTTAATACCTCGTACACATCGAATATTATGGCATAGGGTGCACTTTTTGAAGACTTCTTCCCCTTCAGCAACTTCTACTGAGACTAGCTTTTCCCCGAACATCGGTACTTCGAAACGTTTCGATAGTCTACATCACGAACCTTGCGAAGCTTCGTCTTAGTTCGATCGGCAATCATTAACATTATAATGCACATGAACTTTCACATTGATGTTCACATTTCATCCCCTACTCGTCCACGTTTTCCCGATCAAAATACGTATTCCGTATTGACACTGACAGCCTAACTTAGCATGGCTGTCACCTCGGCCGGTCTCGGCGTGCAGACTACTCTTACTGACCGCTCCTAATGTTACTCGCCCCACAGGAGCGGGGCACATACTCGTACTCGTACTCTTCGCGAACAATGAATTACTTTCATTCAAGTTTAAACAATTAGATCAATAGATTTAGGATCATTCATCCAGTGTAAGACAATAAAACATCCATCATCTGCGCTTGACCCGACAAATACTACAAAACTCTGCACCCACAAGTTGTATATCGGTTGCCTAACACAGTCATGAGGCATGCTCTCATAAACTTAAAATGCGGAACATGTATAACCCTTCGAGTACCTATCGAATATGTTCTCTCGCGGAGCTGGTGCTCTGCGGCGAGCTGATACAAGACATATAGCGAACAGACGAAATTAATGAAGGCAGTCGTCGACTTTACGGAGCTAACTTTCCACTTAAATCTTGTGTTTACTACTAAACACATCCATGGAAGACTCGGTTCAAAACAACCAATGAAGTTTTACAAAAGTAACTTTCATCATCGATTAATGAATAAATAATACGAAAAGTGTGATTTTACCTGTAAAATAGGAGGCGTGGAGCGAAGAAAGGTTAAGAGGATACCGACGTCGGACGAACTGCGACAAGTCGCCGAGTGGTGTTCCTGACTTCCGGTTTGGGGGGAAGTTATTTGCATATTTGAAAGAATTGGTTAACGCTATAATTAGCATAAAATAAAGGCTGGCGAAAAGGGGGTCAGGACCTCTCTTGACCACGTGACAAGTCTGCAAAGGAAGGTTCCAGAACCCCGTGAACCCGTGACCCACAGCGCGGGAAAGGGAGAAGAGAAACTTAAAGAATATAATATTCTTGTCACCAGTCGTCTGGTTACACTCTCCCCTTCTTCGAATCCATGCCGTCCCGGCATGCCTCCAATACAAATTAAGTTTTACTTACATCGCCATGAATTATTCACATGTAATGAGCGACGAAATCACCGTAACAATAACTTTATCGTCACTACTTAAGCCATACCCAATCTTGCCCTTGCGGCCGCCATGCGGGGACTCTTCCACTGTGCCCACAGTCGTCTACCGGCTTGTAATTTCATGTGATAGACAGACCGATTACTACTTTGACCAAGGGTCTCATACTGTAAGCGATCTACTGGGTGGCGTGTTCTGGCACTGCGCCTGGTCAGGGGTGTAGGGGAAGGGTTCTCTGCGGGTGGAGTGTCAGTCAGGACGGGTGATGGAGGTGGGGACGAGTTTTGATTTGCGTCGGGGAGGCGTCCAGGGGTCTCTCCTATGTCACTCACTTCTTCCCCTCGGTCGTGCGGTTTGGGCTGATTAAAATCGAGCTGACCAACATCAGGGAGTTCTTCATGGGGCCCTTCTATCCCATTTGCCTCTTCCCCTACCTCATTGTATAGCGGCTGATTAACATCAGGCTGAGCGGTATCGGGAGGCTCTTCAGGGGGCCCTTCTGCTTCAACCGCTTCTTCATTTCGATGATGCTCGAGGGGTCTTGGTCCTCCGGTATCGGAGGTCTCCTCTTGCCGAAGGAGGATCCAATCCCCGCATTCTTCATTTGGTAAGTCACTAGCCACTTCCATCGGCTCTCCCGCTGGTGTGGTTGTCTCCTTGGCCGGGGATTGAGCTTGGTTTGGGGATCCTGGGGGGTCGGGGTCCATAGGGATGTCGTCACTTGGGAGAAACATGCAAGGTGCCAGCAAATTCCGGTGGACCGTGCGTTCGGCACCAGTGTCAAAGCGCCTGATCGTGTACACTGGTAGGTCTCCGTGTTTTCGGAGGACTGTGTACGGAGTAGCTTCCCATCGATCTGCTAGTTTCCGCCCATTGTTCACCTTGTCCATGACGAGTACCCTGTCCCCGGGGGAGAGAGGGCCAACCTTTGCCCTCTTGTCGAACTGGACTTTCTGTCGGCCCTTTGCCACCTTCGCTCTCTCTGCTGCTAGGTCGTAGGCCGCCTTAAGCCCATCCCGAAAATCAGCGACATAATCATCGTACTCCTCCACGTCCCTGTCATTGTCTAAGCCGAACATTAAATCCACGGGAAGGTTGGGTGATCGCCCAAACATCAAATAGAATGGGGCAAAGCCAGTGGATTCGTGTCTCGTAGCGTTGTAGGCGTGAGTCAGATGCCCAAGGTGTTCCTTCCAGTCTGCCTTCTGAGATGGGTTGAGGGTTCCGACCATATCAATGAGGGTGCGGTTAAATCGCTCGGTGGTACCATTTCCTTGGGGGTGGTAGGCCGTTGTTCGGGATTTCTCAATGCCCGCTACCTTGCACAACTCGGAAATGAGGCGACTCTCGAAATTGCGACCCTGGTCGGCATGAATTCTTCGAGGGAATCCATAGTGGACGAAGAAGTTCCGCCACAAGGTCTTCGCCACCGTCAAGGCGAGCTGGTCCTTGGTTGGGTAAGCCTGGGCATACCGCGTAAAGTGGTCAGTGACAACAAGAACGTGCTCATAACCACCCTTGGACTTCTCAAGCTTGAGGAAGTCAATGCACACCAGCTCCATGGGTTCCGAAGTGTGGATACTGGAAAGTGGTGCACGGTTTCCAGCGGTTGGAGTCTTCCGCAGGCAGCATCGTTTGCAGGTAGTTACCCAGGCCTGCACATCACCAGCCATTCGGATCCAGAAGAAACGCTGCCGTACAGTGTCTTGAGTCCGCTCCACCCCAGGATGGCCGATGTCGTCATGGAGTTGGGCAAGCACCGTCTTCCGATAACACTGAGGGAGGACAGCTGCAACCTTCGAGCACCAGTGGGATCCTGGACTTGCCGATGGAGCACCCCATCCCTCACCACCAGTCGAGGGAACTGCCTGAGTAAAAGACGGGCATTTGGGTGGCAGCTCTGCCACTCCTCCTTGGTAGGCCTAGAACCCTGTTCCACAAAGAACAATGCTGGCCCGATGTCTGGGTCAGCCCTTTGCTGGCGGGAGAGGGTCTCTGGGGTGATACTCTTGATGGAGGGCACTCCAGGCACATCAGTGCTGAGGCTGGCTATGAGTTGTTGGGCCGATGGGGGGTCAGCATCTCGGGGTCCATGGTATAGAGCACCCACCACTACCTGTGGGTCGAGGCAGTGGCCGTCCTTCTTGTGTCCCTCTTCCCCTGTGGGTACTCGCGACAGAGCATCAGCGGCAGCGTTGGTGCGTCCACTCCTGTACTCCACACTGAAATCGAAGTCTGCTAATGCTGAAACCCATCTCTGGCCGGTGGCATCCAGCTTTGCCGAAGTGGTGACGTAGAGCAGGGGGTTGTTGTCGGTCAAGACATGAAACCGCCGGCCCAGCAAGTACTCCCTAAATTTATCTACCACTGCCCACTTGAGGCCCAGGAACTCAAGTTTGTGTGCAGGGTACTTCCTCTCCGATATGGTCAGACCCCTGCTTGCGTATGCGATGACCCGTTTGGTGCCACCTTGCTTCTGACTCAGGACTGCCCCCAGACCCACTCCAGATGCGTCCACCTCCAGTAAGAATGGTCGTTCGAAGTCGGGGAAACCAAGAACGGGGGGCTGGACTAGTTTAGCCTTCAGGGAGTTGAAAGCATGCTCACAATCATTGGTCCAGATGAAGGGTGGAGCTGGTTTCTTCACCTTCCGTCGGCCACCACCCCCTTCGGTGAGGTGAAAGAGTGGACGGGCAATCTTGGCGTAGTCCTCGACAAATCGCCGGTAGTAACCCGTAAAGCCCAAGAATCGCCTGACCTCCTTAACATTCTCAGGGCGTGGCCATCCCTCCACCGTACTTGTCTTCTCTGGGTCAGTCTCAATCCCATCCTTGCTGATCACATGCCCCAAGTACTTAACTGAAGTTTGGAGAAGATGACATTTCTTCGGCTTAAGTTTGAGGCCATGCTGGCGAAGGCGGTTGAAGACCAGACGAAGACGTTCCAGGTGCTGAGAGAAATCCGAGGAAAAGACTACTACATCGTCCAGGTAGATGAGGAGGGATTCGAAATTGTAGTCACCGAGGCAGGCCATCATTAATCTCTGGAATGTTGCGGGGGCGTTCTGCAGACCAAACGGCATACGGACGCACTCGTAGAGTCCCATTGGGGTCGTGAAGGCTGTCTTCTGACGATCCTTTTCCGCAACCTCCACCTGCCAATACCCACTTGTCAAATCCAGGGTCGAGAAATATTTGGCCCTGCCTAAGGCGTCTAGTGATTCGTCAATCCTGGGCAACGGAAAGGCATCTCGACGGGTCTTACTGTTGAGGCGTCGGTAGTCCACGCAAAGGCGGATAGATCCATCCTTCTTGTGGACTACAACAATCGGGGAAGCGTATGGACTGCTGCTTTTCTGAATTACACCAGCATTCTCCATTTCCGTAATGTGCCGCCGTACATCCTGGAATTGGGCAGGGGGAATTCGCCTGTACGGGAGTCTAAATGGATCATCGTCGATCAGCGGGATTTCATGTTCAATGCCTTTTGCGCACCCATAATCAAAGTCGTGCTGTGAAAATACGTCGGTGTACTCCTGTAGAAGATTAACCAGCAGCGTCTCCTCTTCTTGATTGGCAAAAGATGCGGTGGTGAGGTCAACACCAGGGACGGGGATTGCTGGGGTGGGTTGAGAAGTTGATATTGGGGCCATCCTCACAGGTGGGGTACTCCTTAGAGCTTGGGGGTCGTCGTAGGAGCAGGCTACGCACAATTGTGCTATTCTGGACCGGGGCGAAATGGTGATTGCCTGTTCTGACGGGTTGAGTATGCGGACAGGGATGAGTTTATCCGGAGTGACATCGACAAGTGTCCTACCTACCAGCATTCTGGTTCCTTGGGGCATTCTAAGGGGCTCAACAATGGCGGTGCATCTTGGCAACCTCTTCGTTGTGCAGCAGAAAACGTCTACCTCCTCTCTGGGCTTGATTATTTTCGCAGTTTTCCCCTGGTAGGTGAGCTCTCCCATTCTTCCAAGGTGGTCACCCGGCAGTGCAGCTTCTACTGCTGCGCATGCCGTATGCCATGCGGGGCTTACCTCCTTCAGGTGCGCCAGGTACGCTGTTCCCCGGACACGTCTCTCTCCATCCTGGAAGGCGCGGATTAGATTTGTGCCAATGAGAGCATCGATTCCTGGGCCGTAACTATTTGGTGGGACAATCAGAGCAGGTACCTTATCGAACCTCTGCCCTTGGCATTCAACGGTGATATGGACAACGCCAACGTGAGGGAGGGTGTGTCCGCCTGCACCGTTGATTTCAATTGCTGAGGGAGTAGGCGGTATTCTGGAGAGTGCTGGGTGTCTCTTGGCGAAGGAGGCGGAGATTGTAGTAACCTGTGACCCCGAATCGATAAGGGTGGTGCATGACACACCATTTATGTTGACGGTGTCGATATTACTCGGGCCAACGACTGGGAGGTTATTCTGTAGTCTACTTATTGGGGTCTTATATTGGTGACTCTCGGGGTTTGGGTTATTATTATTATTGGGGTCTAGTTGGGTATTGCCCGCGCAACTATCTATAGACGGCGCGGGCCCGACCAGTTTAAATTCTGCGCCTGCTGGATTGCGTCCAACCGTCCGTTGGTGACGTCGCGGGTGTTGGGAGCCGGTCTGTTCGGACAGTTTGACTTCCAATGTCCCGGTTGGCCGCAATTCCAACAACCTGCTGGCCGGGTTTGGGTTGCCGATCCAGGTCGGGATACCTCCAAAGCTTTGACTCGTGACTCCAAGCTTGCCAGCTTTCGGTCCGCTTCTTCCTGTCGGTCAGAGATACCCTTTACTAACCTGAGGACGTCCTCCGATGTCCGGCTGATCTGGAGCAAGTGCGCCTGGGTTTCATTCTGTTCGTCACTCTGTTTCGCCTGTTGGGAGAACACCGCACCACCATGTCTCCTGGCTTTACCATGCCGCTCGTGGGATATCAGACGCACCTCCTCTCTAACAGCTCGAAACGACATCCCGCGAGGTCTCATCGGAGCCAGCCTATGACGCAACTCGTCGTCCTTCAGCCCCCTCATAAATTGCGTGGCCAGGACACAATCCCTCTGATCCGGTCTGATTGCGTTGGGATGGTGTTGTTCGATCCCCCTCAGTAGTGCCTCGAGCGCAATCGCGAAAGAGGTGGCCGATTCCCCATTCCGTTGCGTCCTCTCGTAAAAGGCTGCAAACGGATCTGTCGCTGTCACATCCCCGTACTCCTGTTTCAACTCGTTGAACGCCCCTGCTGGTGTTTGCTCATCGATTGGTAGGTTGAGGATGAGGCGACGGGCTTCCCCACTCAAGTTTCGTACAATAGTTGGGAACTTGAGGGCGGCCGGGGTCTTGGTTGCCGTCAAGAAGTAGTTCATGTCGCGAATCCAATCATCTACTCCTACCTTCGAGTCGCGCCCATTAAAGGCAGGGACACCCCTGACCTGCGTGAATGCCGTCGGACCGGGTGCGGGTTGGTTTTGTAGGGAGAAGTCTATCGCTTCATTTTGGTCGAACTGCAAGCTGGCTTCCTCGCGTGTGACCATTTTGTCTCTATTTGCTAACAAAGAAACAATTAATGTCAAAATGAAAGAAGCAAGGTGATGTTATGTGGACACGGGTGGGTTAAACGAAGCCCGTACAAAATGAGGCGGCAAATAGAATGGGTATGTACCTTACAGGCTGTAATATAAGCAGACGTGTCCACTCAAATTCAGAAGATACGTGAAAGAAGAAAAATAACATAAAACAACAGATAATTACAGGAGTGCATCCACCTGAAGTATTATACAAATTATTACAAATGTAATATGTAGCTATTATTGATCGGATTCGTCCAGAAACGTCGCTCCCTCAGTCCAGTCTCCAGATCATCTGTTCCAGTCCTCTCGGTCCTCCAGATCACCTGCTCCTGCCCTCTAGGTCCTGCCTCTGGCCAGTCAATGGTGGGACACGGTCGTGTGTCCTCCCTTTCCCTCAGTAAAAGAACCGCCTTCCGCTATTTTAAGACTCGTCGCAGCCCGTCCGATCCTGCCGACTACGCCAGAAATGTAACCCTCCCTTGGAGTAGGGTGGGGCTAGATGAAGAATGTTTGAAGGGAGTTGAGTCTGTAAAATAGGAGGCGTGGAGCGAAGAAAGGTTAAGAGGATACCGACGTCGGACGAACTGCCATTTATTTACTTAACTTCAACTTCCAACCGGAAGTAAACAAAGAACACAAAATAATAAACAGCAAATCAGCCGCCGTATATGTACAAAGAGTGCAGGGCAAGAATAAAACAAACATATTATTATTAAACACTCTCCTCGATGCCGACTCAAATGTTAAAACACAAAGGAAGACTGTCACTTGTGATGCATCTTTACCTCGAAGATGTTCAGTACCACTCATTAACTATCTTAATTCACTACCTTACTACCTAACTAGCGCATTGGACTTCCCTAATGCTCGTGTACTGTTACAATCTACTTTATTGCATTGATTAAACTATTCTAAATCCAATTATTGTCATTTCCCGTCATCCTTATTCATTATTAATGCGTATATTATTATTACTATTAACCATTACCGTTGTATACTAAACTATGCAACTTGATGACTTCATAAAATCACCTAGTACAAAAAATAAACAAACACATGATTCACCTTATTAGCTCGATGTATAAATAACTTTACGATTGTATTTTCTAACGCAAAGTTTAATCAAACGAACTATCCGTAATCATATAAAAACTGCTTACTCTGAGTCGCCATATTAACCCAAACAATGCTAAAACAATTTATTTACTCTGTTATCCAATGAAATGATTTTATTTCTTCATTATGAAATAATGCATTTACTTTAACTGAATATTGGTTTACCTGTACTATAACTACTCAAGTTTCCAAATAAATACCCGACATCCGTGTCACTTGACATCCATGCCAATTTAATGGACTAAAGCTATACACGACGACTAACAGAAAATAAACATATATGTACAGCAAAGTGACAATAATAACCGGATATTCATCGATCGTAACACGAGCAGAAAAGGGGAAATCATGCTCATATATCTGATTGTAGACGTTTACTCCTAAATCATCTACATAAGCATTCAACAAAACTATACAACTGCAAACAAGCCGTCACATTCAACATGTTAATGATGCAACGTTTATCGTACCATCGAATCGAATTCGCTAAGCCGCCACATTCTCTAAACTACGATCACGGCGACGAGTAAACTCAAAACTTATTTCCCCTTTGAAAGTGAAAACAGCGTAAATCGAACGCGAACAGAGTCGGATTCGACTTCTGCAGTCAAAAAAGAGTTACATAGACCAAGGATGTACATAGTACGAAGCGAGCCCCCTGTTCTCTACGAGTAACCCTTAGCAACGGCTGTGATCCTCTTCGTCCCTCTCTCCCACTCTTCCTCTCTCTCCGTCTGTCTCTCTCTCCCTCTCTCTCGCGCTCTCTCTCTCTCTCTCGGCGCGGCATACGGTACTTTAGGCAAGATTTACAACATGAACAAGGGGGGGGGGGGTGGTGGTCAGTCCCAACTGTAGACAACTACTTCCACTATCACTCACATACCTTTGGAATGATGCACGTCGGTCAGACCCAACGTGCGGATAGTCTGTCCACCGCCTTACTCTACCCTCATGATTGACCGTATGAAACTTTAAGAAAGCAGTTCGCTGGCGTACTTGTAATACATTTATAACACTATTATGAACTGACTCCACAGAGGACCTAGTTCTACAGTTAATACCTCGTACACATCGAATATTATGGCATAGGGTGCACTTTTTGAAGACTTCTTCCCCTTCAGCAACTTCTACTGAGACTAGCTTTTCCCCGAACATCGGTACTTCGAAACGTTTCGATAGTCTACATCACGAACCTTGCGAAGCTTCGTCTTAGTTCGATCGGCAATCATTAACATTATAATGCACATGAACTTTCACATTGATGTTCACATTTCATCCCCTACTCGTCCACGTTTTCCCGATCAAAATACGTATTCCGTATTGACACTGACAGCCTAACTTAGCATGGCTGTCACCTCGGCCGGTCTCGGCGTGCAGACTACTCTTACTGACCGCTCCTAATGTTACTCGCCCCACAGGAGCGGGGCACATACTCGTACTCGTACTCTTCGCGAACAATGAATTACTTTCATTCAAGTTTAAACAATTAGATCAATAGATTTAGGATCATTCATCCAGTGTAAGACAATAAAACATCCATCATCTGCGCTTGACCCGACAAATACTACAAAACTCTGCACCCACAAGTTGTATATCGGTTGCCTAACACAGTCATGAGGCATGCTCTCATAAACTTAAAATGCGGAACATGTATAACCCTTCGAGTACCTATCGAATATGTTCTCTCGCGGAGCTGGTGCTCTGCGGCGAGCTGATACAAGACATATAGCGAACAGACGAAATTAATGAAGGCAGTCGTCGACTTTACGGAGCTAACTTTCCACTTAAATCTTGTGTTTACTACTAAACACATCCATGGAAGACTCGGTTCAAAACAACCAATGAAGTTTTACAAAAGTAACTTTCATCATCGATTAATGAATAAATAATACGAAAAGTGTGATTTTACCTGTAAAATAGGAGGCGTGGAGCGAAGAAAGGTTAAGAGGATACCGACGTCGGACGAACTGCGACAAGTCGCCGAGTGGTGTTCCTGACTTCCGGTTTGGGGGGAAGTTATTTGCATATTTGAAAGAATTGGTTAACGCTATAATTAGCATAAAATAAAGGCTGGCGAAAAGGGGGTCAGGACCTCTCTTGACCACGTGACAAGTCTGCAAAGGAAGGTTCCAGAACCCCGTGAACCCGTGACCCACAGCGCGGGAAAGGGAGAAGAGAAACTTAAAGAATATAATATTCTTGTCACCAGTCGTCTGGTTACATATATATATATATATGTTTATATCTATATATATATAAATTATATATATATATATATATATATATATATATATATTCCACCGGAACGAAAAAACAAATGTGGCTCTGTTCCCTTTTCCCTGATATGGTTTCTCAGAACTACGTCTTAGCTTTAAA
Source organism: Diadema antillarum (assembly GCF_040938485.1). Classification (NCBI taxonomy): domain Eukaryota; kingdom Metazoa; phylum Echinodermata; class Echinoidea; order Diadematoida; family Diadematidae; genus Diadema; species Diadema antillarum. The sequence continues at coordinate 95,307 of NW_027271151.1, forward strand.
CAAGGTTTTATTGTTATGATTGCCACTTGTCACCTCCAGCAGTGATTTTTTTTTCAGCATTTTGCGCTCACCAGAAGTCGAATCGCCACAACATCTACCAATATAACGGCCTCACTGGAAGGGCAGTTGCACATTCAGCTTCGAAGATTGCGTGTTCAACGGCCAATTACCTTTCAATGTGGATCGGTTTCGCCAACGGGGTGTACCAGGCCCAGGCGTCGGGTGAAGCGACATTTCTTCAGTGGCACAACCGAAATCCGCTCCCACTTAAGAGAATTCAGCTCATGTCTGAGTTTCCATTCCTAACCTACTGGCTGTACGATACCCGTCAGTAGGTATAGGCCTTAATGTTTTTTTCTCTCTTTTTTTATTTGCGATTAAGAAACATAGTAGTATTCATCCATCATCCATAATCAAATATAAATCGAACATATCCTGGCATTTCAAACATTGTATTAGTTTTTTATATCACAGAATGAATTATAAGACTGCCATTGTGTCAAATTCCTGATTATTTTATAACAAAATGATAGATGATACATATCAATACAGTCATAAATTCATCACAGCAATAATCCTTTAACAGCGGCATTAATCATTGATATCACATGGATCAAGAAAAAAAAATTATAATCTTTGTGTAAAATAGGCTATTATGGACATAAATGCGTTATCTGTACATAATTCATGCCTATAGAATGTTGTTACCTTTCCATCACTGAATTCATCAACGTTTCCACTCCAGGCACACCACAGGTATACCTTACAAGTGATAAAGCACAATCAAGTGCACAAGCATACACACACAAACACACGCACACGCACACAAACACACACACACACACAAAGATAACTGTAGGGTTAGATTTGTAGATGTAATTATGTCAATGGCAATGAATCTATCAAAAGTTACTTTAAGAGATCGAGTTGTTTGAGGTTGATTTTATGATTCTTAAGATTGCATAGTTTGCAAATAACGAAGTGATTTTGTTTTTGGAACTTAAAATAATTATATGAACGAAGTTGTTACGACGATGTGTATAAATGGAAAAGAAATTAATTAAGCACATCAAGTAACTTTATGATGTAAATCTAACTTGTAAATATCACGTATTTCTGATAAGATTTCAGAAGTAATCGGTGTCTTGAATATACTTAAACCCTCACCTTACCAGTCCTGTGGCTCATAAATCGCCAAGGTTCTCTCTCCATCGCTCCCTGTCTTTGGCAGTTGGTTTGGCTGCTGATGGCTTCCCAATGCACTTACTTCCTTTCCTTCTCTATCTTGTGTCTATTGTTCGTGTTCATGTTGTCGTTATAGGGCGCCCTACTTTTCTTCTACCGTCTGGTACTCATGTTGGATTTGCCATGCAGTGAAAGTTATCATCCAGTTCTATCTTCTGACTTTGACTTCGTCACTGATTCGTGTCATGCTGGTTTTCTTAAGTATCTCATTGTTGGACATGACATATTGCCATCTGAATATAAGTATTCTCCTCAAACATTAATGTTGAGATGTATCCAGCCTCTTATCATCACTCTTGTCAGGCTGCTTGTTAAATTTCCACAGCTCGCATCTGTATAGTAAATAGGACTGATACTACAAGTGCTTTGAATAATCCTTCTTTGGTATAGTTCTGCAAATTTTGAAGAATTCCACATTTTCATGAGCTTGATGAAAGGGTGACATGACATTTGTTCCTGCCACAGTTAATCGGGTCTTTTTCTCGAAGGACCCAGGCTTAGGGTTGTGATAGGGTTCTGGGTAAGTTTCATGTGAAAATTAGGATTAGGGTTAGGGTTATGTGTATGGGTAGAATGTCCATGTCGTGTGCAGATATTTTATGGGGTTAGCAGGAGCAAATATCATGGAACCTTTTGAAAGACTCTCTTACTTTTTAAATTATGTTCCACATGCTTACTGTTTCCCTCTCTACCGTGCTTGCCTAGCTACTCTGACTCCAAGTAAGTAAACTGATCTGCTTCGTTTATTGCTGACGATCTATACGACTATTCTGCTGTTAGACTTGCAGTTTATTCGCTGTACTTCTCTTTTCTCGATATTGCTCTTGAGCCCAGTTTTAGCAGTAAACGTATTTAGTTTAGATACTTTGGACTGCATATTATTATGCTGAATGTTTGATGAGAAAATTGCAATGTAATAAGCAAATTCCAAATCTTCTTATTTTGACATAAACTGTTACCTCACACCTGAGTTATATCTTTTTGTATTATTCTTCATAGCCCAATACAAAATAACTCCCACACAGTTCTCGCAGGACTGATATTACAAGTGCTTTGAATAATCCTTCTTTGGTATAGTTCTGCAAATTTTGAAGAATTCCATATTTTCATGAGCTTGATGAAAGGGTGACATGACATTTGTTCCTGCCACAGTTGCTCGGGTCTTTTTCTCGAAGGACCCAGGCTTAGGGTTGTGATAGGGTTCTAGGTAAGTTTCATGTGAAAATATTACAATCTGAAAGATGAAACCAGACATGACATGATCTTGCCTCTTTCTATGTTTCTTGTCTTCACTTGGAATCATTCAGACTCTTCCCTTCTACTGATACAGCATATTCATTATCTCCTTTCACAATTTCCAATGTTTCTTCATGATGTTTTCACCGCCCTCATAACCCTCACCAAACATCACATTAAGTTTGTCATGTTCATGAATACTGTTTACAACAGTACAGTCTGCAGCTGCTCGTAGATAGCATATTTGTCTTCATCACTTGCTTCATTTGTGGGTGCATATTCCTGAATAACTAAAATCTTTATAAATCTAGTGGAAACAACTGCCAGAAGTGATTTTTCATCAAGAGGATTCCATTAAATCAATGCTTATCTGCTTTCTTAAACATCATTACTTCAGCTCCATGGTGGTGTAAATTATCATCTTTCCACAGAAAATCACACTCTGTTCTGTCCTCAACCTGACTTTTCCATGACCTGTCCATCTGCATTCAATAGTACTAAAATGACAATTTGGTTTCTTTCCATCTCCTTGGCAAGTTAAGCATTTTTTTTCCAGTTGAGTACCAGGTATGATGTTCTAAAATAACATTCCAACACCAAATATTTGCACTTTCTTTCTTTCAGTATATGTAAAATCTGGCTTATAAATATTTACATTTATTAAGTTACAATGTACCTGTATGATTTTATACATTTAATATTGCCCGTTTGTATATAAAGATTATGTGTTCATATTTATGTATGCTTTGTCAGTATGCTAGCATCTTAGTTGTATTATTGTTCTAATCCATATCATGTTTTTTGTAGAAACAAAGGAGGACCACACTGACAGGCCAGTGATCTTTTCTGGTCATTCACATCCCTGCAAAACCCATTTAACCTCTGTTGCTGTATACAGTGTTTCTGTCGGACATGTAATAATTTGTATGTTTGTATGCACTGCATTGTTACACGTTGATTTTAAGGATATGAAATAAACCGAATGAATAAAGGAATGAATGAATGAATGAATAAATCAATCAATATCAATCAATCAATCAATTAATGAAATATTTACTGCCACAAGCATCTTTTCTTCCTGTATTCTGATGCGTAAAAACATTGGTGTGTATAGTAGCCTACACTGTATGCATGATTAGATGATGACCCTTGTGTTAACCATAGTGGTTTTATAATGGAGGTTTCCCCCTTTCCTTTGTTTGTAGTTTGTTCGCATGACTTAACTGTTCTCGCTAAGAACACAAACTCCTAGTTTTTTTTCTCCTTTCTTGAAAGCTACAGCCGCGTTTTAACAGTCCCCGCAAAATGTTACTCCGACGTTATCGCGGTAACTTTTGCCAAACTTTACCCGAGCCAGCTAGGGTTATTACCACGACATTACCCTGACATTAACCACGTTTTGTTTACTAACACGATTGTCTACCTTGACGTGCACGGTGGGCGGGGTAGTGAACACACCCCCTTCGTGGAAACCTTTCCGGATAAGGTTTCCCATGTGTGTCTGTTAAAACGGTACCCTTAGCTGTCTCCTGAAGTTTAAATCTAAATTGTCCAAGGCAAGGAATTTTGTTCTCCGGACGTTACCGCCGACGTTGTCGCCGTAAGGTCCGTTAAAACAGGGCTTTTAGAGTCTAACAGTGTACCATTCTAACAACATGCAAAATATTTCCATCTTTCTTGTAATTCATAACTCATTATCTTCCTTCCCTAACAGCAGAGAAAAAAAAATTCAAAGTGAAATCCATTTGCCAATTAGGAAGATCTTGAGAAAACGCTTCAAATCTCGTCATCAAAATGAAAGTGAATTCTCAGTCGATACCACAGTCATGAAACACCCACATGATAAAGAGATACAGCATAACACCACTAAGGTGCTGTGACTCATAGATTGTTACCAATATTGTAGATGTAGGGTGACTAATAGACAAAATCCACAATTGCTTACGTTTATAAGGTACATTGAAAGTAATTTTCTAATCCAAGTCATGCACTTTTTTTTTTGTTTTCAGTGATCTTTTTATTAATTCCATTTCCTTTGAGAATATAACAATTAAAAAAAATACACACATTCTACATAACATCTGTCATAAATCATGTAAATGTTCCTACAGTTATGAGACATAATCCATCATCCATAAAACAAGAATAATCATTCAATTCATTTTAAGGCAGAAATCAAACAGAAGAAAGAAAATAGAATGACTTATCCGATCATTCCTTTTTAACTACAAAACAAACAAGAAAAATTCATATACAATTGTAAGCAATTTAGCCAGACACTAGAAAAACAGGAAATGAAATTTCTATTATATTAAAAGAACAATAACAACAACAACAACAACAACAACAACAAAAACCACCCTCATTCCCACCTTTCCACCATACCCAACCCTCAACTACTCATAACTTTAAACTTTAACCCCCCCCCCCAAAAAAAAAAGAAACCGTCCCTCTCATATCTAAACCACCTCCCCACCCTCTACACCACATCCACCTCCTTACCCGAGACAGACACACTCCCTCTCATCCACCTCTCATCTCATCCACCTTTCATCCACCCACCCATTCACACACCCACCCTGCACACACATCCACTTAACACACACACACACACACACACACACATCCACTTAAACACACATCCACACCCCCTGCACACACATTCACTCAAACAACACACAATTATGCACGTATATTCAAACACGCAAACACACACACACCCACACACACACACACATACACACACACAAACACACCACTCACAGATTATGTGTACGATACATATAATTTACATCTTGTGTTTTCTGTACCAACAATCAATATCAAGTCAACTGAGCAGATGAACAATAAACACAAAACAGCTTTGGCATTAATAATGAATTATCAGAACGCATCCCTTGGATACCAGCGATTTACGACGCTGAAAAAAGTCATTAACTTTGAAATTAGTCGGTATCAAGGATTGAGAAAGCGGGAATATTGCCATCAAACGTGACTATTGAACAGGTAACCAAATCATATACTTCGTTTGGTATTAGCTACAAACCTTAAGTTCGCTCAAGGGCACGAATTGCCTCCTATCAATTTTGTTGGTTGCTGTCGCAATTGTTGGGATGTACAAGGAGTCGATTTATTGGAAAAAAACAACAACAAAATAAATCATATGCTGTTTCGGAAGCGGTCCCGCTATCCATTGTCTTGCGTGGATGAGTGAATAATGTGTGTGGATTCATGAGTTTTCTTATCTGTATTCGTTAAGAGTAAAATATTTTTAATTGTTTTATCCCTAACACTTAACATGAGAATTATATTGTTACGTTACTTCATGCTACTTCCGTTCGACGTAAAGGGGAAAACATTCAAACAATGGAAATGAATTGCCACCGATTAACAAATTGCCCTTCATCGACGTAAACTCGGTATTTATTTGATTCGATGGGGAGCATTTGCAAACGTCAAATAAGATTTATTATTTCGAAACACATAAATTCCGTACGCCTAGATGTTCGTTGATCCGAAAATAAAAAAAGGATTCGTCAATCTGAACGTTAATTGGGGCGTTGTTTCAAAGGCTCGTTATTCCGAAGGTTCGAAAATCGGAAATAAAAAAAAAGAAGGGGTTTGTTTATCCGAAAATGACAGAAAAGAAGGAGCATACTGAAGAACATTAGGAATTACGAACCTTACTTAAGTATTTCTTTTTCGGATTAACGAAAACTTTTTGGATTTTTCGAGGAACGAACCTCACTAAATTTTCGGAATTTCGAACGGTGAGACCCATCTTTTATGGGGTCCAATTAGTTCTTTTGATATCTCAGATATGTCAAAACCTCTTTTCATCAAATAAACTTTGAATTCATCTAGAATGGTACACTCTTTCATATATAAGAAGCGGTTTCTCATTTTATCTTAAAAAAGTTAAAAACCTTAAGCCCATCTCCATCAAAACTATCCATCCCTTTAAAAGGAAATCGAATGGATTGGCAATGATGACCACTTCTTTCAATTGTTGGTTGTTGCAAACTATGAAGGAATGCAAAGGAATAAAAAAAGATAAATCTCTGTGATCACAAATCCCACACACAAACCGTCACGCAGAAAGGATATATATTCATTTATAGTATATATATACATACTAGTATATATTTGTGTGTATATATCTTTTATATAATAAATATGTTTATAATACATATACATATATATATATATGTATACATATAAGTGTGTGTGTGTGTGTGTGTGTGTGTGTGTAAACACGCTATAGAGTACACATGGTTTATGCTCCCTCATAATCTATTGACCTCTCTGTAACAGAATATGTAATAAGTTTGCCCTTAATTTCTCACGAAAAGTCAGAGTCAAATCGTTGCTACACTGGTCGTAAACCACGGATATAAAATCAGGTCTAGTAAGGTAACTCGCACAGTTTTAGAGGAGTCTACTACACGTGACGGAACAAGATGCTGACGAAATCAGGTCCGACCGTGTGTATTGTGTTAGGTAAGATCTTGCAACATGAATTTTGTTAATTTGCACCAGAAACCTTAATCTCTCGGCTCTATGTTAAAATTATATCAACAGAACTTTGATCAATCAAGATTACAAAATTATCATCATAAATGCAAATAATCATGAACTTGACCATTCAACTGCCACACAATATCGGAAATTGTAAACTCTCCTCAAGAGTGAATTGACTGTCAGGTATCTTATACTTTGTACAGAGTGTATTTCATCCTAATACTAAAACCAAGTAGATTTCATAATTTACTTTTCATTAAGTTAACTTGTAACAATTACATGGAACAGGTCGTAGCTTCAATATTGTCTTCCGTGTCATAATTCATCATGACATGGTACAAGCGTGTACATTTTCTAATTTCGTTTTCAGTTTGTTTTGATAATTGTATAATTATAGCTAGTATTTACACAGCGCATTCTAGTCTTTTATAAGAATTTCAAAGCATTTCACAGGCTATATTATTTCATATACATTACTTCCAACCAACCAGCACTGACAGGGGAGCATTCCAGCCAGTGCTCCTATTTTATAGGCGCGCACATTCTGATCAACCAACATAAGCATTATCTTATCACCGGATATACTCCTGGGTGGCGAGTAGCAATGTGGACCAAGTGCACTGCTGAAGGGCAAACGTATTGGGCTTCGTGAGGCTCGAACCTACGAACCCATTTTACAAATTTGAATTATTGCATGAATGATAAGGGAACATATTTCCAATAAAAACGTTTAAAAAAATCAACAGTATTGTGCAAACACACTAACTCACTCACAAAAACCAATGTTTAATTGTTGTTGTTATTGTTGTTTTCTTTTTTAATTGACCTGGAATAATACATGTGTTTATGTCTGTCTAAAGCCCGCCGAACACTGTACGACTCACGACTATACGACCATAAGACCATGAGACCCAGTCGTACGACCTGACAACGCACACTCTTACGACCTGTTCAAGTTCAAGTTGATTTATTTCACTTCCAACAAACAAATAAGAAATACAAAGAAACGCTCATATACACAGACGTCATGAAATCAGTACCACAATGCGATGAACAGAATAACATTGTAAGAAAAATATAGGTAAATTATCAACAGAGATACAAATAACTGTTACGTCACTGTGGTAAATGCATAAACGATATTGCTGGAAATAGAGGGGACTGCTAAAAAGTAGAGCTTGTAGAATGCAGTCCCCTCATAGAGAAAAAAAAATTGCAAAAATACAACAACAAATTTCCCTAAGCGGTAGCAAAAAACAAACAAACAAACAAACCTGACCTTACGTGTAGGCTTACGACTGTCCTGTCTTCAGTATATTTTACCAATGAATATCAAAGCGCACGCAGTGCGCACTATGTGCGCTTGCATTTTACTGTATCTTGATAGGCTGAAAGCCCACGACCGGAAATTCAACATGTCAAATCTCTACGACTGGTGCTAAGACCCAGTCGTACGACTTGAAACTGACAAGACTGGTGACGTCACACTTGCGGTCTTAAGGCCATATGACCGGTCGGATCGTATAGTGTGCGGCGGGCTTAAAGGGACATGCCAGACGATTTTCATAATTTCACATCATGTAGTACATAAATCGACAACTCCATGTATAGATTTGTGGAATTTATTGTGGTTCTTGAACAGAGAAACAATAGTTTGAAAAACCTTAAACAAATTACACTGAACAAGGATGATGACATAGGAGGTTCACATATTTCAAAAATGTAGCAGTGTAATTTTATTACAATACCGCTTGCTTGCGAGTTCACTTGTGTATAATATATGCATGCCTTCTTCTTTTGTTCTGCTTCCTTGAGCCCCAACTCATGCATTCTTATGGTGACTCTGCCATGTCATCATCCTTGTTCATTGCAATTTGTTCTAAATTTTGAAAATATTCTTATTCTTCATCCCAATTATCATAAATTCTGAAACTCTGTCCTCAGTTTAACTAATTTAAAGTTGTTCAGATGTAAAAATCTGAAAATCATCCGGAGGTCTCCTTCAAAGGGACGCAGTCCTCACGAAATTAAAAAAGATATATATGTTGTTGGTACCTCCAATGAACTACTTTTATCAAAAACAAAATTTCAAATCACCAAATAAGCTCGTACATTTCGGTTAAAAAAGTGTGACTCTGCAAATGAGCAAGTCTTGGCGGAGAGTCAGACGTCATCGATACACAACTCTTTCCAGCGGTGTTCTGCTCGTCATCCCTAGTTATTTATAAATACATGTTTACTATTCATTTTTATATTAATTGTATATGTAAATAAGCTTGAAATATTTTGTTTGAAATAATAAAACCACATATTGTCACATTTTATGAAAAAATCAGATATGATCATTTTGAACACTTAAATTGTTTTTCTGAGGCACGGCTGTCAACTTGAGAGTAGGGCATCGATGACGTTGCACCTTTTGGCAGGCTCTTACACGATCGCTTGCAGGAATTATTTGTTAAAAATCGCGTACGGAGACAATTTTTGATGTCCACGCGTATAAATTGGTGAAAGGTTATATTTTTTACTCTTCTTAATTATCAGTACAGTGAATATCTCAGGACTGCTTCCCTTTAAAGGGGATGGCTAGTAACTGATCAGTGGGAATCAGTGGGAATGCTGGGGATGATTGTCCCAATCCTTGTGGGATTCATTTAAGAGTACATTATATATCTAATGTGTGAAAATTATTTGCTTTAGAAGGGTCTCATATTCAAGTAATGTGCAGTTTAATGTTTCCAGGGTAGCATGCCTGTACAGTGACGGGGCATTAAACTACACATTACTTGAATGAGACCGTTCTGAAGCAAATAATTTTCACACAACAATAGATATAACCATAATGAACTCTAAAATGAATCCCACAAGAATTGGAACAATCATCCCCCAGCATTCTCACTGATTCCCACTGATCAGTTACTAGCCATCAATGATCTGCATATACTTCAAAGTGTACTTTCCGATGCCCTCTCCTTATTCCTGCAAGTAATCACGATTTAAAATAAATCTACAAATGTCAAGTGCATGCACATTAAAGCAAGAAAACTACATGTATTAAAAAGCTTAGTGTTTAATTGTAAATTCAAAAGACGACCGAATTTCAGGAGATACGTCTAAATAAAAGAATAGAATAAGATGAAAGGATGCTTTCTTCTCCTTTTTTCCAACCACAGGCATGATCCACCTGACACTAGGAGGCCAAATATCAGTGGTGACCCTTCGAGAGAATAACGCTCACTCACACGTTTGGCTTGACATAGGCAGTATCAAATCGGCTGCCATCAGAAATGTCTTAAGAAGTCAGGCCAAGATTGCTTCATCGACTAGCTTCTTGCTTTGCACCAAACCAGGTTAACTACCTACTGTTTTCGTATCAATTATTTATATTTCATTATTGTGTGCACTTTGATACATTATTCGTAAAACTAATTAATAAGATCACATTTTCGTGTGTGTGTGTGTGTGTATGTATCAATCGATATGGCTGTATATAACTGTTACTTCTTGATCTCTCATTTTCTCGTCCTGTTACACTTCATTAATGTCTGTGTTTCTGCGGTGAATGTCAGTAGAAATCCCTCTGTTACATACTGGGTCGTTCCCCCCTCCACGGTGTCCTATATAGTTTTAAGAAGATCACATACGTGCGGAATAATGGGGAAATGTCAAAGCTGAAACATACTCCTGAGGGCAGAAAATTCATCTTTTACCAATTCTAATTTCCTTGCAATATATCGGAAAGCTCTACCAAAAAACTTGTCTGGCTGACGCGATTTACCGCTATGAGTTATTTCTTCTTCTTTTTTAATTTAATTGTGTGGGGTTTTTTTTTAGTATTTGAGTTCAAAAGCGTGAAATGTTAAAAGTCGGTATACCAACTTTTATTCCGGAGGCACAATCCCCGTTCAGTAGTGGGAGTGTGCAGGCAAAACCAAAAAAAAAAAAAAACTTGTCTGGCTGACGCGATTTACCGCTATGAGTTTTTTTTTTTCATTTAATTGTTTGTTTGTTTTTTTAGTATTTGAGTTCAAAAGCGTGAAATGTTAAAAGTCGGTATACCAACTTTTATTCCGGAGGCACAATTCCCGTTCAGTAGTGGGAGTGTGCAGGCAAAATCAATAACTCCATGAACAGTCAGTAATGTATGTCTGGTAAAATGTACTCTGTAAAAAAAAAAAAAAAAAATCGAGTGAAAATATTCACTCTTTAAGGAGTGAATACAAAAGAGAGTGAAATTAGAGTGAAATTGGAGTGAATTTTGAGTGAAAATGATCATTTTCACTCGTTTTAGAGTGACCGCAGGGATCACTCCAAAATTATCGAGTGATCTCTGTGTATTTGATTGCGTGATTATATTTTTTTCTCTCTTTTAGTCAATGCGTTTGTTTTGCCTTTTGTTATTAGAAATACGTCGCTTTCAATTTACCAGTTACGTTGCAGCGTAATATTTCCCCGAGTCTTTCCTACCATGGTTGACTACAATAGCTTTCTGTGCTTATATTGTATTTCGGACAGTCATCGTTGCCTGCTGAGGAAACTAGAACGCGAAATACTCAGTCTTGCTAAATGAATATTTATATAATCTGTCTTTAACTAGAAATTAATGTTTGGCGATTTTTTTTTTGGGGGGGGTAGGGGTTGCGGTACAGGGTCACATACACATTTGTAAACAAAAATGAGAGGATTTTCCATGTATCGTATTTATCCTAGGTACTGTATCATGTCTGAATGGAGGAACTGTCATACGTGGAGCATCGCAAGTGACCTGTCAGTGCCCCTCAAATTTCACAGGAGGGCTTTGTCAGTGTAAGTATCATGACGTAATCCTTGACTTTATGAGAAAACAGAAAGTGTGCTTACCATTCAGTACAAAACAAGCAATTTCTATTGTAAGCCTATTATACAGACGAGTTCACACAAAATGCAATAATTCCAACGTTATCAATGTTCACTGAAATATCCAAAGGAATGAGACTATTTTCCATTCTGATTTCTTCTTCACCATAGACCATGAGTTGCAAATCTCCAAACAGGAACCATTTACCATCGACATAGCACACGACGCAACGGACATTAACTTCCTGGTTCGAGGACTATACTTCCAGGTCAAACTGTCTGCAATGGAACCGAGTGAGTCGGAGGTACTCATTAGTAAGTGCAACTCTATGTATTTTTATTTGATTTCTTTAATAGTAAATCATATATACATTATATATATGTACATACACTCAGCAAAAAAAAGAAAGTAAACACTTTTTCGAGGTCATATTTTTCATAGAAGATTTTTACGAAAATCAATGTATTATATACCATATTAAAGGTAATTTAATTGCCTATTAAGCTAATAGGTTAATTAGAAAGAAAACATTACGCATGAGTAAGCACATTCGATTTTTTCCTCCAAGGCACAAAATTAAAAATTGCAATAATTGACAAGTTCTCTTCTATTTGCAAATGCCCTTCACGATAACATTGACAACAAAAGACCAGTTTAACACAATGAGAGACATGAATGAAATAGGCAAAATAAGTTTTTGTTCTCTTTATCTCTTTGTAACCTCTAAGAAAACAAAGTGGGAAACTAAGGGGGAAAAACAAAAATTTTCTGTCAAGTCAAACTTAAAATGACAAAGGGAATAATAAGCATAAAGATGGTTAAATGAGCAGAATTTCTTTATTTATTTCTTTCAATCTAGTGATTTAAGAATCCATGTGACAATTTCAAGAACCGAACATTTACAATTTCCAAATTTGAAAAAAACTCTCAAATTTCTACCATTTTTGTTAATTATTACTTCTCTCATTTCATTTGAATTTAGATTTGACATAAGATGCTTTATTTTCCCCCTTTATTTTTAGTCTTCATTCATCTTTTGGTCTTTAAAGAGATCATAGAGATCAAAGGTTTATTTTTGCAACTTAATTCATGTTTCTTTTTGTGTGAAATTTGTTGTTGTTCTTATTGTTCTATGGAAGAGCACATACGCATGAATGGCAAATTGTTCAGTTTTGCAATTTTTACTTTTGTGCCCTGGAAGAGAAAAACAATGGTGTTCACTCATGCGTAAAATTTTCCTTTTTGATGATCTACCAGGTTGATAGGCATTAAATTACCTTCAATAATGATATATAATACACTAGCTTTCAGCCAAATATTCTATGAGAAATCTAAACTTGAACTAGAAATGTCGCTAAGGCGACTGCTATGCCTCCGCCATAATGCATGATTCTCCTAATAGGTCTATAGTACATGTGGACAATGTATAATTACATTTTCACAATATTGGCAAAATATTGAAATTACATGTTTGTCACAAATGTGTTGAATGTTCACCTTCCTTTACCTAGGTTTAATTAGATGAATAGGAGAGCATGTATTTGGGGATTCAAGGACTTTAACTTGACTTTGACCCATTCATACGTGTATGAATACTGTAATTTTCAAGGTATGGAGAAAAAGTGTAACTTCTGTATTGAAAAGTACACTGTTACCATTTTCTTTTGCCTTTGACCCTAAAATTCATAGGATAATCACTGTCAGGCAGAACATGCATAAATATGTAGTAAGTTTCAAGATAACTTGAGCCACTTCTGAGATATGGAGGAAAAAGTTACTTCAGCACTTTCCCTTGATCTTTGACCTTTTGACCTTTGAGGCAAACCCCCGCCCCCCCCCCAAAAAAAAAAAGAGAAAAAGAAAATTTCCAGATAATCTAGGTTATATATGCATACACCAAGTGCAAAAAAAAAAATTGCTGGCATTACATAAATATATGTATGAGGGAAATAGTAAAAATTTGAAGTGTTGCACTTGACCTTTGACCCCTGACCTTTGACCCTATGAACCCTAGATTCTCTAGATAATAACCGCCAATCAGTACATGTATATACACTATGTTCCATGAAGATACCTTGAACAATTTCCAAGGTACGGAGAAAAAAGCGAAGTTTTAATATTTTAACTTGACCTTTTGACCTTTGACCTTCGACCTCATGAACCAAAACTTTCACCAGAGAATCTTAATTGGGTAATACATGTATACACTAAGTTCCAAGAAAATATCTTCAGGCATTGCATAGATATGGAGGAAATAGTGAAATTTTACGCATTTGACCTTGACCTTTTGACCTTTGACCTTGACCATGTGCACCCAAAAGTTGATAGGCACAACTTCACCCCCTAATACACATACATGCCAAGTTTCATTAGGATACCTTAAAAAGGTTTTGATAGTTACCCTGTCCACAATATTTATTACGGACGGACGGAAGGACGGACGGACGGACGGACGGACGGACAACCCGAAAACATAATGCCTCCGGCACCACTTCGTGGCGGAGGCATAAAAAGCGTTTACTTTCTTTTTTTGCTGAGTGTATATATGTAGGCTATATATATATATATATATATATATATATATACTCTATAGGCCTATTGGCATTTGTTTAATCAAAAGAACTTACACACATACGCACACACACACACACACATATATATATATATATATATATATATACACGTATATATATATATATATATATATATATATATATATATTTACATCATACATTACGTTTCTGCAAAGAACGATGACGCTCTTTTCTCATACACTACCTCTAGTCATTTACAAATTAATGCTTATTAAATTACCAGAAAAGAGCAAATAGTGTAGATGAATGGTCAGTCCATTTGAGTATAGTGCATTTAAATATCATTTCATGGATTGCTCATGAATGAAATATGCCCAACGGGAATCCCCAATATAACGCAACTCAATTATTGGTAGTTTCGGGGTTGATACTTCCCTTATATTTCAGGGGGAAAAAATTACTCTTACTTGTACTTGAAAACTAGAGAGCCCTAGGAATCATGTTTCCTGTTGATAAAATTCTTCCGTATCCACAGTATTTCATTTGAGGCGTAGCACGAGTGTCATCATTTGAAAGCTGCAACCAAATCTAGGAAATGAGATGCTATTTTCAGAGAAAATCACGGGTGAGGGTTACTTCGAACGCAATTTCACATCGTCATGTACATGCATTTTCATAATTTTTCATGTTGTAAAAGCAGCGCACAGAACATGCAAAACATGGTAAATACATCGTGTTCGGTAAAAAATAGCAACGTAAAATTTGTATGAAAAAGCAAAGAACCCCACTTTCTTATAAAATGAAAGCAATGCTGTTTTTTTTCTTCACCTGGACACCTGTCCCATGCCAACAGAATGCGAAAGTTGTTGCTGTGTTCCTTTTTTGGGGTGATTTCTCAGAACTACGTCTTAGCTTTCAACAAGGTATTGTTATGATTGTCATCTCCTACCTGTAATTCTGATATTGTACAAATAAACAACGGAATTTTATTTTCATCTTGCAGCATTTTGCGCTAACCAAAAATCAAATCTTCACACCATGTACAAATATGACAACCACTCTGGAATGAACGTTGGATATTCAATATCGAATATCTCGTGTTCAACGACCACATACCTCCCCATGTCGATCGGTTTCGCTGATGGGCAGTACGAGGCGAGGGTGGCGGGTGAGCAGGCATTGCTTCGATGGAAAGACCCAAATCCGCTCCCACTTAAGAGAATTCAGCTCATGTCTGAATTTCCATTTCCAACCTACTGGCTGTACGACACTCGTCAGTGATAACTTAAGGTAATGATTAATGTAAGATCCCATATGTAAATACGTTATATGTAAATGGCACAGAATCAATTAACACTGACCTTTAAAAAAGCGTGTTGAGATTGATTCTAGGATTCTTAACATTATACATAATTTGTGAAAAGCGAAGTTTTTATTATGACGCCACTATTATCTTTCTCTCTGATCCTGTTACTATTCTGATGCGGAAATATGTGTTAGTATACAGCGTGTAGAGTTGGATGACCCCTTTTACAAACCATGGTGAGTTATAGGGATATAGTTTAATTCATAGGGTTTTTTTCTCTTTCCCTCTTATTTATTTTTCTTACGTGACTTTCTCGCTAAGAAAACAAACTCCTCAAGGCCTTTTACTTCTCATTGAAATCGCAGAGTCTAGCGAAGAATCTCAGCTCTGCTTCCATTATCCTATCTCATGCAAAGTATTTCCACCATTGTAAATCATAACTTTCTTCCTAGTTAGCATTAACCTAAATCCAGTTTGATTGGCTACGTTACAAATCTCCTCAAACCACGTTTTTATCGTTCAAAATATTGTACAATACGTGCGAAATGTGTCCTTAAACACAGATAGGTATAACTTCTTTACAATCAAAAGTTTCTGAAATAGTAAGCCTTAACTTCCGGTAATAATTTTAGAAGTTGCCGTCAACTAAAACCGTACAAACTGCGATCCAAAGAGTTGTGACAAACCTTCACTCTGGTTTGTCAAGTTGAACTTAAGTTATAGATAACAAGGCAGTATTATCCTACAAACGTCGAATATCTCTCCTGATGCAGACGCTCATCCTAGCCAAATATACGTTTTGAAGGAAGGGAAAACAGCTTGCAACGAACGTACAAATAATTTGTTAAATATTCTTGGGAAGTCAAGAACCGTTTATAACATAACATCATTCCTAGGAGGTAAAGATATAGACTTGTTACTATCGTACATACTGGAGGGCGGAGGCACAAGTGAGATTAGCCCGGCCTACATCGATAATTCGAATAAGGCTTTTTTTGATCACGACATTGTCATCCCTTCGCTCTTTACTTGTTACATCTTTTCGAGGGAGAAATATTATTCGTCTGTCTGTGGTAATACATTGTGATACCCCAAGTTCGAGACCTTTTTTTACGGAAAGGAATGGAAAATATGCTCTGCAGGTAAATACTTCCAAGGATAATGCCTGTATATTCATTGTTCGATGGTATATCTGTGTTTTTCCTCAAGTAGCAATGCTGTATTCCAGTGTCATGGACTGCATGAGAGAATGTATCACATAATGGGCCCTATTGGTTGTAGCGTTACTTATCATGGATTTGGGGTAATTTGGGGCATTCAAATTACAGCAGGTATCTACATGCGCTCTGAACAGTAATTGGTTCTGATTTTGGACTATATGCCCTAGTTAGATGCAGTGCCTTCGATATTGTTTTTCTTTATATGAGGCATACTGTACTGAAATTTGAAAAACTTTCAAAATTGGACGAGACATTCTTCCCAAGCATTCTTCCCATGTCTCCCATGAAACAAGAACTTGTTGTTCCAGAAATACTTCAAGTTGAATATTACCACATGCGTTTATCAAGGCTCGACACAACACATTCATCTTGGGTGGCCCTTTCGTTCCACCACAATCATAAAATTTCAGTCATTGGTGGCCCGACAATGGAAATGTGGTGGCCCGAAAGAAAGAAATAAAGAATAACACAAAATTTATAATCATTTAATGAAACATTGATGGGATGAAATGAATCATGATATTCGTGCAAAAATTGTCAGGTATGATACAGTGCTTCAAATACCACATATTGTGACTAAGACGTAAGAAAGGAAATCATAAAGAAGTGGAATGATTTGAAAAAAAAAACTTATGACATTGAAAACATGACGTGAATATTGGCAAGTATGATAAATGGCCTTGAAGACCACATTCTGTGATTAAGTTTACTATCAAGTCTACCATATTCATTTTCAAATCTATATATTCAAATTTGGCCGTGAAATTTGGTAGTGAGGAAAAACAGTTTTTCAGAATATTCCCGCTGGCCGCGGCAGCTAAATAGCTATCAGGCACGGGGCTGAAAGTTATCCTCCAATATTCTCAATGAGAAAAGCAATGTAGACACTGTTGGTCGCCCGATTGGGCTAACCAAACATTTCTTTTTCGGAAAAAAAAAAGTGGTGGCGCGACATCTTTCAGGTGGCCCGGGGCCACCGGGATTCAGGCCCTGCACGCACACACACACACACACACACACACACACACATGTATATATATATATATATATATATATATATATATAAAACCTAAACTTTGTTTCACTAATGATCCTTGATTTATTTTTTCATTCCGCTTCATTTGAAACAACGAAATTAGCGTGTTACAGGGGGTGCACGTCACGAGACCGACACCCACAGGTCATACAGCCCACAAGTCATACAGCTCACAAGTCATACAGCCCATGAGTTATATAACTCACGAGTCATACAGCCCATTAGTTCGACACCAAGCTAACAAGGCCCACGAGACCGACACATTAAACCCCGTGCTGCATCTGTCGAACTCGTGGGCTGTTTTCACCTAGTGTCGAACTCATGGGCTCTATTTGCCTATAGTGTCGAACTCATGGGCTGTATGACTCGTGAGCTGTATGACTCATGGACCTTATTTCAATGTCGGACTCGCGGGCTGTATGACTCGTGGGTGTCGGTCTAGTGGGATGACCCCGTTACGGGGGGGGGGGGGGGGCTATACTGATTGCTGCCATTTTAGGGTGGACATTTTTGGTTTTTAGGCAAAGTTTGTTGCCTAGAAATATCTTTAGGCCAAAGCTTGCAGAGTTGACGTCTGTGATCATCAACACTAAGGCACAGTCATGCAACTTGTCTGGTACACCGAAATAATGCTGTCAAATCTGAAATCATCACTTAAGACACTTCAAGACTTATGAGTAAGAGTATACTTGTGAATAAATTTATTCTGAAATATATATCAATTCGCCTATGTACAAGTTCATACTTCGATTTGAAAAAAAAAAATCAAGATTGATATGATTGAAATATCAGGAAATAATTTGTTTAGGCAGAATATTTCAGTAAATCTAATTCAGTAGACCGACATATGCATTTCTATAACTCAGCTCATAACAAATTGATATAACAAAACATGAACACTTCTTACCTATAGAAATTTAGTTAACAAGAGATAGCACATGTACCCTTTCTACAAGTCTACCATCGTTGTTTGTCATAATAATAATACATTCCTATAATGTACTTAAAATATGTGCCGTTTAAAGCATACAGTTCATATGTATGTCTGTCGGTAGCAAAGTTGATAACAGCATAAGAGAAAGTGATGCAATTTAGTGTTCTGCGATGTTTCAATCCTTGTAATTACCATATAATGTCTAAAGGACACAGAGTGTTTTATGGAACACAGACTTTACTTTGTTACATTCATGTAACCTTGCTACGATTGATTCTCCTATATAGTCAAAGCTATCAGGGTACAGGCCTTCTGTATGTCTAATATCAAAATGTCTAATTCTAGTGTGAAGCAACACATATGTTATTACTCCGCACAGTCTGTCTCTGTATCTTATATGCCACTTGTGATAAACTGTTACTAGTAAACAATAAAATCACCCATTATTCAATCATCTAATTGGTATGCCTGCTCTATTCCTTCCATCTGTACAGGCAGCTCAAGTCATGAGTGACTAACACAACAGTTGTAACAGGATCAGAATGTGAAGATCGACGGCGAGAGTATAATGTCACTTGTTTCAATCAACAGTAGATAAACGTTGCTCACTGCGAGTAGAGCATGGCATAAGCTGGAAATGTAGTGGCCATGTTTTATGTAAGGAATAGTGCGAGATACCAAGAAACCACTTATGAAGTACTACAGACCATACCATTCTAAGTGGAATTCAAAGTTTATTTGATGAAAATCGGTTGTGGAATGGCTGAGACATCCAAAAACAAAGTAAAACACAGCGATCGTGATAAAAGATGGGTCTCATCTTTTATTATGATCGCTTTGTTTTGGATATCCTAGCCATTTCAAAACCAATTCTTATCAAATAAACGGTGAACTCCTCTGAGAATTACATGTTCTTTCATATTTCATTAGAGGTTTATTGTTATCTCACCAAAAATGTTAAAAACGTGAGACAGGTTTTGACCAAAACTATACGATCCCTATAAGAACATCAGCAAAATCTTGGTCATACACTTGTGTTTTGGCGTGATCCAGTTTTCGTTGATATTCTATTATGGTGCTGGTGTGCTATCATGCTGTTATTGTTATTTAGTTTTGTTTTTTCCAGTTTTGTCATTTACTCGTCAATATCGGAGAACATCTTTGTGGTCATCCTGTGTCATTTCTTTTCACTGCAAAAATTAATTTCTCTTCAATTGAAGATTTCAAGAACTTAACCTTGTCTTTCTTATTTACAACGAACATGTACATTGTATATAGAAAAATTGATTTCATTGAGACATTCAAACACCTTGTTAATGCCGACCAAATGAACATTGTCACTCTTCATGTACTGTTTACACTGCTTTCTTTTGACGGTTTGTTGTGTCATGTCCTGTTCTCACAATTCTTTGTACTGTATATCGCGCTTCTCTACAGTACAGACCTTGTACAGACCTTATAGTGACAGTGACCTTTTCATACCTTTCTTTTTTTCTTTTTTTTTTTGTGGTGTCGAGTTATCAGTTCAGGAGTATCACTTTTTATCAGGCCCTCAGCTTTCATTGTTTATTTCCATAATCATCTTTATTATAATGATACAAATCGCAGTGGTTTAAATCAAAGTTGACTATAATCCGAAGATCTAAAGATGTTAATGATCAAATTTCATTAACAGCTTGGTACTATGTACATGTACAAAATTCCAGCCAGGCCACTTAATTCGGCATCATATTTTCAAACGTCGCCACGCAAAGTCAAATAAATTGAACGCTCTGAATCATCATTAAACTAATTGCATGGTTTCTTTGATAGCTGACACAGACGAAGAGTTAACTAGCCTGTTAACAGGAGTACATAGTAACCTGCATAGATCCTTCACACCTTTGGTTTACAAGCAAGAAGCCACATTCTGTTGTACAGTAGACTCGCTTTACCTTTAGTTTATAGGTCTTATACAGACTAATCATAGCCGGTCTTTCATTAGGCCCTGACGGTGACGTAATTCTTACACTTGTCTAAAGGCTTGGAGGTGAGCTGGTCTATAATGGTAGTCCTCTGTCCCTGTTCTAGGCGGAACTCAAATCTCTGAAGCAGTTTACTGAGGAGGACGCGTGCTTCGATCTGATATAGAAAGTTAAAAGAAACATGTGATCGGGTAAACGGCAACGCATGAACTCAGAGAGGCTTTAAATCTTTTGATGAAAGCTTGAACCAACATGTTTTTATCACTATAGTCTCTCCAGAATTTTAGTAAGTGAGAAGTGGAACTCCCTCTCTCTCTAATCCTGGATGGCTATCCTAACTTCTCCATACTGAGATGTGTGCAGAAGATGATGGCTTGTGACCCGTTTCTGGCCAATTTCTGTCAGCTACCTGCATGTTCACCAATGTCTGCAAGGTTCTGAGGACTCTCTCTTCTATTAGGCTTCACAATTCTGATCTCAAGACAATACAAGCAGTCAAACTATTCTATCTTTGACCTTAATTGGTATATTCAGTTCAATTCAATCTGAATTTTAGTTTCAGTGTTGGACTAAACACACACTGCACTCCTTTTGTAACAAAATATTGCAGACGATTCATAGAATACAGGATGAACATGATAACAATACAATGAAACACTTTAGCGCAACATTGTAATCTATCATTGAAGGGAACACTTTGTAATGTACGACAAAATAATGATGGATAGACTCACTGAAAAGACAATGCTTGTAAAATGTGGGTCCCTCTGCACTCTAAGAAAAATAGTTTCAACCTTCATACTGGGCAGTGCTGGGAGCACCTTTCTGGGTGCAACTTTGCACCTTTCAGACAAGAAAGGTACAAAGTTGCACGCGACCAGTTATACAAGGTTGAACCTATTTTTGTACGAGTGAGAACAACGATCAGTACAAAAAAAAAGTTCGTAACTCCACTGAAGAAAAGACTGATATAACAATTAGACTACAGAAGAGAAAATTAGATACAACGGAGACAGCGACCTTCAGAAGTATGCCCAGAAAATGCAACGTCAAAGGGGAAAGGAAAATAGAGAAATGAATTGAAGAGAGACAAGGCTAGACAAGAGTTATGATAGCTGCACTCGGGCAATAGTAGCAATGAAATAATTGGGAAATGCAGATTTTGCTGGAAAACAATAACAGATCTACAGGCTAATTCGATTCTGTGGCATCATATGATTCTTTTTAAACGAATAATTGAATAGAAGGATTAATTCTGATATCGTTATTCAGGGAGTTCCAAAAATCATAAATAATCGTGCTCTGACATAAAAACTTTTTTGTCGTTATTGTTGCTGGTCAGTAGACTAACCGCCCATAATCGATATGCAAGGTATGAAGGAAAACGAAAGCAATACCTTCATAGCTATTTTTTCAAACTTTTTACAAAGTAAGGTTCACCACGGATGACATGAAATATACAATGCAAAAGCTTGCAATGCACATTTATCTATACTCTCGTACTTTTTCCAACAGTCTGTGAAGAGAATGTTAACGATATGGAAAGCAGGTAGCATTGGTATCAGGTGGACCTACACTGGACACACCAAATTATGACTTACGAGAGCAAACTGTTGACCGATGCAAGAACGCTGACCCAGAGAAAATGGGAAGTACGCGTACATGCGTCGTCGCCTATACAGGACATGTTACAAATGAAAAAAACAAGCATGAACATCACAGTCTTAGACAGATTCTTTTGTGCTTAAGAGCATTTTTAAAAGAATACAATACAAATAACTGTAATTGTGTGCAGCAGCTTGTATAATACGTAATACACCTCGCCATAGTAGATAGCATTTCTGTAAATAAAATACATATACCTTATTGTATGAGAGCATTGGTCCAGTGGAAATGAATCAGTGATAAGCGATAGGAGTGACCTTTATGAAAACCTTTACACAGCTGAGACAGGTTTCCTCTCCATACCTTGCCAGCCGGAGGTATCAACACTGCTACATTCATATGAATATGTCAGTTTCCATCAAACTGACAGGCTCTTGGAGAAGTTTACTCCCATTTTTCGATATTTTTTCCCGAAAATGAGGAAATACGTACCTCATGCACGTATTTATAATGGTCCCCTGACAAGACCATTGTTGAGGAGCTCTTGAAAAGTGTTACAAAGATCATATATACATTGTAATTATTGTATTCCACTATGACATACCTTCATTGGCCAAATAAATCAGAAGAGGATGTAACACCAACAGCCGTTTCAAACAGGACACCGAGTACTTACATTCCTTCCTCGTCCGATGTATCAAAACGTTCAGGATTGAAGAGCAGGGGATCGTCAAAGTATTCCTCCATTCGTGACATGACACTCGACAGAACCTATACCAAAACCAGAAAAAAAAGAGAAAAGTCGTCAGTCTTGCATTTTCAAAAATATATGTGCATTCTTTTTAGGGGATGACGATTAGTGAATATTGCACACACACACACACACACACACACACACACACACACAAATACATCTTATGTAAATAAACAGGCGAATATTATATATCATGATAATTTCAAAGGGACAGCAGACAACAATAGTACAGTTTATATGGATATAAAGTGTACATGTACACACATTTCGTATATTCTGTTATAAAACAGTACGTAACATACGTCCATCCAGATGGAATAAAAGAGACAAAATGAAATCATTACAATCGACGAAATTCTTAGAATTCGCAAATGCAAGTCAGGTCTTCCGACCTCAGAAGTTGTACAATTTCGACGAAACCATCAAAAAGAGACCAAACTTACTGAGACGCTGGTGCCGGTAGGGATGGTGTAGTGTTTGTATTGAATGGGACGAGCGGTCTTTCGAGTGGTACCTCCAACAGGTGGGTATAGTCGAAGTGTCTCCTTGAGAACCTGAATGTTTACATTTTAAAAATATACCCTGATGATATGGTATGTTCGCAGAAAACACACACACACACACACACCAAATAGAATATGCCTCTATACCATTCATGTTCACCACCTGATGTTCTATAACCTAACAATATCAACACATTTGCTGAATTCAGTATTCATCGACGTACAAAGTACATACTTTAAAGGACATGTTTTCCAACAATTCTGCAAAAATATAATTCTACACCCTACTCATTATTTATACGAGTTATCATTACACAGAATAGTTTTGTTCCCCCTATGTACAGATGTTATTATAATACATGTGCATGTCTGCGTCGGTCTCCACGTTGAAAACATAAACACAATAACAAAACCATAATTTCCATTTAATCAATAAATTTCCATTCAATAGTCCCATTCATGCTAAGTTACTTAAATTGGACATAGAATGCTACCTTTTACCACTACTATACGGTTCGATGTTTGTGTTAGATAGTTTATCAGAGCTTATTTCATTTACGGTTTTGTTTCCTTTTGTGTTGTGAACAAATATATCAAGCCAAATAACTACATGTAGGTCAAATTACGAGCCAAAGAAACCAAAGATGGCAGATGACATACATGTAATATGTCGATATTACTAAGCACATAATACAGTAGGTAATGGCTGTCCATATACGATATGAGGCAGATATTATCATTTCCTGGAGTTATTGCTTTCTGCACTTGCCCACGTCATTTTACTCTGCAATATGTGTCTGGTTTAACCAATGCTACCTCTTACTCATTCAATGCCATTCTTTTCATTCAGTCATTTTGTCAATAAGTTATGGATTTCATAGCCTACCTTCATCATATACTCTAGTTTGGCCAAATCGTCGTATTCCACGGTGGGTTTCTGTCCAAGCACTTCGTCCACTTCTGCACGCAGCCTGCATGAGTGATGAGAGATGTATGGCACTTATCAGTAACCTTTGGGCTTTACATTCCAATGTTCATATCACTCTAATATAAGTATATAACTACCCCCACCTACACACACACACACACACACACACACACACACACACACACACACACACATAAACACACATTTGTAATAAAAAAGGAAGAAAATCGAAAGAACAAACGTTTACAAATTTTGTCGTCAATAGAGGGCGCAAGGAATATCTAACCATTTGCATCGCTGTAGATTTAATAATAATTATTGTATCCCCCGAACAGAGTTCGGAGGATACTATGGATTTGGCCTCGTCGCGCCGCGTCCGCCGCCGCCGCCGCCGCCGCCGCCGCCGCCGCCGCCGCTGACGCTGCCGCAGAGTTTTCCTTATGAGCGCTCTACTAGCTGCGTTTCTCCAAAGTAAATTTTAAAGGGTCTGCTACTGTGTGTGACGCTGGCCTTATTTCTTGACCATTTTTTTTTTTTTTCAAATTTGGTATGCAAATATATCATAGCCAGATCTATACATCTATACCTATTGATAATGCTGCCCTCACTGTTCCACCTTTTACAGGGTCAAAGGTCACCTCGATCGTGTCAAAATTTGCAAAAGTGCTTATTTATGCAATAACTTGATTGTTACTCAGCAGATTTTATTCAGACTTGCTAGGGAAGAGTATGGGTGATCATTCTACATGAAGGACCCAACAGTTTGTGGTGACGGCGCCCTCAGTTTTCCGACTTTGGATGCCAATGCACATTTCTTGTGTGTGCTCTATCAGCCACATTTCTTTTAAGATTTTCTACATATTTGGCAAAAATGTGCATTATAGTGAAATGAAGATGCCCATAGTTTTTGGCGGTGGCGCCCTCGCTGGTTCCGTCTTTATATATGGAAAGGTAAATTTTACAGGGTCTGCTTGTGTGTGCGACGCTGCCTTGTTTCTTGACCGATTTTTTTTTTCAAATTTGGTATGTAAATGTATCATAGTCAAATCTATACACCTACACATATTTGGATTTTATAGTATCCTGCAACAGTTGCCATATCATACAAAATTCTGGCCTAAAAAGTAATCCAGATGGAGTATGGGAGACGGGTTCGGGGGATACATGTGCTCGATTGCGAGTGCTTCTAGTTGATGATGCGTTTGTGAGCATCGAGAAAAGACATTGCAATCACTGAAATTCATATCGTCCCGTAAGATTAGTATGCAAGTGTGAAAGAGTCTCTTGTCGCGTCAGTCCACTTGAATTTGGTTTTAATACAGAATGCCTTAACCTATGAACGTCTATAATGACAGGAAAAATGTTTTGCATATTGAAATAGTTTCCAAAGTTCAAGTCACAGTCAGATGAACCTTACTTCTTAGCAACATTTGGATGCCTCCCGAGCTGCTGTATGGTGAAGGCAAGAAGATTGCTTGTAGTCTCTTGACCTAAACGTGAATGGAAGAGATAAAATAATAACAATTCATGCGGGAAGCAACCACATCAAAGCAAAGACCAAATGATATTACCCTATTGTGTAATTCAATCATAAAGACTTTTGATTATCTGAGTCACGTAGTTTTAGAAACATGATTCAATACTCACCTGCGATGAAGAGAGTGACGAATTCATCCAATAGATTTTCCATTTTGAAGTCTTCACTTGACGTCAGGTCATTTGAAGCCGTTAGGATCATAGTGAGAATATCCATGGGTACTCGCTCCCCCTGCTTGCGAGCACTGATGCGTTCCTCTACGCACTTCATCCCTGTTTCCCGCACCAGGTTAATGCAGGATATGACTCTCTGACGAAGTTCACGTGCTTTGCTCCTCACGTCATACTAAGTCACAAATGAAATATACGAAATAAAGAAAACAGGAGCCATTTCAAGAGTATCTAATTGATCTACACAATTTGACTACAATCAATACGCGATTAGAAACTACTTACATCCACAAAGGGACTGTCGAAGAGTTGTTGCATGCCGTGAAGCACAGTGGTAATTGCTGAGGGAAAGGGACAATCTGGATCAGTTATCGCATTCGTGTTGAGGCTGAAGCCAACCTGTAAGAGGGAACGCAAAGTACATCAATAGTTGATCTGAATTTGTTGCATTGCAAAATATGAGTAAAAATCGGTCATCCACCATTCTTACAAGTTAACAACATGAAATCTAGAATATCGCTTTAAGAATGTAATGTGTTGTGCCACATGTCACAGCAAACAGTTAGAGTACTAATGAAGAAACAACAGAAAGGAAACATTATGAAACAACCTTAATTCAATTCCAATATCGTGAAAAAGAAAGATTAAGATGAAGATGGAGCAGAAGTTACGGACATGTAGGCCTATAACTCAGACCCATTTAGAATGTCCACCCTACCTTGGCGATGACGTCAAGCGTTACGTTGTTGAGTTCGTCCAGCATAGCGACTTCTGTCTTACCGTCTGCCTTCTCCAGTAGTTTTTGACAGAGTACATCGGCACTGTCGTTGAATTGCTCCATCATTCCTATCAGATACCTGGTGAAAAGTAAGTATACGAGGGTCTAATTGGACTGAATTATACACACCTGAACAATATGAGAGATCCTGGCTGATATTGTGGCAGTTGTAAGAAACTATATCGGTTTGCTCGTAAATTCGCTTGTCATAGTGGCCAGGGGCTTAATTCTTGCAGCAGTTTGACGGAAAGTATGAAGGGATCAAATCATCTCACCTGAGAAAGTCGGCATGAATTCATGCTGACTACATTATGTCAACTCATGGGCGTCACCAGGGGGGGTGCGTTGGGTGCGAACGCACCCCCCTTCAGATCCTTAAAAAAAAAAAAAAAAAAAAAAAAAAAAAAAAAAGCTTCAGTCTGCAAGCGACCTCAACGCCGGACGCTAAATGATTATTCTTTTCTATTTTGTTTTTAATTTTGCACCAGGGACATTAAAAAAAAAAAATCGTGGGCAAAAACAATTCGCACCCCTAGTTCTGGCAGCACTGATTTCATACATATCTACTAGTATTCTATACAGTGTTTACTATGTATCGACCGTACTGTACATCCGTATGGTACGGAACACGTACACGTTTGCATGTACGTGTGCTACTTACAAGTATGTAGGGTCTATGTAGGTTACTTCTGACCAATCCATATTGCCAGCCCAAGAGCGAGCCCTAAATTAGCCTCATAAAAAAAAAGAATGGAGGGGCAAGCATATCATTTTGCCCCCCCCCCTCCATAATTCCAGAGACGAGAAGATTTTCTTACCTTTTATTTGACAGAAAAAAAAGTTGCCCCCATAAAAATATTGGAGGGGCAAGCATAATTATTATAATTTCGCCCCCCCCCCATAATTAATAATTCCCGAAATGAGAAGATTTTCTTGCTTTTGAAAGAAAAAAAAAATGTTGCCCCCATAAGAAATATTGGAAGGCAATTGCACCATTTGCCCCACCCCACATGCTCATAATTCCCGCGATGAAAAGATTTTCTTGCTTTTTTGTTAGAAATCTGTCCAATTATTTCACCCAAATGCAGTGGCGTAACTACGGGGGGGGGGGGGGGAGGAGGGGGGAGGGGGGGGGGGGAGGGGGGGAGGGGGGAGGGGGGAGGGGGGGGGGGTAAGAAAATCATCTAAGGTAAGAAAATCTTCTATGATTTCTTTTAACCATGAAATAGGTGTATAGTGTGAAACATTGTTCAAAAAGCCCGGAGCCGACAAAAGATTGTGATTCAGCGTGATTCCTGGGGCCCGTTGCATAAAACTCCAACCAGATTTTTTTTCCGGTTGAAATCACAAAATTCCGGTTGGAAGCTCCCAACCAGAGTTTTTATGCAACGGATTTTACATTCTTAGGTTAGCAACCTTAAAAAATTCAGGTTGGGCAAATCCCAACCTGAATTTTCTAAGGTTGCTAAAAAAGTTTTATGCAATGGGACCCTGGTTGGCATCCTGCATAAAAGCAGTATGTGCGCAGTGTGTACTCAGAATATCCGAACGGCAAAAAGAGTCGCTACAATGTTGCACAATGTGATGTAGAATTTACACCTTTGTACCTTACGCTTCGTTATATCAAAGCTAGATCATTGATTTTGCAGTGTTGCTTTACATATTTATAGTCTATATAAAAATGTCTTGCATTGCCAATAAAAAGACTTGACCTTTATGGGCTAATTCCTAACTTTTCCATGTATATAATACACACACACAAACAAACACTCACAATTAGGGGATGCTCTAAAGTGCAGATTTTGGACATCCTTCCCCCGCTTGGTCACTTCGACGCCACCTCGCTGGTTATACCTCCCCCAGTCATGAACATAAACCGACACCCTTGACTACCAGTGGCGGATCCAAGGGGGGGGGGGGGTGCACCGGGCGTCCCCCCCCCCCCCCCTCACAATTTCCAAAGCGAAAAAATATAGCTTCAAATGGCAGTTTTTGTCCGCTCGCTCGCATTTAGTCGTATAATGCCATTGAAGTTGCTGCCAGTAATTGTCGGCAGTTGCACCCTGTGCGCCCCCCCCCCCCTCAATTTCCAAAGCAAAAAAATATAACTACAAACGGCAGTTTGGGGACTGTAAAATAACACAATTTTCAAGCTCGCTCGCTACCGTTCTCGCATTTAAATTCTCCTGATATTGCTGCCAGTAATTGCCAGCAGTTGCGCCCGGTGCGCCCCCCCCCCCCTTAATTTCGAAAGCAAAAAAAGACATAGCTTCAAACGGCAGTTTTTGGACTGTAAAATGTCAAAATTTTCGAGCTCGCTCGCATCTAAAATCTTTATGCAATTCTTCTGATGTTACTGGCAGTAAATGTCAGCAGTTGCGCCCGGTGCGCCCCCCCCCCCCTTAATTTCCAAAGCGAAAAAATATAGCTACAAACGGCATTTTTTTTTACTGTAAAATGTCAAAAATTTCAAGCTCGCTCTCTTCGCTCGCTCGCATTTAATCGTTATGCAATTCACCTGATGTTGACGCCAGTAATTGCCAGCAGTTCCGCCCGGTGCGCCCCCCCCCCCCCTTAATTTCCAAAGCGAAAAGATATGGCTAAGAACGGCAGTTTTTGGACTGTGAAATGTAAGATTTTCAAGCTCGCTCGCTCGCATTAATAATAATCGTTATGCTCTCCTGATATTGCTGCCAGTAATTGCCAGCAGTTGCGGTCGATGCGCCCCCCCCCCCCCCTTAAATTCCAAAGCGAAAATATATAGCTAAAAACGGCAGTTTTTTTTTTTACTGTGATGTGTCAAAATTTTCCAGCTCGCTCGCTACGCTCGCTCGCATTTAATTGTTATGCCATTCTCCTGATGTTGCTGCCAGTTATTGCCGGCAGTTACTCTAACCCCCTTTATTTCCAAAGCGAAAAAAATATGTCTCCAAATGGCAGTTTTGGGACTAAATGTCAAACTTTTCAAGCTCGCTTTCTTCGCTCGCTCGCATTTAATTGTTATGCCATTCACCCGATGTTGCTGCCAGTAATTACCAGCAGTTGCACCCGGTGCGCCCCCCTTAATTTCCAAAGCAAAAAGAAAAAAATAAAAAAATGACTGTTTCAAGCCGATAAAACATGCAAAAAACTTGCATCAAATTATTTACTATTTAGAACATCAAAATGCAAAAAGTGCTCACCGTGGGAGGGGGACACCCACATCCTCCCACTCGCTCACTCTCATCGCTCTTGCTTGGCCGCGTTCATGATATTCAGTGTAAATATTAAAACAGGAAGTTTATTTGGATGATACTATTTTGCGGGCAAATTGTTCATTAATAATCTACATCAAAATTTACTGCTACCTTAAACAAGTGGGACTGTTTCAAGTCGATAAAACAAGCAAAACATGCATCAAATTGCACCATTTACAACACCAAAATGCAATTTCAGTTCTAAGAGTGGGAGGAGGGGGGGGGGGGGGACAACAGGTACTTCTACATCCTCCTCTCCCCCCCCCCCCCCCCCCAAAGATAAAATCCTAGCTACGCCGGCCCGGCGTAGCTAGGATTTTCCCCGCTTGGTTTCCCTCAAAAAAACAGTAAAAGTCTAGGGATTGAGAGCTTCCTATCATATTCCAAATGTCTGTCCAAAAAATCTCGTTACATTTTAGTGTCAAAACGCACCCCCCTTGAAAAAAAGCTGGTGACGCCCCTGCAACTTTTAGTTAACGTTATTTGTAATATTCCTCCAAATTGCAATGCTCTATTTCTTTAAAAAGTCATCCCTCCGTCAAGTCATCCCTCCTTCACTGTTCATCAGGTCATCCCTCCTTCGTCAAGTCATCCCTCATTCATCAGGTCATCCCTCCTTCATTAGCCATCCTCCTCCGTCAAATCCTCCCTCCGTCAAGTCATCCCTCCTTCGTCTAGTCATCCCTCCTTCGTCAAGTCATCCCTCCTACGTCAAGTCATCCGTCCATTGTTAAGTCATCCCTCCTACGACAAGTCATCCCTCCTTCGTCTTGTCATCCCTTCTTCGTCAAGTCATCCCTTCTTCATCAAGTCATCCCTCCTTCATTAGGTCATCCCACCTTTGTCAAGTCATCCCTTCTTCGTCAAGTCATCCCTCCTTCATTAGGTCATCCCACCTTTGTCAAGTCATCCCTTCTTCGTCAAGTCATCCCTCCTTCATTAGGTCATCCCACCTTTGTCAAGTCATCCCTCCTTCGTCAAGTCACCCCTCCTTCGTCAAGTCATCCCTCCTTCGTTAAGTCATCCCTCCTTCATCAGGTCATCCCTCCTTCATTAGGTCATCCCTCCTTCATTAGGTCATCCCTCCTTCATTAGGTCATCCCTCCTTCAGTAGGTCATCTCTCCCTCGTCAAGTCATCCCTCCTTCGTCAAATCATCCCTCTTTCGTCAAGTCATTCTTCCTTCATCAAATTATTCCTCTTTATTTTCAACAAAGTATTTGTTTACAAAACATATCGGGCGGAAAAAAAACACAAAATGCATGTTATTCTACATGTATCCAAATATAATATAAACAAAATAAATTGTGGAGCCAAGATGCATGATATTTACAACATAATGTTGAGAATGTTGAAAATGGAGGGGAAGCTTAAAGGGACTGTACAGTACTGGTTGAGGTAGGGATTCATGTTTTGAACATTCCTAAGTGAGATAATGAAAAGCCCCTTATGAAATATGAAAGAGCATGTAATTTTAAGAAGGATTCAACGTTTATTTGATGAAAATTGGTTTTCAAATGGCTGAGATATCCAAAAAAGTGCTAATAATAAAAGGCGACATGCCCCAACTTTATTAGTACCTCTTTGTTTCACCTTGTTTTTGGATATCTCAGCCATTTCAAAACCAATTTTCATCGAATAAACTTTTGATACCCCTTAGAATTGCATGCTCTTTGACATCTCATAGAGTGGTTTCTGAATATCTCGCAAAACGTTAAAAGCTAAATCTTCACCTCGACCAGAACTGTACACACCCTTTAAAAGCAGAGCTTGTACTATGCATTCCACTCTGAAGTCATTCCTACTCCATCAGCTCGTCTTCTGTATTCCATGTCATGTTTAATATTCGTAGTAAAAAAAAAAATGTATGCTGTTGTTTCTCCTCGTACTCACTTGCGTCTGAATGCTGGATTTATGATGGCTCGTCTGTGAAACCACTTTTCATGGTCGATTTCAGACACCAGTCCATGTCCCATGAAGCGTGTTCCGAACAATTTCTGGAAAGCCCTGTATATCTCAAACGGCTTCGTATGGTGACTGTCGAGAAGGAGTTCCTATCAGAAGCGGCATAGAGAGAAAGTTTTTATTATGTAAAATTCCTCGAACACAGTAAGTTGCGAAAGAAAACAAAGTAAAACACACAAATACACATGTACGTAACATTGAAGAGATCATCGTACGGTATCAAGACTGCTTGAATACCAAGCAATCATGTCATAATCACACACTGCATCATGATAAAAAAAAAGAAAGTTTATCTCCTGTTGCTCATCTAAAGCACAGGTTACATAATTACGTTCTGAATGCTTTATATAGATAACCGAGGAGACGAATCTTCTTTCATCAGGAGACTGCGACCTTCCATGCTCAATATTGCAATACATCATAAAGGTTGTTTTGTTGTTTTTGTGTTGCTTTTATATTAACAAGTGAATACATCAGCGCAATCCATCTCGTCCTGCCTTTTTGGCGTTTTCTATTAGTAAAGGACGAATGCTATATATAGTTCGGAGATCAAGTATCACCAAGAACAACACAACACATAACGAACTGCATGACGCTCACTAGATGCTGATGTCCAACATTTTGCAACATTTTTTTTTCATTTGTGCTACATGTTACAGACTATTATTTCTAGTAATCGTGCAGTAACGACTTCTCTTACTCATGAATATGATAATACGAGTTGAAGCAGAGAATATGTAAATCTAAAGGAGTCACCTTGAAACATGAAAATTATCATAGCAGAACGCCGTTTGACGTGTGAAAAAGAACTGAACCGACATCATTATTTAAGATACAACAGTGGCGGCAGACCATCATTGCAAGTGATTTTTTAGCTTTTTTCAAAAGTTCTCGTTTTCTTGTTTTCAGAAAGAGTCTGATTTTGAATTACAATCACTATCTATCTTGCCTTCACAATATCCTTCGAGCATGCCAAGACATGAGGCATCCAAAGAAATCGCACCCAGAAGACAGGTCCATGGGTTTGAACCCTGTATTGCACAACAACAAAACAGATACGAAGAGTTATCTTTCCGTGAGTGGATTGTGTTTGCAATGTTGATTGATTGCATTGAAGACAAAAATGAGGGCGCCTCGAAGGACTCAGATGAGTAAAGATAATTAACGCACATGTAC
The DNA here is from genome assembly GCF_040938485.1 of Diadema antillarum. Lineage (NCBI taxonomy): Eukaryota > Metazoa > Echinodermata > Echinoidea > Diadematoida > Diadematidae > Diadema > Diadema antillarum. The sequence continues at coordinate 128,791 of NW_027271151.1, forward strand.
TATAATCATCATTTCTAAATATAGTGTGTTCCTTGATAAGTTCAGTTATCTTCGACAGCACGTTTTCTCCATTACAGCGCCCTACAGCTAGGATATTACAAATTATTGGAAATGACACATACTTTCATCCATAATCACGCTCAAAACAATGCATCATGTTTCAAAGATAGTTTCTACAGGGCCTACGTAATTAATTCATGTAAAATGAAATATATCAGTACTTATAGCTAATACATATACATGAGCTGACAATCTTTATAGTGCCGAACGTTAGTTTTCAATTACGATTTAATGTAAAATAACAAACAGTGAAGAATCTACTCGTATACACCAGCCCTATATCGCCATTCGGATGTACTATACTATAGCATAGCCACAACAATGGTATAGGCCCTAATGAAGACAGTAAGTCCTCCGTCTGCAATGTGTTCACGTTTGAAACTGATGAACCTCATCAATGATAACAATGTTGCCATTAGAACTGCAACCGTGGCATACAAAGACTTTGACAAGCTTTCCTTCTATTTCTGTATCTGAGTGTTCATTTTCATACCATTTGGACGTTGTCATGCTTTTCAAAGTATATCTATCACAAACAAGATTCACTCACAACAGGTGTATGTTCTGGCCGTTACATAATGACAGCTTCTCCTTCCCTGAAACAAGCTCGAGGATGTTTCCAAATACAAAGCTGAGGAAAAAGATAGATAAACGAAAGACAAATCAAGAGATTAAGTAAACATGGTGTCAATAAGTTAGAATGTATTTTACAAACGAAAACTAGGAGACGGAAGATAGTCATTATATACCTATGTAAAAATTTAAAACCAAAGAAACATAAAGAGAAATCCTCTGAAATTTCCATCTCATTTCCTATTACTTACTGGAAGTGGCCCATTCACTATCATTTTACATATAAATTACTATCATCAGGATCGAAGGTTACGAGTTTACCAGGCATATATCTTTGCTGAGCAAATAATAGGCTTATACGCTGACTCCAGAAAACAAATGTCCATTGCCGATACCATGCAGGCAAGCATGCACTCCGCTGTTCAACATGGTAAAGCATTTAAGAGCTGTCTCTGAATTTTATACACGTAATGACAAGACATCTAGCCTAGCCTTGCTACATATTCCTCCCACTTTCGCTCCCAAGGTAACTATACAACAACAACAACAACAGCAGAAACAACAACAACAACAACAAGAATTCATACCCATACAAAACCACATGTTGATCATTGCCGTAAACTCTAGATTTAATGAGAGCGGGCAAAGCCAAAATCGCCGTTTTCATATATTGCCACACAGTAACTACGAGCCTATAGATATACATGTATTCCCATGCAAGTTCGGACACGAACACACATAAACACGATACGTATCCCTACAGCAAAATACAAAAGCTTCTATATGCATGCATTATGGCAAATATACCACGCGTATTGAGTTAGAATATGAATATGCAGTTGTGATCGAGTGAAGAGCAATGGCTGTACTTCACCTCTTCCTCTTGGGACCTGGGAAGCCTTTGAACCGACGTTCCACACGGAGCACTAGCGCTGAAAACGCGAGAAAAGCTGTGAGCAAGAGACCTATGATCACCAGAACAGCATACCCGAGAATTGTCAGGAAAAGGCTCACACTTACAGGCCAGAGAGACATATTGAATCAGATGTCAGTTTGGACGAATATGAATATTATATGACCTTCATTAGGCTGAAAGTAATGAGCCGGATAGAGCTGTTATACCCTTTTCGTAAAAGCGTGATTTTTAATAGTCTGAGGAAAGGCAGTATGCTAGTTTCGTATACTATCTAGCTGGGTGACCGAAATGGGTATAATGGGTATGATGTACATGTATATAGGACAGGAACGGATTGTGTGGCACGAAGATCGCGGTCAGAGTCCATTCGTGACAATCAATTTTTGGTCGACTTGCACCTAGTTGCAGCACGCTCGCTTCATGCAACAATGACCTTTATTCACATTTGTTTGATTAGAGCATAATAAGTTTACTGAGTTTTCATATCTCATTGATAAGAATAGTATCATTATTATGTTGCATGCGTTTTTGTGTGCTATAAAAAAATCAGATTGTGAGACGTAATTACCTTCACCTAAAATACTGTCTTTGCAAAATAAATTGCATTGACATACATCATAAGTGTGACAGTCGGTAAGAACTCACGAATTATTTTTCAAGTATTACACACGAGAAGATGGTGCACTTGAGTTGCGTAAATTCACTCTAAGCATTTACGCAGAGTTGTTTTTTTTTTAACGAGCAATTTCATTTAAAAGTCAGAGCTGCACTAGGTAATCCCTATGACGTCTTGATAATCAAAATTTTTACAAAGTTTCTTCATAGCTTATTGTAAACAGGACAAGTATGGTATTCATTATGGTTATGCTTTTAGGCCCTATATATATTTTACATGCCCTAAGTTTTGTGACAGGAGATTAAACACTATTATAGTCTCAATTGGTTGAGATATTTTGAATTCAAAGATTGTAATAAAGGTATAGGCCTGTATACTATTTGATATTCGCTTTTGAATAGACCAAACCGAACTTAGACAATGAGGTCAAATAAAAGGGGAGACATAAAATCACTCCCATGGCAAGAATTCACGAAGGTGGTAAAATTGAAAACGTGGTTTAAACCATGGACAATTTGTATGGAGCGCCAAGTGTCGTATGGCCTATTTCGTTACAAAATCAGTCATTTCGTCGACGAAAATGAATACTTTCCCCACATTATTTTCTAAGTCTTATCTACAATTGTTTTTGTTCCAGCTTTGTTTTGTTTTTGTTTTTTTGTTTTTTTGTTCCATGCATAATGTTAGCTTTTTTGGTCATTTTTTGAAAGCGGCTAGAAGAAAGACTGCCCGTAGTTGCGGGTACAAATCTTATTTTTTGATAGTTCTAGTAAAGAAAAATTTCCCGCCGTTTAATAACCTTTTGTTTAGTATTATGTACCGATGATGTAGATGTAAGCCTACTGTATCTCTAGGAATACTCAGGTGATTGATAACACTCACACTGACGGTCACTTTTTCTCAGCAACCCCACCCCACCCCCTGTGCCCTGGATTGTGGCACACTCGATCTTGTCCACACCCTTGTCATACCTGGGGAAAATATTCGTTTGTTAGAAGACACAAACATTAGACCAGACAAGACCCAGTATCAAAGAATGTGCCACACCAAGGTTAGTGGGTGGGGTGCACACAATGACACAAGAGTACTCGTTTAAACCCCACCCCCTTGGTGTGGTACATGCACTGGGTCTTGTCCGGTCGAGTGTTTGTGTCTTTTAAAGTGTTTATCCATATCGTTTTGTATAATTTGTATACAAAGTGATATGGGACACGCCACGCCGTCACACCAACACAAACTTTATTTCGAAATCATTTTGTACACTGTGATGTATACAAAGTGAAATGGATGGCACATTTTGACACTTTGCCACTTTCACAACACTCCCGAAATTACAAGCCTGAATACATAAACTTTATTTCCCTTTTCATTTTGTATACTCAAGTGATAGAAAATGAAATCGGTGCCAGTGCATAGTGTACAGACCCCAGGGGGTGTGCTGTCACAGTGCCCTGTCGGCACTGTGACAGCACACCCTCGTGGGTCTGCACATTCTGCACTTTTGACATTAATTTCATCTTTTATACTCTGCATACAAAATGAGATGGGTGTCACATTTCATTCTGGGCACTCTGAAAATAAAGACAAAGCTGAGGTTCTGAAAATAATAACTTACAATTGTATTTTCATTTGGTAACGTTATTTCTTCTTAATTGCAATCAACTGTACCAAATATCCACAAGAAGTCCATGAAGCAATTTGCGTTTCCACTAAAGATTTGATGCTTGACCAGGTCTTTGAAATTCTAGGTGATTGCCAAATCTTTTAAGATGAAGCTGTCGTTATTGGAGGATGCTTCATATTATTCAGCTAAATGTCTCAAGGCAACGGGGAATACTATAATACGACATGCATCACAAAGCACGCCGCCAGCTATTTTGTTGGTTTCTCGGGAAGAGAATTGAAACCAAAAGGGTCTAAATACATTTATTTGAGAGACTTCCCTCAATCAGTCTCATGCTTCAGGTCATTATAGATTTATATCGTATTTATATCGGAAATACCAACATCAATAGTGGATCTATCTAAACATTACCTAAACTTACGTGCGGTATAAATGGTTTTAACAGCAGTTCTTACCCACAAGTATAATACAATACAATTAAAAGCGAAACTTGTTCGCAGTCCTTGATTTTGCCTTCTAAGATAATTAATATTCTATCATAAGGAATAAAGTTATCTGGGATGGGGCAAAGAGGCAGCCAGTCACGAAAAAAGGCAGCCAAGTCACTTAATAACGACTTTTAAGATGCCACTCGAAAGATTAGATGCATTACCCAGGATCATAAAAGTCGTCTGCACTGTGCTGACCAATGTGAAGTACGGGAGGGGAGGCCCCGGCTGTCGAAGATGGCTCTATGGTCAGCTCTAATGGATTGTTTGAGCGGGGATGACCTTAGTCTCGTTGGTTGTATGCCCCACCAAGGCAATGGGATGCTCGGCATTCTGGGTGGTAGACTGGATAAGTAACCTGTAAAAGTCTAGATCTAGAGACATAAAAATATGATATCGACCATAAACTTTTCTACATCTACATCTCACTATACTGTGATCAGAATCGGTATTACTTTTCACTTGTGTTTTTCGCTTTACTTTTTCACAAAAAAAAAAAAAATCAGCGGAAGTAGGGGATATGCAGAGATGAAATCGTGGCACATGGCATGTAGTGGCATAGTAAATTTTGAGTTAATTGCTAAATTCTATAAATGGTTACAGAACCTGTATAAGAGATAACAGAGATAAAAGTGGCATGTTGGCCACGCCCTATACCATAACACAGGCGACACAATATCATATTGCAAGCATAATATCTAAAAGAGGACACAGACTAAACTACTAGAAAGTACTAACGGCCCATTCGTGGAGGGTACAGGTGGACTGGTGTCTGCTGCCGAGGATGGCTCCGTGGTCGGTCCAGCAGGTGTCTGAGCTTGGATTGGTCTCACCAAGGAGGTACTAGGCAAGGGTTACCTCCTTGGTCTCACTGGCTGCACGCCCTCCATAAAGACTATTTGGGACACTCGGCATGGTGGGGTTGTCGACTCGCATTCACCGTTGAATACGACAGGCATACAAATAATAAGTAACCAGCTAATACAGTTTCCGCACAAACATAATGTTGCATAACATCATAACATGTTAACATAAAAAAGCATGGAATGCACACATTGAGTAGAGGTTGGTTTTTTTTTTCTCACTAAGACCATAGATCTATATAGTCTACAGATATTTCGTGAAGCAAATAAATAGCTAAATGAATACATAAATAGAGGGCCAAATGTGTTTTACTTACATTATTTTGCTTTGAATGCTGGTACATTGCACGTCCACAATCAATAACAGGGACACTGCAGGGTTATGTGCTTGTTTCCCAGTGTGAGAGGTCTATAAGCATCCTTCGGTTGCTGAAGACGTACCCGCGGTCTACCATGGGACAAAATCGATGTTCTTCATTAGCCCTCATTAGGGATATTCATATCGATGTGTCTAAAGTAATATACTTGCTCATCTTCACCCAAGGAGATTACTCCTGTCCAATTTGCTCATGTAAGTGTCATTTGCAAAACAAGGTAGCCTTAGTTGAGCAGCAACTGGGTACATTTAGTCACCTATGATTGAACATATTTTCATTACATCAGCAGTCAGCACATATCCAAAAGTAAAAAACCCCTTTTCAGATGTTGGCTGTAAATCCTGCCGACATTACTTAATTTCATACTTAATTTCATTCTTTATGTTAGTGAGACTTATAAGGGATTATGCCAGGCAAATGCATGTTGACTTTTGTTGACTTATAATTCCCTGTTCGTCACTTATTTGGCCAAAAAAAATCTAATTATGTGCTTTGTATTTTATAACAAATTTTTAACACTTTGTTGTATTGTCCTCTTGTGACACCACTTGTTAGTCACTATCCAGAAGATATCAACATTTCAGCAGACAATGTTTTGTGGGATAGTTGGCTTTAAGTGCTCTCTCAGAATAGCAGGGTACCCCTACACTATACCTTTCTTTAGCAGGTGTATTGCAACATGCATTGTAAGAGAGCACTTAGAGCCGACTATCCCACATAACACTGTCTATTGAAGTGTTAATACAAGTCATGTATCTTCTGAATGGTGACTGACAAGACAGTGATGTCAGGAGGGGAATGTTTACAACTTTTTTGGAGGAGGATCCCAGTAATCCGAAGAAAAAATATGAAAAAATACCATAAAATACATAGCACATAATCTTTTTTTGGCAAATAAATAATGAATAGGGTATCATAAATCCACAAATGTCAACAAGCATTTGCTTGCCATGGGCTCTTAAAAGGTCCCATGACATGCAAATGCATGTTTCTTCTGTTGATCTGTACAAATGTATACATCACATATCTTGGGTGTTTGTGTGTGTGTGTGTGTGTGTGTGTGTGTGTGTGTGTTTTGTTCTTGTCTTTAGGATACAAATACTTGTGATATATTTTATACTATTTTTAGCTTACCTTAGCTAAAGGCTCATGTGAGCTATTGCCGCCCGTTTTCGTCAGTCGTCCGTCGTCCGTCAACTTTTATATTTTCATCTTCTTCTCCAGAGTGGGTGATCAGATTTCAACCAAACCTAGTACATTGTAGTAGGGATCATCCTGATGGGTATAATGGGATCCAAAGTTGTTCAAATGGCACTCGTGTTATGTTGTGTGTGGATACCTTCATTAATAGTGAAGAATAAAAGTTTTTCATGACAGATTCTAGGGTGGTCACCTTGGGCCCTGTGGAGCCGGGAAATGTGCAAACGCCGGGAATTGTGCAAACGTTTTGCCAGGAAATGTGCAAACGCCGGGAAATGTGCAAATTTCATCAACGGGAAATGTGCAAACATGACGCCAGGAAATATGCAAAACGTCGCCGGGAAATGTGCAAATAATTTACTTTAGCGATATTGTGTATAAAGATAGTATAGATAAACTCCATATCAAAACTGCCCATGAACTTCCACCATTTATATTTTCTTAATGAAATCCTTGACAGATTTTCAACAAAATTGGCAGGTAGCACGATTATGGCAATGGGATCTCAATTTGTTTGTATAGTAGCCACCTCCCCCCCCCCCCCCCCCCCCAAAAAAAAAAAAAAAAAAAAAAGGAGGGGAGGAGGCCTCAAAGTCCCAGACCTACGGTATTATCGAAATTCTTCTTGTATTATATAACCAAATAAGAATGAGCTAGGTTGGTTCTTTAAAGATATTGATGAAAGGAGTTCACGTTTAATGGCAGATCCAGGGATGCAGGGCACAGCCCCATAAGTGGGGAGGAGTCTTCAAATTGAAGCCTCAGAGTCCCTAAACTAGTGCTATGAAGGCATTAATGACTGAAATTGCATGTTTGATTATGACGGATCCAGGGGTGTCCGGATCGCGGGGGGGGGGGGGGGTGAGGGGAGGAGAGGGATTTTCTACATTTTCAGTATCTTCTTGAAAAGTCTAGGACAGATTTTCACTAAACTTGTCAGATAGCCTCATTACGGTGATATGATCTTTATGAATTGAAATTAGCCCCCAATCCTCCGCCACCCCCACCCCGACCGAAAAGAGGGGGGGGGGGGGGGAAGTTGAAGCCTCAGAGTCCCTAAAACCTGGATTTTTAAAAATCTTTTTCTGTCGAACAAAAAAGAGATAGAGCTAAGTTAGTGCCTTGAAGACATTAATGACTGAAATTTCATGTTTGATTATGGCGGATCCAGGGGTGCCCTGATTGGGGGTGGGTGCGCATGGAGGGGAAGTGATGGAGAGGAGGGGGGTTGTCCACATTTACTGCATCTTCTTGATAAATCTCAAGAAGGATTTTCACCAAACTTGACAGATACCATCTTTACGGTGATATGGTTTTATAATTATGGTAAAATGAGCCCCACCCCCTCCCACCGCCAAGGGGGGGGGGGGGGGGGGGGGGGAGGAGGAGTTGAAGTTTCAGGTCCCTAAACTCTGGAATTTGTAATCTTCTTCTGTTGAACCGAAGAATATGGAACTACGTTATATGAAGACACTATAGTTACTAAAATTTCAGGTTTGATTATGACGGGTCCAGGAGTGCCCTGCATGATAAGGGGTGTGAGGGGGAGGAGGGGGATTTTCCACATTTTCTGCATAGTCTTGTAAAATCTATGACGGATTTTCACCAAACTTGGCAGATAGTATATTTACGGTGATTCGATCTTAATTTGTTCAATTGAATTCCCCCCCCCCCCCCCCGCCGACGAGGAGGGGGGGGGGGGGGGGGGTTGAATCCTCGGAGTCTCTATTTTCTTGATTTTTTTTTTTACTTCTGTCGAACCGAAAAAGTTAGTGCTGTAAAGACATTAATGACCGAAATCTCATGTTTGATTATGGCGGGTCTAGGGGAGCTGTGATCGGGGGTAGGTGAGGGTGAGGGGGAGGGGATGCTGTTCGTTGTTCCGAAGGTTCGCTATTCCGAAGGTTCGTTATTCCGAAGGGTCGTTAATCCGAAACACGCAAAGTCCCTATACCTAGAGGTTCGTTAATCCGAAAATGAAAAAGGGTTCGTTGATCCGAAAATTTGTGGCGTTATTCCGAAGGTTCGTTATTCCGAAGACTGGTTAATCCGTAAATGAAATTTGGAACAATGAACTTTCGGAATAAAGAATCTTAGGAATAAAGAGCCTTCGGAATAACAAACCTTCGGAATAACGAGCTGTAGGGGGAGGAGGGGGATTTTCAAAATTTTCTCCATCTTCTTGAAAAATCTATGACGAATTTTCACCAAACTTGGCAGATAGCATCTTTATGGTGATAGTACTGTAAGTTTACTATGACAGATGAAGGGATGCCCAAAAAGGGGAGGGGGTAGGAAGGAGGCTTAATTTTCACATTTTTTGTCTTTTTCCTGAAAACTCAAGACGCATCCCTCGGATAATAGTCTAGTAGACGATGTCATAGACAATGTACATGACCTAGAAAAGTTTTTAAGTACAAGGTTTTTTTGTTGATTCGTGTTCTAGAAGGGTATTGGAGTAAATTTAGCTTGGTTGCCACCTGGGCAACCTTGGGCAACTTTTTTTATTAGCCTAATTAGCATAATTGCGAAATTAGCACATATGAAATAATATTATGTAATGTAATTTTCATACAGGGAACCATAAAACATAGGAAATAAAACTTTGTAAGGGTTTTCTATACCGAGGAATCCATTCGTAACATAAATTTTCAATTTCAAACTTTGTAAGTGTCTTAGATACCGTAATTAGCAAAATAAGCGTATTTGCATACGTGTAATAGTGAAGTTATATGGTAATATACCATTGATATGACCGGAAAATGCTGTTAAGCCCAAGGTTTTGTTGGTGTTGTATAGTTGAGTCATTCTTAAGATGGGTACTGAAGTTCATCTGAACTTGCTTGGTACCTTGGCAACCTTCATCAATCATTTTTATTAGTCTCATTAGCATATTCAGCTAATTAGCGCAACATGTCATAATAATTTTACTGTTCTTAATTTCACTGCAGAAAGCCCGAAAACACTCGTATAACACGATTTTCAAAGGTTTTTTAAGACCAGGAATTCATCCGTAACACTGGTTTGTATTTCCAAACTATGAAGCTGGTCTTAAATATCATAATTAGCATAATTACAAAATTAGCATATTATGTATGCACAGTGTACAATATAGTCCAGCAAATATATGGTGTCTCATGCCTTGTACTGTATAATATTATGACCTGCATATTATATGGAAAAGTTGGTATGTACAAGGTCTTTGTAGATTGGTGTTTTAGATGGGTACTAACGACGCAGTAAACTAATTAAGCTGGTTGCCATCCTTTCAGCCTTGGGTAGATATCTTTGATAAGTATAAAGCATGATAATTTATACATAATTAGCGTAATATGTATCCTGCTACTAGTAATCTTAATCCAGGATGCCTGGATATTGAATTTTAATATACAGGAAGCCTGAAAACATATTATAGCTTGTTACGAGGAATCCATTTGCAACACCATGCAGTTCCCAATTTCAAATGATGCAAGTGTCTAAAATATCATGATTAGCATATCAACCTAATTTGCATGTGTACAAAAGTAAATAGAAGTAAAGTATACTTAGATAAATAAATACACCATAAAAATGATCTCGAAAAGTTGTTAAGTACAATCCTTTTTATTGCTTTATTTGTTTTAGACGAGTATTGAAGTAAGATAAGCTTGGTTACCACGTTAGCAACCTAAGTGCGATTATCATCTATTAGCCTAATTAGCATATTCAGCAAATTAGTACAATGTTTATGTATTTAATTTCAATACAGAAAGTATATCAAAAAAATGTTTTTCAAGGTTTTGGATGAAGAGGAATTCATTATAACATTGGTTTTCACATGTTTGCAAATGGTGCAAACTGTCTTAAATATCGTAATTGGGATAATGAGATAAAATGCATATTTCCCATAGTCCATTTTACGATAATTTATTAGATACTGTTTTATGTGACCTTGAGATGTTGGTATATATATATATATATATATATATATATATATAATTGTCATGAATATGTATTTGTACAAAGTGAGTGTGGTCTGTTCGGCCAACGTTGGAAAAAAGATAGATCGAGACTACGATGATGCCGCTTGAGGAGAGGGAAGAATGAAGGTTTTGTTGCTTTAAGTCTGATATCATTGGTGGTGGCGATTTGTTTTGTTTTCAGAATGTGTGACATGATGTTGTGCCACCAGTATTTCCCTCCCTTTCGTAATAATGTATGTAATATATATATTAATCATACAACAATGAAAAACTTTATTTCGTTTTATAGGGGGATGTCCTTGCCCTCCCAACCCAGCCATTGCCCATAAAATCTGCCATCACAAATGGATTCCTGGTCATAGAAAACTTTTGAAAATGTGTTATTTCTTCAAACTTTCTTTATTATAAAGCGTAAACAACATATTCTATTGTCAAACTAATTAGATCTTTATGCTATTAGGCTACTAAACTGCAATTGCCTGGCATTACCAAAGTGGCAACGAAGTATTATTTATCCTTGAATACAAATCTCAAAACCTCGAAAAGTCATATCTTATATGAGTATTCAGATTCCAGGAATATGAGTATTCAGATTCCAGAAAATTCGAACTGATTTGGGTATTCAGGGAGCAGAAAGTTTATTTATTGAAATCTTAAATGATAATGAGAAAAATATTATAGTTGGTACTATTTACCGTCCTCCACAAAATGACGTTCAATCTTTTATTGACAACTTCGACCAATGTGCTAACGAAATTTTTGGAGAAAGAAAATCCATTTTTTTGATGGGAGATTACAATATAGATTTATTACAACCTACCCATTTCCATGACATATTACTTTCCAATTCACTGCATCCCCACATCAATAAACCTACCAGAATAAATAACACCACCAACAGTAAAACATTAATAGATAATATACTGTCTAATGTTATAACTGAAACCTGTATCAACGGTATCCTTTATTCAGATATATCTGATCATTTACCGATTTTTATGATTAATGATAAATCTGTAATAACTCCAATACGTCGCCAACCCAAACAATATTTGAAAATGTATCGAAATGAAACGCCACAAAATATTGAGTCATTGAATCAAGATTTATTCGAAGAACAATGGAATGACGTCTTTGAACTCCAAGATGTTAATTCTTCCTACGAAATTTTTTTACAAAAACTATTAGATTATTATGATAAACATATTCCTTTAACTCCCAAAGTAAATGGAAGGAAAAGAGCCCGGCAACCGTGGATTACTCAAGGTCTTATACATTCCATTCTTACTCGAAACCGTCTTTATAAAATATCTCTGAGGAAACCTACTCCTGCAAGAAAACGTGAAAAGGTATAAAACATATAGAAATAGATTAACTTCTTTGATTCGAGTTTCACGTAAATCATATATTTCAAATAAACTCGAATCTAATAAGGATGATAAAAATGCTCTTTGGCGGATTGTTAATGAAATACTCAAAAAGAAACCTACGGAATGTCCTGATAGCATTACCCATAATGATAAAGTTATTACTAATTCTGATCAAATTGTAAATATTTTTAACAATTTTTTTGTTAATGTTGGTCCTTCTTTAGCTGCATCTATTCCCATAAATGATATCAAAAATTATAAAGATTACTTACCTGAAAGTAATCAAAACTCATTGTTTTTTACTCCAATAAATGAATCAGAAATTATTGATATTGTTCGATCTCTGAAATGTAGTAATTCCTGTGGGCCTGACAAATTAAGGGTGAATTTTTTGAAAAAAATAATCTACCCCTTAGCAGCCCCTCTCACCCATATATTTAATTTATCCTTACTTAACGGTGAGTTTCCAGACTCTTTTAAAATCGCCAAAGTTATCCCCATTTATAAAAGAGAAGATCCATCACTGGTGAAAAATTATAGACCCATCTCATTGTTACCTGCAATATCGAAAATTTTAGAAAAATTAGTTTATAAGCGTCTCTCCTCGTTTATGATTGAAAATGAAATATTAAATGTGAATCAGTTTGGCTTTAGGAAAGGATTTTCTACCGATTATGCTATAATTAAATCTGTTGATAATATTATTGATGCGCTTATTAAAAAGGAGCACATAATTGGAGTTTTTATGGATCTTAGTAAAGCATTCGACACTATTGATCATGACATTTTATTTGAAAAATTACATAATTATGGTGTGAGAGGGATTACTTTGTCATGGTTTAGAAGTTATCTAAGTCATCGAAAACAATATGTTGCATTTAAATCCAGTCATTCGTTCCATTTGAACGTGTCATGTGGTGTCCCTCAGGGATCTATCCTCGGGCCTCTACTTTTTTTGATTTATATTAATGATATCATTAATTCCTCTCCTCGTTTAAACTTCATTTTATTTGCAGACGACACCAATGTTTTTTATTCCCACAAGGATATTGTAACATTGGTGGATACATTTAACATGGAATTAAGTAATATTTCGAAATGGTTTAGAAGTAATAAGCTTTCATTGAATATTGATAAAACATGTTTTATACATTTTCATACGCTTCAATCTCAACCCACCCTTCCTCAAAGTATTTCTATTGATGATATAAACATTGCTGAGAAACATTCAACCAAGTTCCTAGGAGTGACCCTAGATAACAATCTAACTTGGAATACTCATGTTCAGAATATTATAACAGCAATATCTAAGGCAACTGGTGTGTTAAGGAGAATAAAATACTTAATTAATGATCAAACTTTAATGATGTTATACAACACTTTATTTCTACCATATGTAATGTACTGTAATATTGTATGGGGCAACTGTAGCAAAACCAAATTGAACACAATTTTTCTTCTTCAGAAAAAGGCTCTTCGTATATGCACACATTCAAATTTTTTGGCTCACACTGATCCCATATTTTATCGCCTAAAAACCCTAAAGGCCCATGATATACATTCATATTTAACTGCTATATTTATGTACAAACACATTCGAAATTTATTACCATTTTTCCATAATGCCCTAGTTACTAATGATCATATTCACTCATACCCTACCCGTCGTTCCCATGATTTTCATTTAAGTAATCCAAAGCTTTTACTTGCTCAAAAGTCGATTAGACATCACGGTCCGGATACATGGAACACTCTTCCCGAAGAGTTGAAACAGTGTGCCTCCTTGTTTTCATTCAAAGCAAACTTAAAGAAGCATATTTTATCACAGTATACTTCAAATACGAATTAAGCCCGAATAATTTATATGACTTATGTTGGTCTCCCGATAGTAGCAACATCGTAAGTCATTCCCTCTTCCAGCAAACCAATTTTATCATTCCAAATCCCAGCCTATCTGCCCCTGTGCACTCTCAAGCACTCGCACGCACATTCACCACCTTCACACATCAGAGTTTATTTTCCCCTGCTATCCTCGCAGCAGAATTTGTATTGTTTACCAATTTACCTATACCTACCTTTTCCTCGGGCCGGCCATCTTTTCAAGCAATGCTTACAATGGCGGCCCTCTGCATTATCATTTCCTAAATATAATAAAAAAAAAATATAATAAATTAGCAACATGCTCATTGCATATTCTAATTAGCTAACATCATGCTAATTAGCCTAATCAAAGATAATTACCCAAGGTTCAGAGAGTGGCAACCAAGCTTAGCTAGTTTACTATACATTGTTAGTTCCCATCTAACATATCTAAAACCCCAGTCTACAAAGACCTTGTACATACCAACTTTTCCAGGTCATATACAGTACATAGCATAATGACACCATTTGCTGGACTATTGTACACTGTACATATATAATATGCTAATTATAATATTTAAGACCGATTTCATAGTTTGGAAATACAAACCAGTGTTACAGATGAATTCCTGGTATTAAAAAACCTTTAAAAATCGTATTATACAAGTGTTTTCGGGCTTTCTGCAATGAAATTATGACATATATTGTGCTAATTAGCTGAATATGCTAATGAGACTAATAAAAACGATTGTTCAAGGCTGCCAAGGTACCAAGCAAGTTCAGATAGCTTCAACCACAACACCAACAAAACCTTGGGCTTAACAGCATTTTCCGGTCATATTAATGATATATATTACCATATACTTCACTATTATACTTATGCAAATACGCTTATTATGCTAATTACGGTATTTAAGACACTTACATAGTTTGAAATTGAAAATTAATGTTATGAATGGATTCCTCAATATAGAAAACCCTTACAAAGTTTTATTTCCCATGATTTCTGGTTTCCTGTATCAAAATTAGTAAAATCACAATATTTTATACATGCTAATTACGTAATTATGCTAATTAGGCTAATAAAAAAAGTTGCCCAAGGTTGCCCAGGTGGCAACTATAAAGCTAAATTTACTCCAATACCCTTCTAGAACACAGTTTCTACTCGACTAGATGTATAGAATACCTGTAGATTATGTATAAAATCAGTGCTGCCAGAACCAGGGGTGCGAATTGTTTTTGCCGACGATTTTTTTTTTTTCGTACCTGGTGCAAAATATTAAAAAAAAAATAGAAAAGAATAATTATTTAGCGTCTGGCGTTGAGGTCGCTCGCAGACTGAAGTTTTTTTTTTTTTTTTGTTTTTTTTTTTTTAAGGATCTGAAGGGGGTGCGTTCCATAGAGATGTATACTAAAGTCTCTATGGTGCGTTCGCACCCAACGCACCCCCCCCCCCCCCCCCCCCCCCCCCCCCGGTGACGCCCATGGGAACCTTAAAAAAACGTTCTGAAAACGTTATGTGTTTGCTGGGAAAGTACTGTGTCACACAATATTGTACTGCTGTATACACTAGTTCTGTTGTACCCTCGTGGTGTCAGGTCAGAGAGAGGGAGAGAGAGAGCCAGTTCTCGTGTCCCCGACAAAACGACTCGACTGTGTGCACAGTGTATACGTACCGCATCAGGACGGAACTGTACTATTTTCTGCCCAGCTGATCTACCAAAACAAACAAAATGTTCGCGACCGTGATGAATCTATTTCCGGCAAACTCATTAATTCAAAACAGACGCCTTGATTGCACCTGAACCATATACATTTACTGCTTAATAACCTATACTTGTGTATCTTCGCCCTGAACTCTTACTTAGTACTTGGATATCGGATCTTAGTGAGAACAATTGAGACGCGAAACGAAGGCGCGAACTCAAATTTGTCTTTCGCGCCAAAGTAGGCCTACCACCAGTCCATGCAAGGTGCTGGACATGTACAGTCTCTATCACCCCAGCCTTAGCGAAGTATCAAAGCGCCTTTCCACCTGCACCTGACTATTCCAGTAACAAGCAATTCTAATAAATCTCATACAGTCTGATAGCAAAACATGAAAATGATGAGATAGGCCAAACAATGTTAAATTGATGATGCAGAGAAAAGCATGTAAACAGTATGAAAGAACAGATTGGTGTACTTTTTTTCTCTGCCTTAGCGCAAGGTTAACTTTTGACCGTGTGAACTCAAAGTAAACCGGCCGATACGTGCGCGCGCTCGGATCATGCACGCGATCGCGAGCCCTTGCAAGCTAACGTAAGACAGCGCGCGAAAGGTTACGTTTCTCGTGCGCCCAACAGTACAAATGAGCGTAATATCAGACTCGGAGTTGCCTCGTCTGAAAGGACCAGAAAATGGTAAAAACCCGTCATGAGGTGGACATGGACGCAAGTCCTGGTAGTGAATTTCTCTCTCTTCGAACCAGGAGCTCCAAACGACAATCTAGAAGTGATGCTGAGGTAATGTGAAATGAATAATTAAGCATGTGTACCACCAAGTACACATACAAGGATGATTACCATTTTGCGTGTATTTTACATGCGTCGCAGCGTACATTGATTATGACCGAAATAGTATTGTCAGCGAGAAGGGACAAGAGATTGTCTGCCGAAGTATGTGGACACTGAAAATCGACGACAACGTAGCCCACATGATAAAGCCGGCTAGGTTCCGGGCAGATACTGTCCATTCATTCTGCTGTTGGGCGCGATAGGAATAGGATAGTCTTTGCAAAACTCGTGTAGCCTAACCGTTCGTAACCGTAACGTTAAAGCCACTATGTCTATGTGTTGCTGTTAGTGTTAGATCTGTACAGTATAACGCAAAGACGTTTGTAATCAGCCCGACCAGACACTTAAACTTATTTATACGCTGTGCGAATACAGCGACAGCGTCTGACAGTGACACAGACGAGGCATTAAATAGGCATGCACCTTCAAAGTGGGGAACCACAACACAACTACAAAACTTATGAAAATTTATACGTTTCTTATAAAAAAATGTATAACGTTAGACCCTACCTACTACGTTACTCACGGTAAGTGCATGCTTGTGGCTGCTTGGGCGCTAGTGTACTTTTGCACCTGTTTGTCAAACGACCTCCAAACATGCACAAACTCACCCTGGTTATTCAGTAACCTAAAATACTTCCACCTGAGTCTCCAAAGTCAAATACTAGATCTAGTAGAAGTACGTTGAGTTTTACGTTAAATACAAGTGTCGGAAAATCATTGGAAAATCTTGATTGCTGGAATTGCTAATCTGACTGTACACAAGCACAGTTACGAATTGGTCTGGATGTAGCGACACAGTGACTTTTTCTATGGTGTCGTTGAAAAGCTAAAATTTGTTTTTTCCTTGTCCTTGGCCAAGTCTTCCATTAGCGGTTGTAGCTTCATGGCAGCAGTTGAGCGCGTGCGCGAGTGTATGCTGCCACCTATATCTTTCTCTTTCTTTTCTTCTTTTATTTTAGGGTAGAATCTATTCCCAAATTTCCCCTTCCTTCTTAGCAATTATTTCTTGGTGATTTTCCTCTTCTCTATCTTTCTCAATTTCCTATTTAACTGACAGTTTACTGTATAGATCTACCTTTTGCCTGTTTTTAGTTTCCTTCATGGGTTGTTTTTCCCTCCAACTACAATTTCTCTATAGCAATTGCTTTCCTCTTTTCTTTTCAAACATGTCCATCTCTCCCTTGCTTTCCTTTATAGGTAAAGTTTCTCTTCTTTCTTTCCTTCCATCATCTTTTAGTGAACTCTCTATTTTATAAACCTTTTGTTTCCTTTTACGTGGGTTTAACTTTTTGATACAGTGTATCTTTTCTTTTATTTATCAATTATCAATTATCAATTTCAAACTTATACCATGTATGTATCATGTCCCAAGGACAACAAATCTAATGTATCAATGTGATCAGTGGACCGTGACGTCACTATGACGTCATTATATGAAAACACATTCTCAATCATATCTCATTAATGGAATGGAATTTTTCAATGAAATTTACGTCACATATATTTCAAGTTATGCGCATTCTACTCATATTCTCAAAATTCATATCTACTCTTAAAACATGCGCGTACGTGCGCGTTGAAATATTTGTATGCTCAAATCGAGCTAAAAATTTTTTTGCACACGTTTCAGACCATTTGCAGCATTTTTTGAAAATTTGAAAAAATTGGACGGACGCGTACGCGCGCGCACATATACGCACGCACAGCTCATATGCAATAGAAATTTCCCATTTTTTCACTTATATCTAATTTCTGAAATGTCAGGGAATATTTCTACCAAGTTTCAAGTCAATCCAACTCAATATGACGTCATACGGACCAGTCAAAGTTGAAATTCCGCGCGCGCGTCAATGGCGATATACAGTGCAACTATGCCAAAAAATCGCCAATTTTAAATCCGATTTTACTCGTCAGGATGGACGGTGACCCCCCATTTTCTTTATATTCTGAAAGCTGATGAGTTTTACATGGCTTTTCATGGGTTGGCAATGCTGAAAAAATGATTATAAGATATCAAATTTCTTAATAAAGTAAAAAAAGTAAATTTTCAAAATGACGTCATCAAATTTCAAGTTCACTCAAGCGTATCTCACTTATTCTTTTGTTAATTTTCGTCCAAATTTCAATATGTTGTAGCTTATTAGATGGTCTTTCAGTCACAAGATAACAACATTTTGATTGGATGACGGCATCACCTCGTAAAAAGGGATTGAAAGTAACGTCAAATTTGACCAGTTCACATGTTATCTCTATGGGAGTGCAGTTTTTCTGGAAATGAAAACTGACATGACTATCTTTATCGAGCACTAGCTCACTTCTGCTTCGGTGAATTTCTCCCAGATTTTAGTATGTTGTAGCTGAGACTTTGGGCTATCGTGAATGTGCCCTTCGTTTTTTTCATACGGAGTCGGCATCACGTCCAAAAACTTGGTTGAAATCAAAGCTTATCTTCGATGTA
Source organism: Diadema antillarum (assembly GCF_040938485.1). Lineage (NCBI taxonomy): Eukaryota > Metazoa > Echinodermata > Echinoidea > Diadematoida > Diadematidae > Diadema > Diadema antillarum. The sequence goes on from NW_027271151.1 coordinate 147,716, forward strand.
TTGAAATATTTCTTTCTTTCTGCAACTTTCTTTGCAATAACTCAAGAAAAACATACCCTATTACCATCATATTTCCCACATATTTAGTTCATGTCACGTACATTATTTCACAAAATAACAACTACTTGATCAGACACCATCTTGGGTACGGTATGTAAATTAGGGTCAAAGGTCATAAATGTTTCATCCTGTATCTTGGTGAATACATGTCCTATCTTTCCCATATTTTGCACACGTAAAGACCATGTTACAAGGATCATTTCACAAAATAATCATTTTTGGCTCAGAGGCCATCTTGTCTGTGCAAAGTGGGGTCAAAGGTCATATGTATTTCTTCCTGTATCTTCGTTATGACGTGTTATCTCTATGGGAGGGAATTTTTCTAGATGTGAAAATTGACATGATTGTCTTTATCGACGACTAGCTCACTTACCCTTCGGTGAATTTCTTCCAGATTTTAGTATGTTGTAGCCAATTTAATACTCTTTAAAGGACAAGTTCACCTTCATAAACATAAGGATTGAGAGAATGTAGCAATATTAGTAGAACACATCATTGAAAGTTTGAGGAAAATCGGACAATCCGTTCAAAAGTTATGAATTTTTGAAGTTTTTGTGCAGTAACCGCTGGATGAGAAGACTACTGCAGTGTGTGAAAAACTTAGATGTCACATGCGTACAACAATATAAGGAAAATATAAAGAGAATTTCACAAAATTTCATCTTATGAAAAAAGTACACATTCCCCCGACTCGTTACCGACAAATGTTATGGGTAATATTATTCCCCCTGCCTTTAGAAAGAGGCAAGTCAAGTGCTCTTTTATTACGCGAAAAAAGTGAAAATATGTTGAATTTTCTTTATATTTTCTTTATACTGTTGTACGCATATGACTCACAAGCTGTAGTAGTCTCCTCATCCAGCGGTTCCAACACAAAAATTTTAAAAATTCATAACTTTTGCATCGATTGTCCAATTTTCCTCAAACTTTCACTGATGTGTTCTACTAATATTGTTGCATTCTCTCGATCCTTATGTTTATGAAGGTGAACTTGTCCTTTAAGTTTTGTTGTATCAAAAATTTAATCGGATGATGTCTTCACCTCGTGAAAATGGATGTAATGTAACCTTATCAAATTTAACCAGTTTATGTGTTATCTCTATGGGAGGGAATTTTTCTGGAAATGAAAATTGACATGACGGTCTTTATCGAGCACTACCTCACTTACTTTTCGGTGAATTTCTCCCAGATTTTAATATGTTGTAGCTGAGACTTTGGGCTATCGTCAATGTTTCTCCATTTTTTCATACGATGCCGAAATCACGTCAAAAAACTTGGTTGAAATCAAACTTATCTTTGATGTATTGAGATATTTCTTTCTTTCTGCAACTTTCTTTGCAATAACTCAAGAAAAACAGCCCCTATCATCCCCATATTTTGCAAATGTTTAGTTCATGTCACATACATTATTTCATAAAACAACAACTACTTGATCAGACACCATCTTGGGTATGTAAATTAGGGTCAAAGGTCATAAATGTTTCAACCTGTATCTTGGTGAATACATGTCCTATCTTTCCAATATTTTGCACACGCAAAGACCATGTTACAAGAATCATTTCACAAAATAACCACTTTTTGCTCAGATGCCATCTTGGCTGTGCAAAGTTGGGTCAATGGTCAAATATACTTCATTCTGTATCTTCGTTATAGTGTATACCGAATTTGGTACCAAAGATGGCAGACCTGACTCTCTTTTCTAAATGAGAATCCAAATATCACACGGCCAATGTCTCTAAACACAGATGAAACCTATATGGTCATGCCTATTGCGATCAAGACTCGAATCATTGATTTAAAAAAAATCGGATCACCTAATTTGTCAGTCTTGACAAATTCCGAGTCTAATTTGTGTTTGTCAATCTTTTATTTTTCTTTCTTTTTCATATAAACAATAATATACAAATCGTTTCATTGCAAAATGATGCACATTTCATATAACAACATAAAATTCTACATTGTCAATATCAAATACAAAATTCTTAATTTACCTTGATTTAATATCAAGGTAAATTAAGGTAAATCAAGAATTTTATATATAGGGTTTCTACAACAAAATACACACACACACACACACACACACACACACACAAACAGTATGACCAACCACAATCCTAACCCCGGGACACTCCTTGTACACAGTCATGCTGCGCGTTGGGGCTGGTGGCAGTTACCACAATCCTAAATCGCTATACCGCGACTCGAAGCCAAGAGAAAGGTGGAAAAAGTATTATCTTTTTAAAGACACCATAGAAGAACTTGCCCTGGTCACTGGAAGATAGCTACATTCAGATCAATCGCGGTGCTCGCTGCTGCTGTGCTGCCGTGAACATGTTGTGTATACAGTGTACAATATATCGTGCTGCGCTGTCTGCTCCTGTGTGCAGCAACGTAGTTATCGCAGAGCGAGGTAGCTGCGATTGAGATTACTCTGAGAAGTAGAAAAGTGTCAAAATAGTGAAAATTCCATTTCTACTGGACTTGAATCTCACTCAGATGCAAGTATTTAGGTTACTGAATAACTAGGGTGAGTGTGTGCATGTTTGGAGGTCATTTGACGAACAGGTGCGAAAGTACACTAGCGCCGCTGCTTGTAATACTAGTATTACAGAACGAAGTTCATACACAAAACATAAAACATAAAACATTGATTAGTAGCAGTCATTACTGCAATATAGACCAAGCATCAGGTTGACATACAGTGGAAACTTGCTGAAAGTGGGAGGGCATTACAAGACTACTGTCTTGCCAGAAGCCCGACAAGACAGGTGAATACAGGTGAATAAGACTAAGAGCCCTCGCGATAAGTCCGTACCTGGCCCGTTGTAATAAAACTTGCCATTGAATTTCAATGGTAACTACCGTCAAAATTAGGCGTCACAGCCAATCAGCATCAAGGATTATAAAATTTACCGCTAATTTGAAGACTTACCGCTAGAAAGGAGCGGTAAGTCCAGCGATAAGGGTTTTATGCAACAGGGCCCAGCTGGAACAAAAGAATGACTATTGACACTTTCTGGCGCAGTCCCTGACCTTCGGGGTTCATCGTTGCAGAATTCAAAGTGGCGCCTTGACCTCTGCAAATTATGCGCATGCGCTGCGGAGAGATCTTTTGCGTGCGTGCGCTGCTTGAGTGTAGCAGCACGGTCAACAGCGCAACCTTTTGAAAGGGCATTCAGATCATGTGACCTCCCGATGTTCAAAATGGCCTGGTGTGAAAGACGATGTACCGTTCGCACATGCTGCGTATAATCATCATTTTCAGTAAGTTGTAAAATGTGAATTTCAATATTGATAGCATAGATATGAAGTTTCATTGTTGAAGATTCGCATTAGATGAGTTTGAGGCGACAAAAAATGATCTAAAGTATCAAAATTCAAAGCGGTTGTGTTGCGATCGCTGAATGTTGTGGGTCATGTTGGTACAGCCCTGTCGCTAATTACAGCAACTGGGCTGTGTATAGTTAGTAATCAGTACCGTAGATCTAACGTTAGGCAATTGATACAATTGGTTCCATACAATATACAATGATAGGCCTGCACAACCTATCTTTCTGTCGAGACAAAAGAGAGAGCGGTCTGGAGAGTGGAGTAGAACTGGAAACGCTAACTTAGTAACGTTAGATCGAGACAAGATTCTTAATTTCGAACGTTAGTTTTAGGGCTTATTCATGTGTAACAAGCCCTAGCTAGAGTAAGTAAAGACCCTAAACACCAGGAACAGTAGGCCTACCAGTCTTTTAAAGGTGCACGGTCCCAGTGTTTTAGTCATATGCGTACGCGGGCGCACGGCGCAAGTTTCCTATAGAGACCTACGCTATCGACTCCTCTTTAGCGCTTACGCTTTGGCCCACTTCCCGGAGTCCGAAGAAGTCCGATTTACTGTAGTCGGTGGTCGGATCACAGTTCGGCTCATGATTCAGCTGAGGGGGATGATAGCTTTAGCAAACTTCTTTTGTGACGTCATAATATTAGCACATGCACGCGCCCTCGCATTACTACAGACTGCGCGATGCGCAGAGAAGACAACGAAGGCAACGTTACTTAGCAACACCTACGCACTTTACTCTTGATGACAGCTCAACTTCGGTAATCTTCGTATCAATGCTAATGGTGATCGGCAGTATCATCAGCAGTGCCCTCTACACCACCGGGACTATGCACCTTTAACACTAGACTCTCTAACATTAAACTTGAAGTTGAAGTTAGGAGCTCACTAACTCAGTCCGGGAAACCTGCTCATGAGGCCTGCTCCCCTGTACGAGCACCCCTCCGCTTCATGAGACCTGCCTACAGCCTCATGAAGCCCCCGGGGAGAGAGACTCATGAAGCTCCCTCTTCACTTTTTATTCATCTCACATCTGACATATATAGATTGTCGCAACTTTGCACGGTGATTTTTTGTTTCACACACACATGTCCACTATCCATGATGAAAAGAAGAAGAAACTCTCTCTGTTATTTTTTACAAAAATCGAGTTTTAGTCAACCGATGCACAGCGACCCATCGAAACATGGGCGCCAGCGGGTTTGCTCAATGCAAGGCTGCCGCACCTAACGGCCTGATCCGACTATTACTAAATATTTTCGGTGCTTTTTTCTGCAGCTCTCACCTCTCCATGCACGAATCAGTCCCATGAAGCTGAGGTCTGACATAATTTTACAAAGATTCGTAACGAGAAAAATAAAATCAGAACTAACCTGATCTTGTGCATATATTCCAAATTACTATTCCACACCGATAGAGAAGGTGGGTACTCGAATTTGTCGGCAAACTGATCACTTTGTAGGTATTACGGGTTCACTTTCTTCGTGAATTCCCATGTCCACAGACTTTTGGCGCTCTGCCTGCAATCGTCCCAGCGCGGCTTGCGCGCTGACAGCGCGCAAGCTGTGAGATTTTCAGAGCGACCTTACGCACGCACGGGAGCATATAGTTTGTATGCAAAACAATGCAGCTTGACCACGCATGTGTAATGCACTCGCCTACTGGTTGTTATGGTAAGTATTTACAACACGGAAAAAAAGAAAGGGGAAAATGTGCCCATTTCTTTTTTAAACAAGGCACATATTAAAACAGAAAGATCTCTGTTATATCTCTAAGATCTTTTTCAGTAGGAGAATATTCACATTATTGCTTTGATGAAATGAGGTAAGAATACAACGTCCACAAGGAAAACATGACAGAGTTGTATGCGCATTTTCTCGCCAGAACACATTTCATGGCTTGCGTTTAATATTATCAAAATACTGCTCAATCGGACATTTCTTGCAAACCGCTTTGATAAGGATTCGTATCGGTCATGACTACTTTGTCCACAACGGAAATAGAAAAGATTTCTGTCTACGCATTTTCTCGCCAGAACACGACACGGCTTTTATTTATTATCGAAATATCTCTCAATCGGGATTCGGGATTTACTCTGAATCGCTATCATGATACCTCTAGTGTCACTAAGATGCTGCAAGAGCTTGATTGGACCACTCAAACAGCGCAGAGAAAACAGAGAGACAGGCTCACCATGATGTACAAAATACACAATAATCTTGCTCATCTTTCATCACAGGACTATGATATCAAACAGGTTGACGTGAGCCACCCAACTACATACATTGTACATACCATACTCACAGGACTTAATCGCAACACCATTCATTCTTTCCGAGAGCAGTAAGAAGCTGGAATTCCCTGTCCTTGGAAATTGGTGCAGCATGATCTGTGGGAGCATTTTGAAACCGACTAACAGTTGATCACAGTGGCTAGTCTTTGTTCTTCATATTTGCTATGTGCTTGAAAATATATGTAAATAAACTGTATTATTGTGTAATGTAAATAACACAGTCTGCAATATTACATCTTCAGCTTATTGAAGAAGGCAGACTTAAGCAGAAGAAGAAAAAGAAGAAAGCATAAACAGTAATCATATACTGTACAACATGTACATATAGGTTTGGGAGATACCGGTACATATGACAACATCCAAAAAGCAAGTGAAAGTCCATGGAAAGGTGTAAATTTTGTGAATATAAGTCGTCTCGAAAAGTTATGAAAAAAAAATGTATTAAATGTACAGCATAATACATAAATTCTCCATGCATTAACTCCTTGGATTCGTGTGCTTATATTCTTACAGGAGAATTTCCTGTCCAGTGGAGATGAGAACACTCCAAGGAGTAAGCGGCAGAAAATGGTGTCAGTCAGAGCTTCAGGGATGAGCTCAGATACCCCCACTAGAGCTACACCGCGCAGGAGGTGCATATACCACTTTTTTCTCAACACTGGTCATACTAATTTAGCTTATTGTACTTTCCTTAGAGAGATTTGTGTGTGTGTGTGTGTTTTTTTTTTTCACGTACAAAAACGAATGCTGTTTTGTAAAAGAACTTAATTTACAATGTATGTGACATTTTGCTGAAATATTTACCTTTATACAGCACTAAATTCATTAACTAGAAAAGCACTCTGAGAGTGCAGACCTCTGCCAAACAGCTATTCTTAAAGAGATTTTCCTCCTCTCCACCACTCGGGAAAAGATCTTTGGGCTCTTCCATAGAGATCAGTAATATCCACCCATAGGTATACATGCTGAAAAATCGCCCGATTTCCCAATATGGTCAGTTTCACGGTAAAGGGTGTAACTTTCAATTTTTAGCCTTTTGGCCCACCCTGAACACATAGATTTACAGATCTCAAAGATTTTTCCCCATGTGAGTCACCTTATGAGTAGCCACCTTGGGTAGCATAATCAGGTCCAGGTATTGATGCGTTTTGTTTTGACTGTCACATATGTACCCTAAAAATGACTATTTTGTTGCATTGAAATTTATATAACATTTTTGAAATGTTAATAATTTTCTACAGCAACTGCAGAGATCTAATTTTTTATGTTAAAAGCATAGTTGTATGGTCAATTGAAATGACCAAATTAGTTTGGTTTGTATCTGGCCCTTTGTTTTAGAATACTATGACTTCAAATTTGAGGTTTCGGAGGCTTCATTTTCCGTTAACAATTGTTTACAAACTTTGATGGACAGTAATGATCAGTGGGTGTGTTTTGGTTACTTTCTTTTATGCTGAAAATAGTAAGGTACATCTAAACTTTAGACTTACATCAAAGTTTACTTGATTCTAGGGCTATTTGAAATTTTGTGATAATTTGATTCCATCAAGTGAAATTTCCGTTAGCAGTTTTGAAGCCTCCGAAACAAAGTGTTTAGTCAAATAATATGAATATAGATAAGAGAAGCGACCTAATCTATATGTCAAAATGTAGGATATGGGGCCCTAACCTAATAGACTAAAAATAGTTTAGATCCGCCAAACTCTCTGAAAATAGGAGACAATACAAATTTTCCGTTAACACGTGAAGCCTCCGAGACGCATTGAAGCCTCCGAAACAGCAAAAACATCTAATTTCACATTTCTGATAAATTCTTTGAGTGTCTGCCCCAAATTATGCCATGAAATCATCAACAGACATGGACAGACAACAAAAATAATAAAAACATTATGATACTGCAATAATTTTTTGAGCTAATACACTTTATAGAGAAAAAGTGGTTTCGGAGGCTTCAAAAGGATGTTAACACTGCATTTTTGTGATTTTCTCTGGACAAAATCAAATTAGATTTATTGTTCACCCACCCAATGATCGCTTATGACATATCTAAAGATATTTAATCACATTCAATTTTCTGGCGGCTTTGTTTACTCACCAATATAGATTTACTATACGATTTACCTATTTTTCTTAAACAGTGCAGACGTGTCACACATAACTCGCCTTTTCATTCAGCAATAAAATATTGGCAGATGAGGATGTTGCCCCACAAATATGTTTAAACAGTGTATATCAACCAAAAAAGACACAATTTACCCATCACTTTCTACATAACATACATGATTTTCATAAAAACATATGGCATACCAAATTAATTTTCCAGATGTTTCGGAGGCTTCATTTTATGTTAACAGCATGTAAATGGAATGTTTTGATTACAATTTTGTTATTCTAAGTCTATCAAACAACTGTTTGGACTGAATGAGACTTAATGATTCCCCAAGCAAGGTGTAGATAGTTGTTTAAATGTATGAAAAGCATTTATTTTGTAGGTTTCCTTTTGAAACAATGGAACAGGCTAGATATTGTGAGTAATGAAAGTGACTTCCAGCTTGCGTGCATGCCCACATCATGCAACAGTAGTGCAACAAATCAAGTAGTTGTGGATACATCAATGTTCTTAAGTTGGATAACTCATTTTTACTCTTGAGAGAAGTTGAAGTGTTGTGACCATATTTGTATCACTCTTTTGACTGGTTAGACTTTGAAGACCAAACAATTACTTGATTATTTAGTGATAAATACACTTTTTTTAAAGAACTGAACACTATTCCTGTCCTGAAGATTCCAGGACTTTAATAGATGGTTATTCAAGAGGGAAGCATACACTTAACTAAGAAATATATTACTTTTGAATTTAAGGTTGTATCTTTTATGCATGATCACGAGCAAATGGTGTAATATACTTTTTGGATTTTTACACTTTCGACTCACTATCATCTGAGTGTAATACATTGTAGTTTCGAAACACAATCTTTTACATGTCCATTTATAATCCATTGACAAATCCATTCCATTGTTTATACTCACATGGCATTTGTTTTTGCCATACTAAAATCTTGACTTTTTCAGCTTTCCATTTCTTAACAAGTTCTTTGGCTTTCATATCCAATACTTATTTGGAGGAAAGTAATTAATCAATAAATTTGTGATTGGATTTGAAAATAGCTAACATCTTGCAGATTATCATTTCTGTGGTGTGACTTGGATCACAGGGTACTGTTTTGGAATTTTGACATTTGATTACTTCATTCAGACAGGTTTTCATGTCAATCTGTATGTCAGATTTGATGCATGCTAGGTGCAACACAATCTTGATACTATACCCTATTTTCCATACTTTATTATGCTGGCAGTGACCACTTGACTATTTTTGATTAAACAAAATGTAACTTGTGTTACGAAACATCTCTTCGCAAACATGTGTGAGACTCTATGACTTGTATGTTTGCGGATGTAGTTCTCAGTGCAGTAAATGGACAGTAATGGTTGGGATAGGATTGTTTATAAATGACATATAGACCTCTACTTATAAATAGCCTGTTGCCATGGGGTACATGTAGTTTACATGGGTGGGTGACTGGAGAAGTTATGTTCATGAAGAACAATATTGAAATGATTGAAATCTTTATAATCTGTTTAGTCCTGGCTTTTCTGGAAAAAGTTACAAGCCCCTAACTATTTTGAAATTCAAAGGGTTAAAACTGTAGTCTGTGGGTTTATATACTATTTAAAACAAACTTGTGGGTTTCTAACAAACTTATTTAAACACATTTGCTGCTTTTTAATTTTTTGCTAAAAAGGTTGTCATTTTTAGAAACAGTAAAAGTTCTGTTAGCAATTTCTCAATGCGTACCTTCAAAAACAGGCCTCCTAGCTGTCACAGGAGTCACACATACTGGAATTTTATAAAATAACTATAAAAAAGAAGCCTTTGAAGAATTAAAAAAGAATAATAAAATGATATGAAACAGGGGTGACTTGTATACCACAGAAAAAGAAAGTGAAATTCTAACTATCATATATTATAGGGAACTATACATTTGGTGAACTTTTTTTTTTAAATTCAAATTCATACACAGTCATGGGTAGGGTATGTACATTTATCTTTTCAACAGGCGATTCAAAAAGATGAATGGGATCTTGACCATTTCAATTTCTATTGAGCTCCATGATAATATCACCAATATATTGATCATTCCAACTCCATTTTGACGATGACAGTTTGATGATGACCCTTACATGGGATGGCTGATCAGTGTTTAAGATTGCTGTTCAATGACCATGATCACTGCATTTGATAGCTATACATTTGTAGTAGGGGATATCAGGCATGGTCCATATGCAAAAGAATGTTTATAAGCCTTTTTTCCCCTTTCTATATTTTACAATGCTATGTTGTAATCTAACCGTCATGCCATCACATAGTCTATTTTCTATCCCTTTCTCATCAACAGTTGAAATTGATTTCACGTGTATATAAAACAATTATGATGGGTGGTTTATGTCAATATACATCCCACAAACTGCACTTATAAAGCAAGCAAACATAATCTTTGCATTAAGTCTATAGCTACAGTTCTAACTCATTGAAAGTAATTCTTACTGCATTTATGATGAAAAGTTTGACAAATGCATACAGCTGTACATGTGTGTAGCCTAATCATGTTCTGCATTGCCAAAGTCATGGATATAATATGCAAATACAGTGTATGTATACAACTGAGCATAAAGATTTAAATATTTTCTTCGTCTCTTAACATATGTTGGAAAGTCTTTTTTCTGCATACAAATAAATACTATTTTACGTGTTACAACATTGTTAGTTATTTGGAAACAATCAGCTGCATTAATGTACTTCATATCACCTTAAAATGGACCATTTTTGCATGTTAACAGTCATGATGAAGCCTCCGAAACATACGTTGCTGCTAACTTTAAGCCACAAAAAAAAAGATGTTCCTCATCAGTATACTTTTATTGCTACTGTTGCAGTTTCCTTTAGAATCATATTGCCTCATGTAATGTCATAAATTCGAACTGAGCATTGCTTAAAGTGTACACAGTTTGTTATTCACTTTTGTGGAGGCCAATTTCCTTATAATAATACAGTGTCACGTAAGTACAATTTGTATGAAGGGTAAACATTATGCACTGCCATAAAATGTACATCTGTATACTGTTATTCACATTTTATTGATGCCCTGTTGTTATTCTAGCATGAAGTGATAGTTGCTTACTGTAGTTTTATTATTTTAAGTGAATACAGGACTAGAACTTTGTGTTAGCAGTTTTGAAGCCTCCGAAACACACTAGTTTGTTAACTGAAGCCTCCGAAACTCACAAGTCTGAAAATTTCAACTTTGTCAAAAATAATCCAATTTCTTTGGGATTTGAGTTGATAAATGTTTGTTACCAAGAGATAATTTAGGGCTATGTTTAGAGTGGCTCTTGCTTCTAGAACATTCTTTTAACTTAAAAATAGTTTGTCAGGTACCATTTTTACCTTGGAATTTGAAGTTCACATCCAAATAATTGCAAGAGCGAATATCTGTTGGGGAAAAAGTGTTTTGATATTTCAAATATATGTTCACAGCAAATGAAAAGTTGCATTACATCCACCATTTATCTTCATTTGGTTGCTGTGGGTGACCAAAACATTCTTGTTGTTTTTATCTAAATTTATCTAAAATTCCATAATAGTCACTTCATTTTTCATATTTAGCCTAAGAATTAAGCTCTGGAATGACAAAATATTGAAAATATAGACATTCCTACATAAAATTAAGGCAAAGATAGAAATGGAAACACAACTCTAATTTTTGACCCTTGCCACATCAAAGTTACACCCTTTACTGTGAAACTGACCATATACAAATATAGAAGCCTTTGTTACGTCATAAACCCTTGGCTGCGTGGCACGCCTCGCCCTAGCGGGAACTAGAGCATGCACTTAAGTGCGCGTTTAAAAACCTAAAAAATGCGCAGCTTGAACTCCCAAGTTCATCGACTCTACCTGTCAAAATATCAAAAATCCTTCATAAATTCCCCCAAAATTCAATCATTTGTTTCTTGTGTCATTCTCAACCTTTCCTGTAAGTTTCATCCAAATCCGTTAACTACTTTTTGAGTTATTTTGCACACGGACAAACAAACAAACAAACCAACGGTAACGAAAACATGACCTCCTCCCTTGGCGGAGGTACATGAAATAGTAATGATAATGGTACTAACAATGACAATAATAATAGTAGTATTAGTAATAATGATAATGTTATTTAAGTTAATGATAACAATGATAATAATAATAATAATAATAATAATAATAATAATAATAATAATAATGATGATAATGTTAACATTTGTCCCTTACCATTCTGCTCAAAGAGGACAAAAAATTTCTCACACAGCACAAAGAAAACATGACAAGAAATGCAAGAAGCAAAGAATGGATTTATTTACTAATCTGTCGAAGGAAATACACATGCAATTGAAGGTTTGTTTTCAGTGCTGATTAACTGAGGAAGTAGTATGACTATTAAATGAACCTTGTTCCGGGGAGGGGATCCAGCGTGAAAAAAGACCCGTCGCCCCACATGGTTTTGGGAGTAATGAGGAGGCGGGGGTTAAAGGGTGAAGTGACCTTACTGGAAGCATGGTTGAAATAGGGAAGTATTATTGTGGAGCAGATTTACTTCAGCAGTGAAAAACAAGAAGTAAGTGTTTAGAATGAATGCAGTACTGAACAGGTAACTAGTGGAGTGACTTGAGTACGGGAGTAATTTGGGAGTACAAGTATTTACATGTGGATTTTAAAGTAGTAATTCTGGCTACAGAGTTTTGCACTTTATACAGTTGTGACAGCTGGCTGTGAGGTAAACCAAAGAGAAGGTTGTTACTGAAATCTGAGCAAGAGGAGATTAAAGAGTAAATCCACCCCAAAGATAAAATAACTTTAAAAAAAAAGAGAAAATATTCTGTACAAAAGGATACTAAAAATGGCAAAATCGGATAAGGAAAACATGACACGATGTCATGCTCTCACAATTTCTTATTCATTTTGTGTACAAAAATCGAATATTTCAGTAGTGATATAAAACTTACCTAAAACCACCCAAAATGATTTAAAAGAACAACTGTTAATTCTGATATTTCTTGTTATGGGAGCATGCTTTTACTTGTTATTAGCTAAAAAATTCTTTTTTTCCAAATTTCATGTATTATATTATATGAAAAATTGTAAGGGTATGACATCGTCAACTTGCTCATTTGAATATTCATAAGGACTGGTCAAAAAATGTTTTAAGAAAGAAAACTTGAAATTTTAAAGTGTCATGCAATTGTATCCTCTTTATTTCTCATCCCATATTTGTCATTTTTGTATCGTTCTGTAGGAAATATACATTGTATATCTCTCTTTCTTTAGAAGTTTATTTTTGGGGAGGATTTCTTCTTTAAAGCATGAGCAGTAGCTGTAGCAGAGTGAGGTACTGAAATTCCAAATACTCCAGTTTTTATACCTCTGCCACGAAGTGTCACCGGAGGCATTATGTTTTCAGGTTGTCCGTCTGTCCATCCTTCCGTCTAATCAATTTTGTGGACAGCGTAACTAAAAAACTGTTTGAGGTATCAGATATCCTAATGAAACTTGGCATGTATAATGAGTGGGCGAAGTTGTGCCTATCAGACATTGGGTGCACATGCTCAAGGTCACAGGTCAAAAGGTCGAGGTCAAATGCTCAAAATTTCATGATTTCCCCCATATCTGTGCAATGCCTGAAGGTATTTTCTTGAAACTTAGTTTATGTACTACTGAATGAAGATTCTCTAGAGAGACTTTTAGGTCATGAGGTTAAAGGTCAAAGGTCAGAGGTTAAGTGAAAATTTTAGAATATCACTTTTTTTCTCCAAATCTCGCAAATGGTTTGAGGTATTTTCATGGAACGTAGTCTACGTTGTATATGCAAGTACTGACTGGCAATGATTATGTAGGGAATTTAGGGGTCAAAGGTCACGGGTCAGAGGTCAGGGTCAACTCTTCAAAATTTCACTATCCCCCCCCCCCCCCCCCCCCAATATTTATGCAATTGCCTCCAGCATTTTTGTTGAAACTTAATATATTTATACAGTGTACATGTATTACCCAACAGAGATTGTCTGGGAAGTTTCTTGCCAAAAGGTCAAGTAAAAGTGCTAAATTTCGCTTCTTCCTCCATATCTCGAAAGTGACTTAGGGTACCACCATGAAACTTAGTACATATTTATGCATGTTCTACCTGACAGTGATTTTCCGGGGAATTCTAGGGCCATAGGGTAAAAGGCCAAGTTAAAATGTTATTATTTTACTATTTAATACTGAAATTACACTTTTTTTCTCCATAACTTGAAAATTACTCTGTGCATAAACTTATAATTTAGGGTCAAAAGTCAAGTAAAAATCCTCCAATCCCCAAATACTGTACCTGCACTAGTAGAAAATATAGCCATTCATCCAATTAAATCTAGTTCAAGGAAAGTGAAACATTTGACACATTGGTGACAAACCTGTCATTTTGATATTTTACCAATTACACTGTATGTTAAACTGTCATCACACATTGTCAAGACGTACTATTGACATATGAGGAGAACCATGCATTATGGCGGAGGCAAACCAGTCCCCATAGCGACATTTCTATTTTTTTTTTTTTTTGTTGTTGTAAAGACTACAAGCTAGATGGTTTTGATGTGGTATACAGACACAGAGAATGTGATCTTAACTCTCATACCTCTTACATATGTGCATGTCTTCCACAAATTCCTGTGGATTTTTGTTGAGCCAACCAGAGGTGAGGAGAGACTAAGGGGTAGCCTGCGGCATCTGTCCGTCCGTCATCCGTCCATCCGTCGTCCAGCTGTAACGCTAGAGAAATTTAGATTACTGATAGCTTCACTGTCAATCAAACTTGAAGTGAAGAGTGTGTATGCAAAGTTACACATGTTACCAAACAGGAAGGTCACCTTAGGGTCAGAGGTCATAGGCAGGGGTCAACAAACTTAACCCTATCTGTGTCACGGGCCGATTAAATCGGCCCAAAGCCTGCCATAGAAATGCTTCGGCTGATATCAGCCCTATTTTGATTGACAGATTACTTCAAAGGCTATGACACCACCACTCTATAAACTCATTTGTGATTGCTTGACAGTGTAAGGAAACGATATCCAGTGCGAAAAAAAGCTTCCCCACCTTCAACCAATCAGGAAAGCCTTCTCAAAGTCCAAGAAATTGTGGTTGCCCCACCCATGTTTATTTGCATTCAGACTGCAATGTATTGTGTACAGTTTTGCCATAGGCTTCTTGTGTGGAGAAATTACATGAATCTGTATATGTGGGACTGTAATAGCGATCACCGCGTGCGATGAAAAGATTGTACACATGGGTCAATTTTCATCTATTTCATCTAAGTGAAAATAGTAAAATATGAAGTGAAAACATTCAGATTAGGGATTTCAACATCTCTGAATTCTGTGAAGGGGTATAGTTTCAGTAATATCGGCCTCATAAATGATCAGGGGCCCGTTGCATAAAAGTTACAATTATGATAACTTTGCCATCCAATGGTAACTTCCATGGAATTCTTGATTTTGATTGGCTGTTGAGTATTGTTGCCATGGTAGTTACCATTGGATGGCAAAGTTACCATAATCGTAACTTTTATGCAACAGGCCCCTGAAGAATAGATGAACACTGCACATTCAGTGCAGCAGTTGTAACTGTTTACTCAGCACTAACAGCAGTGCAATGGGTCTCTAGTTAGCCGGGGCCAGCGGGGCGACAGCTGTGAAAGTTAATTCTGTTTCAGTAAGGAAAGTGCAGAAAGTCGTAGACTAGCATATGATCAACTGGAATGCATGGACACTCCAAAGTCTGAATATTTTGTATAACAATTTTTATCCTTAGATTATCTTATCATTATAGCATTATCATAGGACAAGATTAATATAGATTTAAAAGAAAAAGCACAATTCAATTTGTATTTTCAGCTTGACAAGATACAAACACGCTTTGTCTACTTTCAGGCCAACATCACTCACAGAATCAGAAATTACACAAAATGTGTGAAATCTAGGTTGTAATTGCCACAGACTTTTGTTCATAAAATGAAAAGTACTGATGCTTGTGATGAAAAAATCATATCATCTGAAAGCTGAATATATTCTCTACAACATCTGTGAGACCTTGTTGTGATGCAAGAGCATGTTGTGTGGAAAAATGAGGTGGTAACATGTAGAAGTAAGTCTGCAATGATAATTATGTGACACTTTATAACAATCAAAGTTAGATTTTTACAAATGTTTTGTGGTGCATTTGTGGGCGAGACACATATCGGCACTTGCCTGGTTTGTTTTCCCTTTTGCAGCTATCGTAAAGATGAGGAGGAAACTCCAGAAAGTAGGGTACAGGAACACTACTCAACACGCAGTAGGAGCAGAACATCTATGGAAGCAAAAGTGAGCCGTGGACAAGCACCTTCCACCTCTATGAATCAGTCTCCTCCCACACCTGTCTTATCCCAAGAGAGGAAAGAGGCTGTATTAACACGATCCAGAGAGTACCGCAGTCTGACAAGTGATGGCCTGGTGGATGTGATTGAGAACAATGAGGATGAGGATGGAATCCGGCGCAGCAGGCGAGCCCGTAAACAGATCTATGGCACAATGAACCAGAACTTACTAAGTACGTTCTTTGACCTAACTGATTCCATTGCTAAATTCAAAGCATACATGTACATGTATAATACAAAGATACTATCCTTTTGAAAGTCTCAAAACTTAAAAGCCAAATTCCCACTGTGATAGTGTGGGATTTATACCTCTGTGAATTGATAGCGACCTCTGCTCAGCTCAGTGTGAATCGCACCAGTTAACCTCAAATCAGTCCGATATCATACGATTGAGGCGATCTTGGTATGCTATGTGATTCTGCTTGCGAGTGTGCCCGACCGAAGTCAGAGGTTGCGAAATTATACATCATGTTGAAAACCTGGTGACCACTCCTGACACCATCCCTGCGAATGTGAGTTGTGGGGATCAGGTACAACCATTCGGGTGCCCATTAAGTGACTTTTCACTGATTGGAGGAGATTGGTCCTTCTCTGGCAAGATCTCTCTAGATCGCTAGATACAAGTTGCAGAATGAGCGTTTGGCTTAACCCTAAAAAGATTGGGCTATTTTGATGCCCCCCAAGATTGTGCCCGTTAACCGTGTGATCGCGAGGAAAATTGGCACGCGTGTCACCAACAACGTAATCTACGAAACTGAATAGGTGATTATCCCGCGATTATTCAAATTTCTTTTTGATTAATTATGCTAATTTATGCATGAAATAAACAAATTGGCTGTAAATCTGTAGATTAAGGCCCAAAACTCCTAAATTTTGGTCTAGGTACTCTTTTTAGGATTCTTATTGAATGTACATTAAAAAAAAATGACGGTATCAAAAAAATTTTCTTACATATTTCATTGTTTTTAAAATTTCTTTTGTATTGCATTGTTTTTGACTTGTCTTTTTTTGATGGAAATTATTGGCGACACTATTATGATCATAAATAACATGAAATTAATTGATTTTAAACAGTAAAAGTAAAAATAATGATACATTTATGAATTTGGGCTAGGAACAGAATTTGCATTGGATTTGTACATGAAATCATGTTTTTGAGTAATTTTGGGTCTGACGTGCACTTACAAAATATTGCATAACTTCGGAAATGCGTACCCGGGCGTCACAAATTTGGTCTCAAAAGTTGGGCAAGACTTAAAAGGAAAAAGTCATGAAACGCTGTGGCCAGAGATTTTTACATTACAGATTTATCGTGAAAATTGTCAGGGGGGGGGGGGGGGCTCGATCTAGTCATCTCACAAGTCTTAATTCCATGCACACAGACCTTCTTGAAGTTTTCTTTCTGAAATTGAAATGAAAAAAGTATGCGCTAAATCCATCACATTTTACAGTTGCAGAGTTTAACAAGCTAGGAGTGGTGCTAAATCATTGTACCCCCTGCATGTATGCCGGAGGATACTTTGGATTCAGCAGTGTTACGCCGCCGCCGCCGCCGCTGCCGTCGCTGCTGCTGCTGTCTTTTCATGACGGATTTTGTGCAAATTTGGTATGAAGGTCTACCATGATTTAATCTACAAGCCTATAGATTTTGGATCTGCTGCCCCCAGTGCTCCATCTTTTATAGGGTCAAAGGTCATATGTGACCGTGCATCACAAAGCCAACAAAAAGTCGCCAGATATGGATATTTACTTAAGAGCAGATTCTGAAAGAGCACACTTAAAGCTTTAAAATGTTGTATAACTCAATTCAAATGGACTCTCCTAACCAAATCCTAATATTGGAAAGAAAGCACGTACTTTGGAAAGTTTGAACTGAGAAAAGAGGCTCTGAAGTACAGCGTCTATTGAAGCGCTTAATGTTTACCAAACCAGGCTAGATGGCGATGAATGGAACAAAAAACGAGATGTTAACCTCTTAACCAACAACAATGAAGGGATTATCAGATTAAGTTGAAATTGAGCATGGTTCAACACATCCTGTAGATGATTAATGCCAACTTTCAAAGCAATAGCATAATTCTTTTCAAAGTACAGTTGAACCTCTCTTATCCGGCCTCCCTTTATCCGGATCTCTCTATTATACGGACGCAATCTCGCGGTGATTTTTTTTTTTTTTTTTAATAATTACGGGAGGAAAGGGGGATTCCCAACTCCTTGACAACTCCTACCCAAACACACATGAATTACATATTACTTCCAACATGATTAACATACATTACATCAAATTTCCTTCCAAATTGCTTACCTCCAGATATTTCAACATCCCCAAACATCCCCAAATGTAACAATGAAAAGGTTGCAGTATACACATTACTACATGTGGTACTACAATGGGCTACATCAGTACATGTGTCTGTATATGTACATGTATAAAGCATTGAGTCTCCCGTATCCGGCCAAATCCCTTATCCGGATGAGCCCCGGTCCCGACTTGTCCGGATACGAGAGGTTCAACTGTAGTTGCGTTGAGTTGAGTTGAGAGTGAAGAGTATGGACAGAATTCTTAAGAAATGAAAAAGGACTGTACAGGACACACTTGATCACACTATTCTACCAAAAATTGTTCGAGAAAAACTGCTAAAATCACAAGTTCCTGTTCGTTTTACGATCCCAAACTTCAGTTTAGCGTAGAAGAAGACTTGCTCTTTCAGGAAACATGAAAAACTCAAGATTAACTGGGTTGACCCATTTCACCTATTTTCAGTCCTAACACAAAATCAGTACATGCGACTTTTTGTTGGTTTTGTGATGCATGGTCACATATCGTTGTTGGATGGTTTGTGTGCACTCTATAGGCTACATTTCTTAGCGGATGTTGATCAAATTTGGTGTGAAGGTCTACCATGATATGAGCTACAAGTCGAAAGATTTTGGATGTGTCTATTCTTAATGCAATGCTCTTATGGATCCACTTCTGTTTTTTTACAGGGATAAATATCAGATATTAATTTTTGTCTTGCTTCCTCTCCGGCAGTCACCTATTTTTTTTTTCAGTTGATTCCATTCAGATTTGTAAGGAGTACCATACACATTGTACATGTACTTTTACAGGTCAAATGTGGCATATTGGTTGCTGTCTAGCATGCACTCGACAGTCACATTTAAGACTGACTTCTTGCAGATTATATATAGTGTACATCATAATTTACTCTTCCAGTTTTTGATGCTCCTCCTGACGTTCCTTATACATGGTCAAATATCACATTTTATGCCCCAGTCACACAGTCACTCAAACAATCCCCTTCGTCCATCGTTGCATCCAAAAAGTCCATTTAAAAATTACACTTTTTGCTATGCAACGCCGGATGCAGAGCATTGTTTGAGCAACTGTGTGACTGGGGCATTTGCGGCTATCCTGCAGCCAGACGTGAAGATGAAGCAAAAGCTGCTGCTAGTGCCAGGGGATACAATCATACTGCGCGGCAATGGACATTTCTAGTTGACAAGAACATTGCTTTTATGATTTCTTTTTTGAATGTTGACACTAATAGAAGAATTGTGAGACAATAAAATGTCTAATTTGGATTTGTAATTTTTATGAGACATATAGAACTGTTTCATAAAAATTAAGTGAAATTTCAAGTAAAGTATGCTATTCTATGTTTATCTTTCATAAAAACAGTATCTTATGTATGATAGTGCTCTGTTAAATTCGACATGAGCATTCATGGTTTCTCTTTAAAGCTGTGTAATTGATTACGTGCTGTGAGATTATGTGTTAACATAGTGTAGTTGTTACACATGAACTAAGTACATACTTCTATTAATGATATGATCTATGTTTTTTGCTCTTCTCAGCTGAAATGATGCTAGCGGGTGGTACCAATCCAAGTCCTGAGGAGGTTATTGTTGGTAAAAAGAGGCAAATCCGTCCGCCTCTGAAACAAGAATCTGACAATGATGAGGATGATGAAGAAGAAGATGAGGAAAAGGAAAAAGAGGTAGGTGTCCTGTGTGATGTTTAGTAAAGCAGCTGATATGTGGACATGGAGCAAATCAAATGTGACCCGCTACAACAAAATGATCCTAAAGTCGGGCGAGATCGATTATTTGAAAATTGCATGATATAATCCCCTAATCTCTCTGCTTTAAATTGATATATAACACATTTTATAAAAATAATCGGCTGCGGAGATATCGATGTTTAAAAGAGAGCATGTCGAGACGTCTGGAAAATCACTGTTTCGAGAAAAATGCCCTAAAAGTCTTCCTTTCGACGCAATCGCGATCAAGGGACACGCAAGTCAGTTTTCACCTCTGGACAATAGAAGGTATGCCCTAGCAACCCCCGAAGAGTTCATTCAAGCACATCAGAGTCGGCGGTCTCCTCACCAACCAATCGATGACTAGGATGTGAGAAGCGGCTGATCATAGCGCACCCCGCCCGCGCACACCAGTCGACTGGGCAGTGTGCGAGCTTCACGCTTCGGTTAGCAGCAAACAGCAAACTGACCAATGAGATCACTCTGGTCGTTGTTAGGGGCGGAACCTATCTGTGGCGCTCAATTCAAATTTTCGAACCAATTTCTGCTTCGTTGAAACGCCATAAAACATGGCTCAGAAAAACGCTGTTTTTTTATCTTTCCTTTGATCATTTTACTTCAAAATTTCTACAGATGAAAGAAGACATGTTAGACTCCAATAATATATCAAAATCAGAAATCGTAAGTTTTGACCAATTTTAATGCTCTGACTTCAAACTCGATTTTCACGGCTTCGACCGTGCGTGACTGTAGGACCTTTTTGTTGTAGCGGGTCACAAATGTTCCCCTGCATATACTGTACGGGCTGAAATTTTGTCTGAACTGGAAAACGAGAAATGTTTGTGGTACAAAATTTTTTGAGTTGGAGCTGATGGACCTTTTTGTAGCATGAAATTTTCGCATATTGCCACTGGCATTTAATGCATAATAGTGTGGCATTCATTGCATAATAGTGTAGACAAAAACTTATGCGTACATTTCAATTTTGAGATTTTTGGCTCATAAAATTTGTGAAATTAACATGCACATGAACAATTCTGGTTTTGCAGTAGTTTTATATTTTCGAGATTCTCCTTTGAACTGCGAAAATATCATTCCCCCCCCCCCCCAAAAAAAAAAAAAATGTATCAAGCCATGCCAGCATTGGCTTTTGCCCATTTGGTAACTGTTGTCAGTTTAGCATGCTGAGTGGGCCTAACATGTTTATGTACAGGGAATTACCTACTAAAAACACTCAGTACTGATATCGCTTGTTATTTATTCTTATTTTGTGAAAGGTGAAGTAACAAACTACTAGACCTGCTCAATTAACAACATGCAAAAAGATTTCTGATAAGTACAATAGCAATTCAGAAAATTGTTTGTACATGTAGAAATTTCTGCTCGTACAGTACCTGAATGTCTGTGACCATAAATGTTTGGGCAGTAAGCAAGTTTATGTATTTGTTTATATTTTTAATTATACTTTTTATTAATAGCCTGTCAGTTTATCTTCAGATTATTTTTCTGTGGTTGGGCATTATGTTCAATGCCTCCAGCATTGGTGCCAGAGGCATTATGTTTTCAGGTTGTTTGACCGTCCACAATTGATTTGTGGACGATATAACTTAAGAATTGTTGAGGTATCCAAACGAAACTTGACATACAGTATGTGTGTATGAGTGGACATGAAAATTGATGTATGATTACCAGATAATGATTATTTGCCAATCATGTAATATTGTTGTCTCACATTGTCAGTATTACTTACGTTAGACCTATTGGGAAAATAATGCAATATGGGAGAGGTATATCAGTCACCATAGGGACATTTCTAGTTTACATTTGACATTGCACAAGCTGTTATTGTTTTTTTATTTAAAAAAAGTTACTTTTCCTTACATCATCAGTAATGTTCACTTACAGTGTAATGAGGTAAAAAGATGAATATTGTATACCAGATTATGTCATTTGTTCTTATTTGAATGCAAAATATAAATTTCTCATAAGGTTCCAACCTTCTTTGTTTTCAGAGTGAATCTGGTCTTGACATGTATTCCCGTATCAAGAATCGTCATATCAGTAAAAAGAAGCGAGAACAAGAAAAGACAAAGGAGCTGGAAGAAGGAGAAGAGGAAGATGATGAGGATGAAGAGGATGATAGCGATGAAGATGATTCTGATGAAGATGATTCTGATGAAGATGATAGTGAAGGTCAGTCTGTAGGTGATGGTAGTGATATATTAATGATGTCATCACCACATATAACTTGCTTAGTTGGTTGCTGTCTCTGTTTCATGAAAATATGTGAGCCTTAGATGTCCCATATTTTCATAGTTTATGTGTGGTTCTTATTCTGTTTGTGTGAGAATTTACACTATTGAAGTTAACTTCGAAAAAAAATTAGGAGTGAAATGATAGAAAAACAATGTTGGTGTCCAAGATTTATTACAATATTTTTTTTTTTGCATTATCTATTATATGAAGTCACAATATATGAAGTCACAATAAAGATCTGTTGCCAGTTTCCATTTGATTTTTGTTTATGTGTGTGCGTGTGTTTTTTCCCCCGGTTATTGCAGTTGTGTCCATTTTGTATGCATTGTTTTCTGATATTTTTGCCAGGTCACCTCCATCTACTATCATTCTAATGCATGTTCTAGTTGGGATTGGTGGTACTCCATTTTTATCAATTCAGAGCAATGGATGATGATACCCTTAAGAAGAAGTCCTTGAGATTCCATAGCATATTTCTATGATACATGTGATAAATTGTCTGATACAAAATGTGTGGTTTATTTATACCTGTATATACAGGAGAGGAAGAAGAACACACACCACAGTATTCGCTTCGCCAACATCGCACTATTACTGACAGATATTCTGCACCTCTTTCAGGTGAGATAGTCTGCAGATGGTTCCATTATTTGTTGTAAAGGTATCAAACAACACATTGGGATGTTCTTTTGACAGTTTTTTTGAAAGGCAATTTTAGAAAGGTATTTAATTGCCATACTGTTTATCAGCTTGTATTGTTTGTAGCTTTCCCGCACCCTGGCCTATACTCAGCTATAATTAACAATAGCAAGACATTGCAAAGGAATTCCATAACTTCCTCTTTTTGGCCATTTTCACATGACAATGAAGCTTTTTCTTCAAATATCATAGAAAGATTAAATGAGAACTTACCTGTTTAAAATTTGATCTTTATTTTACAAGAAGTTGTAGGAAGAGCATACATTGAGAGACCCACTTTTCACACATGCCATCATTTTTCAGAGCATCAAATACAACTGTATGGCTGCTGATAATTTTAAAGATTGTTGAGAACGTAACATCAAGTTTAAAAACTTTGGGAAAGAGGGAATGTATTCTATTTGTACAACTCCCTCATAAAATAAAGATCAAATTCAAGCAGGTAAGTTGTCATGTAATCTTTGTATTTTACTTCTGGAGTCTCAAAAAGAGACTACATTGAGATTTTGAAGCCCAGCAATCATATTTGCTACAATAGAAGAAAGAAATGGCTCTTATGATTTGTCATTTACCAATTGGGTAAGTTGTCTACTGTAAAAGTGGTTTCTTTCGCGGTGGTTTTATTTTCCCACTTTTCGCGCTTTGAGGTTGAACCGCGAATTTAACATGTTTAAACATGTTAATGTTTTGAACTCGCTGCTTGTTATATGACAACGCTATTGCGCACATGCACACACGAAGATTATGGTCAACACACTCAGCGATACTGCACAATGTAGGTAAAAGCATGTTATAGGCCTAAAGTACTCGAGAGATGGGATTTCAGGTAAGCCTACATTTAATTTTAATTTCCATTTAATAAATAAAAGAATGACTGGATTATAGTTTGGGTTTTCATGCGCAAAATAAAACAGTTTTTGCTGACTGAATTCACAGATTTTGCCGACCGCGAATTTAAACACACGCGAAAAAGTCGGCACCGATGGAAACCGCGAAAGTATCTGTACGCGAAAGAAACCACTTTTACAGTACCTTGTCCGGTCATTTCTTTAAGAGAGCAGTTGTGAGATACTTGCTCCCATCATCATGCAAAGGTTTATTACAGAACTTTCTTGTAGAACTACAAAAACATGTGGAGAGAGGAAAAAAAAGTAACCCATTTGAAGCTAGAATTAGAATTTTGAGTGTAACATCTGATGCACAAAAACATGCATAAATTAGCATAATTTGCATAATTAAGAGGAAACAACCATGTTTTTAGAAAAATAAATGATTCATTTCTAGAGAGGGCAATGTGCATGTTGATTTTTGCCACGATCGCACAGTTGACGGCCGAGATCCAGGGGGAGGCCACTTGCTGTGTGGCTGCGTGCTGTGTCCCCCTGTAAGCGCTGGCCTTTAATTAACTAGATCGGGCTATAGTAGGTAGATGATAGAGCTGGGGGCCTGGGAGGCCCCCCCTCCAGATCTTGGCAATCGAAGGTGTGATCGTGACAAAAATTGGCACACACATTGCCTAGATGACGTCATCTAAAGCACCATGAAGTTAATTTTTCAGAAAATTGTCATTTATGCTAAATTATGCTAATTTATGCATAATGATGCATTAAATCAGACAGTTTGGTATAAATCACTCAATAAACCTCAAAACAGGCACTTTTTTGTGTAAATATTCTTTTTAGTGTCCTTAGCAACTGTAAGAGAAAAAAATTGCCATCGGAAAAATTTATTAAGTATTTTATTGTTTTTTAATTTCTTATGTATTTCTTTGGGGTTTTTTTTTTACTTTATTTTTTCATTGTTTTTTTGTATTAAATTTGTCTGCGACATTGTTCCGAACAAGAAGATATGTTATGAATTGATTTTAATCAATAAAACCCCCAAATAATCATGCTTTTATGAAATATGCCTGTAAGCACAGTTTGCATTGAAATTGTACACAAATTCATGTTTTTGAGCAATTTTGGATATGACATGCATGTACACATTTATGCGTAACTTCAGAACCGTGCACCCGGGCATCGCAAATTTGGTGTCAAAAGATGTGGGAGAAAGAAAAAAGTCATTAAACATCGCAGCGATAGCTTTTTGCGATGGCGATACATCGCGCGGAACGTCGGCCTAGTTAGGGTTAAAAGGCCTGCTGCTACCGCCAACTCTTGGTCTGTATATTGAAGCCCCTGAACTTGCAGTCCAGAAAAAGAGAAAGCTGCTGCCCTGTAAGGGTGGTAGGTCTGTGAACGTGACATGCTTTTGATTGGATTTCTCATCACACCTGATGCGGCTTTCTGTTCCTATTTCAGGTCTTTCATCTGCTTTCCCCAGTTCATCACTGAACAGGAATTTAGTAACTAGTGTGGTCGGCTTGCAAAGGTGAAAATAAGTAGCGGCCATGTCCAACTTGATGAGCTCTTTTCTCAACGAACCGAGTTCAAAATTAGCATTGCACAGCAACACCAGTGCATCGTGCTGTGTGTCAGTCAGCCAAGTTGATGGAAAGGAGTGGATTAGGGAACTAAGCCCCTTCATCAATGGCTTCTTCATGCGTCGTAATTTAGCATCTCTGCTGTGAGTGTGTTGCGGTAGATTATCCCATATCAGGCAGTTTACCCTCGGAGTAGCAAGGTAGACACAATTGCTGGGGCTGGGTACATACTTGTATATGCAATCTGTTCCAGCTCTTTTTCCTCTAGCAGATGGCTGATGAGGTAGGTAGTAGAGCTAGCTATGTCCTCATTGACTGGCTGCCCAGTGTCACTCTGCTTTGCAAACTTTGCTGCGAGGACAGGAATATCTAGTATGTCTGCCTTGTTGGTAGCAAATTTGCCTTCTTTCTTGCCAGCTTGGTCTATGACCATGTCGTGCTTGTGTGGCTCCCCGCACTGCTGAAAATTTGTTTCCATAGGAACATCACATGGCCCGGCGCTTTGCGCCTCTTCGTATGCCACAAAATGGCGTGATGCCAGTTTCCACGCATTGATCACTTGATGAGGGGATTTTCCATCTTAGTAAGTCTGTCCTGAACATCTTAGGACTTATTGGCCATCTTTGGGCCGTTCTTTAATACAGCAGATTGTGGCGCTTTACCTGCCCTGTTTGTACATATGTATTCGATTTCGTAGATTTCTTTCTCGGCTTGTCTTTTTGTCTGTCGTAGCTGCCGTTGCGGGAGTAGAATGCTGTGGTTCTTGGTGTACAGTGCTGATTTCCACTTTAGCCGTATGATGCAGTTGTTGTGCCTCCATCACGATTTAGACACCGCGTGACTACGTTGAATGCAACAAGTATAAAGAAGCTCTGCTTACACATTAGCTAAGCACCACGGAGATTGTAGCACGATCCAGGGAGATTGTGTAAAAATAAATTCCTCTACTGCTAGATCCTACATCCGTTGGTACCGCAAAAAACGTGATAAACAAGCAGATAATTCGACTGCAATAGGGAAGTTACTTCCTAATAACTTAGCACAGAAAAGCGATATAACTGAGCGTGTGCAAAGCAGGTCTCTCAATGTAGTCTCTTTCGGAGACTCCAGAAGTAAAATGTGATATAACTCTTGAGACATTACATGCCTGAAGAAAAGATTTATGTGGGCAATATGTACCTAGCAACAGGGCCAGGAAAATGTCAGGGATCAATGGTAGTAAAATTATTCAGCTGGTAGCAGACGTCATCTTGTTGCAGGTTCGCGTCAGTTGGATTTTATCAGTGAGTTTGATTTTATCAGTGGTTGTGATGCCAACTTCTGGTATCACTCTGCTTTTCCATTCTAGCTAGCCCACACTACTTGGCCCATGTTCTAAATGATTTTGGAGACATAGTGGTAAGTTCATGATTGCCCTGATAGATTGACAAGATAGAATAAAAAAGGAATGGACAAAGAAGCCTTTAGGGTGCAAACATGATATTAATCTTTCTGTTACAGAGTCTCAAAGGAGGAGGCCCAAGAACTACGAAGAGTTCATCAACCCTCACTCCCCGCTAAGACGTCATAGACTCAAGCACAAGAAACACCTCACACCAGTGAGAAGCCCTCAACTCCAGAGAAGGTAGGGCTTTGTGGTTTAAACAGTTTATCAACTCATAACTGCCTACAATGCATTCAATACAACAACATCAGACCATCAGCATGTAATTTATGGAGTCTAGCAGTGTGAGTAGCATAAGTGCATTAGGATACAATATGATAGTGCCAAATGCTGATGTGTTTGGAGAGTAGATTTTATGGAGAGTGATCTTGTAAAAGAGCGACTAATTTTTATGTGATGAATAGATGATTCTTCAAGGAAATGCATCATACTTTTAGATCCGGAGTATGTTATTGTTAGGACTATAACTTTAGACCAGAACAAATTGCACGAATGACATAACATGAAAGATAACACTGTTTATTAAGATGAGTATTTCTCCTTTTCAAAAAGGTTTTCACACAAAGAAAAGGCAAAATTTCAACGATTACAAAGTGTGCCGATTTATGCCAGCACTGATGATGAGAAAATAGTTGCAATGACAATATTACATGACTATATGATAATGGACATAAGATGGTGCCACACAATGCCGTACCCCAGGTTCCGACAGTACCCCGGAGTACGGCTTGCCAAATCGTGTTTAGATAAATTGTGGAATAAATTGTTGTCCTTGAGAAGAGAATTCAATTCTCTGAAAACCCCAAACAAGTTACACTAGGCGTTTTCACATCAGCCCGATGTTTCGAAATAGCGCGCTATTTTCTGACTTGGGAAATTAAAAAATATCTTGAGCTTGGATTTTTATCGGGCTGATGTGAAAACGCCTACTGAGCAAGGTAGCAGTTTCTCCATAAGAATGCATGAGTGGGGGCTCACCATAAGAATGCATGAATAGGAGGTTCACATGTTTCAGATATGTAGCAATGCAATCCATCACAATATCGCTTGCTTAAAAAGGTTACCTGTGTAGAATTTATGCATGCTTTCTTCTTTTTTTTCTGCTTCCTTGAGCCCCCACTTATCCATTCTTAATGTGAAGTTGCTACATCATCAGCCTTGTTCATTGTGATTTGTTATAAATTTTGAGAACATTCTCATTCCTTAATTCTGATCACTATAAATTCTGAAACTCTGTACCCAGTATAACCAATTTATAGTTGTTCGAATGTAAAAGTCTGAAAATCAGGTGGAATTCTGTAACGGGGGTTGTCAAGATGGATTTGATCAAATTGTCTGAGAATATTAGAGATAAACTTGTTTACGTTGTGATACAAAATTCATCTAATTTTATGGATTGCAGGAAGCATCATGCTGCACACAATCTTTCTTCTACAAGCTCTGATGATTCAGATGATGAGCGTCGTTTTGAGCGAAGGAAGAATAAGAGTATGGCTCGAGCAAGAAACAGGTAGATGCATAAAATTTGTACTGAATCTGCAAAATCATTGAAAGGGAGTGTACATCCTGATATTATGTTGCTTTGTATGAAACAAAAATTAAAGGTGAATATCAGTGAAAATTTGGGTAACAAAAGCAGGGTGCTACATATTTGTATTTTTTTTTTTTACCCCTTGCATGGTCAGGCAAGCAGATTTTCAGATTGTTGCAGAACACTTGCTTGTACTTGAATTTTACTTGTCCAAAATGAAAGTCGGAAAATATAAGAAAATGATACAGAAATCTGTAAGTCGAGCCATAAAGACTCAATGAAACACAGTCATTTGAATAAATAGCACACATTGAATTTTTGTTTAAACTCATTAGACAATGCTGCACACTGGCACTGGTCGTAAGGTCACTAAACAGTAAAAATCACTGGGGAAGTATTTTTTTTTTTATTGTTCCAAAACACTTGCCCAACTCGGGATTTTCACTTACCCCAGGCAGTCGCTTATGTAGCACCTTGCAAAAGAATACACACAGAAAAGTTTTGAACTGATAAAACTTAAAAAACATAAGACAAATCGACAACCTGTGATGTACGTAAGTGTTCAGCTGCTCTCCATTTGTTGTGTACCCAAAACTTCACAAATTTACATTTTTCTCAAATATTTTGCCACAGACAGAACTTACCCACTGAGGAGAACACACAAAAATGTATTTCTCTTGTCATATACCAAGAACAGATCTGGAAAAAAAAAAAGATTCTTGTGAGGAAAAAAAATTTTTTTGACTTTTTGTGTACAAACGGAATGGAGAATTGCTCAACATCTGTCACACAGTTGCCAATTTGTCTTACTCTCCAAACTTTGAACAGTTCATAACTTTCTTGTGTGTGTCAATCCCCCCCCCCTTTAAAAAAAAAAGAACAAAATCACTGATCTCCTTTTCATACAAAGCAAGAATATCAGGATGGAATTCCCCTTTAACTACACAACACCTTTTTTTTTTTATTGATGTCCTTGTTTATAAAAGCTAACTGCCTAACTTCTGTTGTGGCTAAATTTCTTACGACTGCAGGAAGTTTTACCTATTATATTAGGGAGCTTTAGATTTTGACGCGCGGACGTTTGAGACGAGTGCGCTGGACGTTCTCCTCTCCCCTGCGTCACGTTGAAAAGTAACTTTAGATTACCCTGGGACGCGACGTTAAAAAAATAGAATCGCGCCCCCATATGATCAGTGCATGAAGTAGTTCTCTACATTGCAAACTGTGCGGACGTAAAAATAGCCCAGTACGCGTAGTGAAAAACTCAGGCGATGCAAGCTAAAAATAGATCGACTTGACGCGCGCTTCTGCGCACGCTCAGAACATGTTTTTTTTCCTTTGAACGTCCGCGCGTCTAAAATCTAAAGCTCCCTATTAAGACGTTATTGCAGTCATATTTCTTTTCTCCCCTAATCGGTGCAAAGGCAATTATCATCAGGAAATACTAACCCATCCAAAAGAACAAGACCATTAATGACAATGAACAGGGATATGCAAATATTGTGAAATGAAAACAAAATGTAGTAAACACGAGTGTTTTCATATATGTATGTTAAATTTATCAAATACAGTGGCAAGAATGTCACTTGTTGGAGCCCTTGAGTAGCCATCCCTTACAGTAGAACCTACCCTGTTGTTGTCAGCGTAATAGTCTTAGTTGGCAATATCAACCCTTGTACACCATGTTCATTCCTAGAATTCACTTGAAATTATGCTTGCGATAAATGTTGTGTATTGTTTGCTGTTTGTGTGTGTTCAAGATGTTTACCCATGAACCTGAATCCTGAGGATTTGGCGAGTGGAGTACTAAAAGACAGGCAGCGAATTGGCAGTAGTCTTGCAGATGTGGATCCCATGAATATTGACACATCGGTAAGACAAAGATTGTTGGCAAAAAATCTTTTCAATATTTCAATATTAATTATACATGTTTTCTTCATTTCTCTAGCCAAAATACTGTGCATTTATGAGGAATTTTATACACCATCTGGTTACTGTTTACCCTTAGGGGATTGTATAGTTTTGGTTGAGACCAAACTTTAGGTTTTTCACATTTTTGAGTGAGATAATGAGAAACCTCTGATGAAATATTAAAGAGCATGTAATTCCAAGAGGAATTCAGTGTTTATTTGATGAAAATTGTTTTCTAAATTGCTGAGAGCAATTAGAATAAAAGGTGGGACCCACCTTCCATTAAGATTGCTTTGTTTTACTTAGTTTTCGATGTCTCAGCCATTCCAAAACCGATTTTCATCAAATAAACTTTGAATTCCTCTTATAATTGTATGCTCTGTACTATTTCATAAGTGGTTTCTTGGTATCTCACAAAAAATTAAAAGATTTTAAGAATTTAAAGATTTATTCATTTAAAGATTTAGTGTTGCTCAAGTTTACATTTTCTTTATTCTGTAGGTGACCTTTGACTCAGTCGGTGGCTTAGGCTCACACGTCCAAGCCCTTAAAGAAATGGTCGTCTTCCCACTCTTGTATCCAGAGGTTTTTGAGCGCTTCAAGATATCTCCGCCAAGGGGTGTCTTATTTCATGGGCCTCCAGGTACAGGGAAAACTCTTGTGGCAAGGGCACTGGCCAATGAGTGCAGACAGGGGAACAAGAGAGTGGCATTCTTCATGAGGAAAGGTGCAGACTGTCTCAGCAAATGGGTAGGGGAGTCAGAACGTCAGCTGAGGCTTCTGTTTGACCAGGTGAGGAATGCTGAAAGCCAGTGATGTGTCCTCTTTTTCTTCCATTGTAAACAGATGGTGTGACACTGTATTGCTCTGACAAGTGTTATTGAAGACTTAAGATTTTGGATTTTGGATTATTTTATAGCCATGTTTCATTTGAAAGGTTTGCCAGATGTATGTCTACGAATGTGTTAAGACTATAGAGGCATTAGGCACGTGGCAAAACCATAAATCTCAGCGATAACATGATTATAATCAGGTCCAGATGGATTTGGAGTCAAAGTAGCTGGACTAATATTTTCCAACTTTAAAGATATGTGCTTTGTGCAGAGAGCTATTTCACTTTGCCAGTTATATTTTCTGCTCTGCATCAGGCTTTTACCATGCGACCATCCATCATTTTCTTCGATGAAATTGATGGACTTGCACCAGTTCGGTCTAGCCGCCAGGATCAGATCCACAGTTCCATTGTGTCAACCCTTCTCGCTTTGATGGACGGCCTCGACAGCCGAGGAGAAGTTGTGGTCATTGGGGCCACTAACCGAATTGATGCCATTGACCCTGCACTCAGGAGACCTGGTCGTTTTGACAGGGAGTTCCTTTTCCCATTGCCCTCATTAGAGGTAAGCTTCAAAGTGAAGAATTGAATAGTTTTGATAGAATTCTTGCACAATTTCTTGAAAGATTGGCATGTGGCATGAACATTATGTAGCTTTTTCCCCTATCCCTCCACCTCCATTTAGTCTGCTTTGGTGTATTCTTGCATGGATCTCTAAGGTTATAGCATTCCTGACAGATTTGTCTGAATTTCTTCCACAGGCAAGGTCCAGCATCCTAACTATCCACACCAGTCAGTGGAACCCGCAGTTGGCTCAGCCGTTCCTGGTTGAAGTGGCAGAGAGATGTGTTGGTAAGAGTCATGAATAACCTTTCACAACATTACAGAAGAGCACATACTTCATAGACACAATCTACTTTTGTTATAATCTCAAATACTTCCTCTAGAGTTCCAGTTGCAAGAACATTTGGGCACATTCTGTGTCAGACTTGCATGTTTTATGAGCTTCTGTTAATGTCATCATGTACAAATTAAATTATGGAATTTTGTCTGTTTTTATGCGTCTGTCACGAACTGTCAGCAGAAATATGTTTTCGGATTGTCTGTCTTTCTGTGATCGATTTTGAGGATAATCATGTATCCAAATGAAACTCAGCATATGTATGTATGAGGGATAAAGCTGTGCCTATCAAGTTTTGGGTGCACATGTTCAAGGTCAAATTCTTAAAATTGCATGATATTCCCTATATCTCTGCAATGCCAGAATGTATTTTCATGAAACTTAATGTATACATGTAATACCTGTCACATGTTACCAATCATGTGAAACTTGTCTTGCACTGTCAAAATATACAACAGACCTATGGGAGAATAATGCGATGTGATGGAGGCATACCAGTTTACCATAGTGACATTTATAGTTTAACCTGTCTCTTCCACAAATGTATGCAGCTTTGGACTGCTCTTCCTTTTCCATGTTGAGGGAATGTTCTTTCTTTTCACGAAGTAATACTTGATTCCAGATGAAAAGTTGAGGTTTGTACTTATTTTATATGTATGAGACCAAAGCACATAATATAACTTTGGGAGCAGTTACTCACTGTTCTGTTGTATTGGACAAACTGCAGGTTATTGTGGTGCTGACCTAAAGGCTTTGTGCACTGAGGCCGCATTGTTTGCCCTGAGGCGTCGTTATCCCCAGATCTATACTTCTAAGGAGAAACTTCAACTAGATGTGAATGAGATTCAGGTCAGTGCAGGCGACTTCCAGCGAGCCATGGGTCACATTGTGCCTGCCTCCCAACGCTCTGTGGTCAGTCCTGGTCGCAGCCTGAGTGCCCGTGTCCGCCCATTGCTCCTCAGCCAGTTTAATGCTGCACTTAATGTTCTACACCGTGTCTTCCCAGAGGCCTTGTACGAAGCAAGACTTCTTCATCAGGTAAAGAACTCTAGTTACGTGCTTTGACATACATGTATGTGATATTATTGCCTCCAGTTGTCAGCTTTGTGTGGAAAAAAGGATTGGTATTTTGCAGCTCTGACAGTGAAAAGTGCAGAATTTGCTTTTTACGTATCTGCCAGAAAGCGTCACCGGAAGCATTATGTTTTGGGGTTGTCTGTCCGTCCCTTCGTCTGTTTGTCCATCCGCCTTTTCATCTGTAATCCATTTTGTGAACAGCATAACTTGAGTACTATTTGAGATATATCCAAATAAAACTTGGCATATGTATGTACATATGAATGGACAAAGCTGCACCTAATCAACTTTGTGGCATACAAGCTCAAGGCCAAAGATCACAGGTCAAGGTCAAATTCCAAAATTTGACTATTTCCCCCCCCCCCCCCAAAAAAAAAAAAAAAAAAAATCTCTGCAATGCCTGAAGGTATTTTCATGAAGTCATTGTGCATGTATGAATGTATGTATGTATTACCAGGTAAAGATTCTGAATAGAAAATTTTAGACCATGGTGTCAAATATCAAAGGTCAAGGGAAAATGCTAAATTTTCATGTTTTTCTCAGTATCTCAAAAATGGCTCAAGGTATCTTCATGAACCTTGGCACATGGACATGTATTGCCTGGCAATGATTCTCGTAGGAAGAATTGGGTCATGAGATCTAAGGTCAAGGGTCAAAGGTCAAATTGACACTCCTTTTGTAATTATAATATTTATGCCTCCGCCACGAAGTGGTGCCGGAGGCATTATTTCTCCATACAGCTTAATGTACCTTTAAATGACTCAATGATTATGCTTAATTGAATTTGGTACATGCATGTATGCCTTGCTGCACAAAGATTCTGTAGGAGAAGAATTTGGTGGGGTCAGAGGGTGAATGAAAATGCTTAATATCAATATTTTTGTCCTTATTTTGGGAATGACTCAAAGAATTGTCATAATGATTAGTTTATTTCCATAAAGTGATTATTTGCCAATCATGTGAAACCATTGTCTTACATTGGCAAGATGTTCTGTAGACCTATTGGGAGTAAAATATGCTACAGTGGAAGCATACCAGTTGCCATAGGGACATTTCAAATTTTTCTTTTAACGTTGGATTTTGATTGGATGTTCATGATAATCGTGTATTATTGTTATTATCATAATCATTATTACCATGGTGAATGTTGTACAGTCAACCTCGCATACCTCGAAGTCGTCGGTACTGAAGAAAATGGGGGATTTTTCTTGCCAGCCGTGTATTGCTTTGGGCGCACGATCGTTCTGGTCTCAGAATATTTACAATCGAGTGTGAAAAGATTTGTGACATATCTTTGTTGTCCATGCGCTCTTAATTGGAAATGCTGAGTGATGATTGCAATTTCCATTCGAGCAACATGCTGGGAAAAACAATAAGTTAAATAAGATCGGGACATTAGATTTCCCTTTGAGGTAACCAAACTTTGAGTTAGTTTTTCGAGCTATGCGAGTTTAAACACACGGAAACTCCATAGGAACAATCAGGACTTTCATTTTGCCTCAGAGGTAAGTGATATTTGGCTAATCCGACGTCGAGGTAAGCGAGGTTTACTGGAGTTATCATTTTAAAATTATGCTAAAGAGGTTTGGGTTTGTTTGTTCCTGTGTGTGTGTGGGGGGGGGGGGGGAATGAAAACAGGCCTTTACACCCAGCAGGAGGCATTTTTCTATCTCAGAGTTAATAGAGAGCTCTGCATTGCCATTTTCACAGCTCTTGCTCCATTGTCACATTGGACTCATACATTAGGCCTGATACACTATGTTGCTTTTATTGTGCAAGTCCTAAACTAGAGGTGCTTTATTTGTGTAAATATACTCTATATGTGCCAGCAAAATGGGAAAAACAAAAACCTACCTCAATTTCTGCCATGATCATCAAATGTAACAATGAAAATATTGTGTTCAATGGTTATTTTTCATTGTCCTAACTGCAATTCCTCTATTTTTTTCTCAATATGTAGAATTTTTAATATATTGCATGTCATGCAACTGATTTATGCTGTGTCACTTGATGCTATATACTTCTTTTCCCCATCACAACAGCAGAGCCCAGAGATCCTCCTGCTGACCTGCTAAACTCTGATGAGCAAGCTGATGATGGGGTTGGGCCAAGTATATTCAACGGCCCCCTCTCAACCTGCGCTTCCAAGAAGCACAGTTCATCAGATACAGGTGCCAGATCATTCTTCAATTTCATGAGGTTGGTATCAAAAATGTCATGGCAGCCTTAGATGTCATAGCTTTAGTATGAAAATAGAGGTGCAGGGAGGAGGAAACTTTTCTGGATGTGCTGTAAATTTAACTGTGAGAGTTATAGCTTCTGATGTTTGATGATATCAAGGAGATTGTCATGATATGTGATGTGTACAAATTTTTCCTTTTTTTTATGTATCTCTATCCTGAAGGGTGCTGGAGTTGAAAATCCATTTGTTTTGTCTGCCTGTCTGTGTTTCAATCCTTTCCAGATTTCGTTATGATTTAAGGCAAACTATTCTGTATATTTTTATGCCTCCTCCATGAAGTGTCACCAGAGGCATTGTATTTTCGGGTTGTCTGTCTGTCCATGCATAATCAATTTTGTTGACAGCATAATTTAACGATAATATGGGGGGGGGGCATGCAGAAGCATACCAGTCGCCATAGCGACATTCTAGTTTTGGAACCTGGCCTAGATATGTTTCATGAGATATAGATGTGCCAATTATATTTTGGGCATTCTACCTCATAGCCTAAGATTTGTCTGCAAATAAGCAGGCCCATGTCTTTTGATCTAAATCTTACAATGAAGTCTTAGATTTTTTACCAACATCCTTTGACATTACCAAGTTCTCATGCAGTGTTAGAAGTGATGTATAGATTGTAGTTTGACAGACTGCTTGCTGTCATTTTGTTACAGTACTTCCCTCTCCCAGCCTTATGCACATCGGCCCCGCTTCCTGATCACAGGCAAGACCGGAATGGGGCAGAGTTCTCATTTGGCTCCAGCTCTGCTGCATCACATGGAGAGGTTGCCTGTCCACTGCCTTGATCTTCCAGCTCTGTATGCATGCAGTGCCAAGACCCCAGAAGAATCTTGTGCTCAGGTGTGTCATATTGCACTCCTCTTTCTTTTCCTCGATCTCTCCCATTTTATACCCGGAATGGAACAGCATAGGTTGACAGGAGTTGAAAGAGGGAGATCACACTTGTGTACTTTAAATGCATGGACTCTGATCCTACAAAGCAAAACTTAGATCGTGCATATAACTGATACTGATGCAGAAATCTTCTGTATTCCTTTAGCATTTCTCTGAAAAGACAAAGGGGCGTCATCCAGTTGCATATGATCAGTTTGTATGAAAATTGGGGTCACTGCATCTGGTGCACTGCAAGATGATGTTGTCATCATGACATCAAGAGCAGCTAGTCGTTGGCTTTCAGTGATAATTAGTGTGTGAATGTAACTCATAGTTTGGAGAATATTTACCTGACATTGAATATGAGATTTATAAAGTATAAAAGTTTTGGATGTGCTTCCACTTGTCCGTGCTTCTGTACAAAATTTTACATTGAGATACGAAGACTCTTTAAAAAAAGGCTGAGTTTGCGAATGACAGCAGGGCATGACGTTATTTTCATATAAAACTTCATCTATAGTCAAACTTTTCTAAATACAGTGTACTTGACAGGTATTTTTACCAGTGTGATAGAATATACAAAGGAACACCGAGCCCCTGTGGAGGCCCTCAAAGCTGCCCCTAAGTTTGCAAATGTTCTCAGGTAATACTCTGCAAAAACGTGTGGAAGGTGAACTTGTATTACTCAGGTGAGCACGAGACCCCCTGTGTCTTTTGTTTTTGGTTTTCTCACACACTTTATATAACACTTTTAAAATATATGATCCCGTATCCTACCAGGTATTCCGTGAAGCGCGTCGCACAAGTCCAAGTATCATTTATATCCCTCATGTCAATCAGTGGTGGGAGGCCTGCACTGCCACGCTACAAGCAACATTCCTCACCTTGCTGCAAGATCTACCTCCTTCAGCCCCCATTCTCATCCTTGCTACCTCAAATCGTCCCTTTCAAGATACTACACCAGAAGTGAGTGTGGGAAAAATGTGATTAAAATGGCATTAAACATGAATAATAAATGTACAGCATGGACTATCATTCAGGTTTAAGATAAAACAATATTTGCATGAAAAAGAATTTTGGAACTCTTAAACTCACTTTCACTTCTAGAAATACTACACAATTCAAACCTCTGCTTTAACTACTTGGTTGCATGCCACGTTCCTTGTGCTCAAATATGTCTCTTGAAAGTTCCGAGTACTCGGTACATAATATGACATCGTGGCAAGGCTGTGCAAATATCCCTAGCCTGAGCCCTGGCTTAGCTGTGTGATACTGAGCGAACGATGGACAAACATGCACTGTGCGTGTGGCAGGCATGTGTGAGAGATCGAGAATACATTGTACCATTGTGGTGCACTGAGTTCAGTGCGCACAGGGCATGCATGCTTCTATATCCCACAATAATGTGTATTGTACAGAGACGATTTGGGGGATCGGATGCACACTGTACCCCTGTGCGTACAGGACAGGTATGAGTCCAATGCACACTCGAGCTCTGTAGTGTACTAGTGATGTGAT
Source organism: Diadema antillarum (assembly GCF_040938485.1). Lineage (NCBI taxonomy): Eukaryota > Metazoa > Echinodermata > Echinoidea > Diadematoida > Diadematidae > Diadema > Diadema antillarum. The sequence goes on from NW_027271151.1 coordinate 185,693, forward strand.
GGTGTGATCCTCGCTTGCCAAGAGCTGCACGTACATGTATGTCTATTTGAATCTTACAATACTGCATACCAATTATTTGATGTGCAATGTGTAATCAGAGATGGATGGTGGTGTTTACTGTTGATGTCTTCTTACATTTTTTCTTGGATTTTAATTATAGACATGGATGATCATGGAGGAATAACCATGGCATCCAAGTTGAAATCTACTGGTAAAGTTTTAGTTTACATGCATAGTTGTAGACTACATTGTACAGTGTACGTTTGCAATAGTTCGCTCTATCTGTACAATAAAAATCTGCCACATTGTTACACTGAACACGTTTTTCCTGAAAAAAACAACAACATTGTTCCAATATCAATATTAGCATTAAATAATGAGAAAAAAATTCAGAACTGGCTAATTATGTTTTTTTTACCTAAAATACATTTTTTTTTCCAGGCTGGATAGCTCTGCATGAATAATATCATGTATTGAATAATTGTGCATGTAAAGAACAGTGGTTTACCCACAACAGCGAATTCCTTTCCATCTACATTTATGCTCTGTCTGGTTCACTCTGCTTCAAGGTGAAGTCACTCTTTGCAACAGGCCACGGGGAGGTTATGAATATGCAATATCCTCGAATGGAAGAAAGACGCACATTCTTCCGGGACCTCATCCTCTCTCAGGCTGCCCAGGCACCACCCAGGAGGAAACAGGCTTGTAAGTGGATCCCCTTGCTTTCATGGTGTGCTTGTGGAGTATGTGTGATTTAAAACCAAAAACATATCAGAGACAGCGCCTTGCAGTTGTCACTGGTGTGGATTTATGTGTGTGTTTACGTACTGTCCCTGTCGTGCGTGCACTGATGATGGGATATGCTACGGGATAGCACAATAGGGGGAGGTATAGCTAACTGACAGCACTGGTACACAATGGCATGATAGCTTTTTTGCTAGTTATTATTCTTCTTTTTTTCTGTTGAAGCGTCGTCAGAGGCATTATGTTTTTGTGTTGTCCATTCGTCCGTCCTTCCATCAGTGATCAATTCTTTGTAACTTAAAAAACCGTTTGAGATATCCTTATAAAACGTGGCATAGATGTCTGTATGAGTGGACAAAATTGTGCCAATCAAGTTTTGGGTGGACATGCTCAAAGTCAAAAGGTCAAGGTCAAATTCTTAAAATTTCACTATTTCCCCCATATCTCTGCCATGCCTGAAGGTATTTTATTTAAAATTAGTGCATACATGGTTTACCAGATAAAGATTCTCTTGGAAAAGTTTTGGCCTTAAGGTAGGGGGTCAAGTGAAAGACCTAAAGTTTCACTTTTTTCTTCAAACATTATCTCAGGAATTGCTCAGGGTATCTTCATGAAATATGCATATACTGCCTAACAATGATTATCTTTGGAATTTTGGGATCAAGGGTTAGAGGTCAGCTTAGAATGCTAAAAATTCTGATATTCATTGCTGAAATTACATTTTTTTTTCCCCCCATACCATGGAGATTACCCGGTGCATAAACTTAAACCAGGCATATACATGCATTACTGCACAATGATTCTTTAGGGAAAGATGTTAGCCATGGGGGTATTGTTTGCCATGGGGACAAAAGGCAAGGGTCAAAGGTCAAGTGAATATTGTAAATATTGTGAATACTGTATGAATGTGCTCTCGTAAACAATTTAGCCATCCATCCATCCAAATGAAACCTAGTTCAAGGAAAGTAAACACTCAGCATGGTTTGACAAACATGTCTTTTCATGGTTTTTTTTCCCGCAAATTATGTGAAACTGTCATCTCACGTCAAGATGTACTCAAGATCTTTTGTGAGAACCATGTGAGGCGGAGGCATACCAGTAGTCGTAGAGACATTTCTAGATCCTTCATTGGCCACTAGCCATGGAGCAGTATAGCCTCAAAATGTTTTGGCTGCTGTGAAACTGAAATAGATGTGGGGTTTTTTTTTTTTGAATTCTCAGTTCCATTGTTTTTCTGTTTTTATAGCATTTTTTTATCTCCTTTGGCACAGCTTTCTTGCCTGAAAAGGATGTACGCTTTTTGGAAAAGTGAGTGCTTGTTAAACACACATGGCTGGGTTGAAAAAAAAAAAATCTTGGTTTTAATTGTAAAGTCGTGGTTGTAAATGAACCTTTTGAGTTTACATGGATTTATGAATATCATTTGTTGATATCCTATCTTCCCTTACCCTCTAATGTCGCTTGCCAACCTTGGATCATGACACATCCACCAGTTCACCAAATTTATCTGGCTTAAGCAAGCAAACACTTTTGCACACATGCTCACACATACACACATATGCCACACACATCTATGTAACTTGACACAGTTACAAACTTGAATGTTGTGGTTTTTCCCATTTTTGAAAGTGAGTGTTTTAATATGCAGAGTATGTAGATCGGGCAAGAACCAGTACAGCATTGTCATATGTACTATTCTGCTTTGATGAGAGTGGTATTTTGATCTTTATTTGCTTAATGCTGCATTTACACCATGTTCCCCGTAGTCACAGCAGCCCCAATTGCCCAAAGCATAATGCGCTGTGGGTAGATGAGACATTCTCCTATTCTCCCCTCTTCATATTCTGACATCTGATCAGTCAAGACTATCAGTGCTTTCTATTGTGTCCTGCTTCAGACCGCCTCCAAGTTTTGTTATGGCATATTACATGCCCTTATATTTTGGTGCGTTCACCCCATAGAAAGTTTCTCATTAGCACTGGGACTGCCGTGGCAAATTTTTTGACAGTTTAAAAATCTGACATGGCATCCATGGCAATCATGGCCTGTCCCATCCCACCCTGTCCCATCCCACCAAGTTGTCTCATGTCCATCTTGTTTTGTCCACAGTGGCCCGAAATGTGGCCGCCGGGAACATGGTGTGTGTAAACGCAGCATAAGACTGCCCACATGCTGTAACTTGTCATGAAGCATGCACAGAAGTCACTGTGTCACTGTTAACTATTTTTCCTGGTTTTTTTTTCTTGTTATTTATTGTAGCGACAGGGGAGCTGGAGGTGTTACCAGTGGCAGCCCCAGCAGAGCCTCGTGTCCTGTCACAGGCTGAGACCCAGAAACTTATGGATGAGGAAGAAAGGAAACTCAGGGAGCTCCGCATCTTTCTGCGAGATGTCCTGACGCGCCTTGCTTCCGAGAGGAAGTTCAGGGTCTTCACTAGTCCTGTTGACCCTGAAGAGGTGAATTTTGCCTACTGTGGCCTTGCAAGAACACGTTTTCATCCTGTTAAAACGGTGCTCCCACTCAAGCGGTGGCTGGTATTGGCCCGTGCAAACCACTCAACATGAAGCCCAGGCATGTGGGCATTACAGTAAACCATGCACAGTTCTTAAACCCACTGATAACCACAGCAACGAGTACACACATGCTACAACATACAGACACAAAATGGCGATAAAAAAAGACAACAGTCTCACAAGTCTCACAATTCTGCAAATCCATCATGGAAACAAATCTTCATATATTTGATCTACAAAATAACATATCAAACCATGATGCCTATGACCCTTTCTATGCAGAGAAAGAGGCAGCACTGCTAACTCTAATGTGTTAACAGCTTGGACATTACATGATGACACTGATTGCATGTATACGATCTTAAGCTGTCAGCCACACAAAACACATACTGACACACACAAGTGTACTATGCACACACAGGGAGAGTATGGGCTGCACGTAGGGAAGGTGACTCCATATCACACTGAAAGGGTTGTAAGTGCAGGAGTAGAAGCTGATAGTGCTCGATATAACCGCCTGCACTACCCCCTACTGCGTTAACAGCAAATGTTTAGACTGTTCAGTCGGCAAAATCTATTAGGAATTTGTTAGAAAATTATCTCTGGTAAGGGAATGAAATCTTTGCGATTGTTTCTAAGGATTTACTTATTATTTTTAGACACTTATGACTGGTAATGGAAGTGTTTCAGCTAGAATTTGTCCTGATATAACGGTTTATGGTTCCTGTTGAGCATAGGAAATAACACATGAAAATTTTGTTACACCAAGTTTTGTTGCACTTAAGCGGAGTTCCCGCTATATAGGTTCCTGATTAATGGGTGAGCACTATACTCATAATTGTCACAAACAGGAACATTCTTACTGCCATAAGATAGTACTGAATGAAAGGCTCCCCAAACAGTTAATTTCCATAAATTGTCCCTTAGGGGACATCTAAAAATCATGACATTTCAGGGGAGGAATTTTGTTTTTTTATTTTTTGCAAACTGACATCAAATATTACTTTCAAATAATGCATAAACATTTTTTTGGGATAACATTAATGATTGTTAAATATAAAACTAAAATTAGTATTTTGATGTTCAAATTTGAGTCATGAGGTTTTTTAATACATGCTAATTGAGATGCCAGGTCTTGGCACTTCATTAATGATATGTTTGTGTTGCTATCGAGAATTCTTTACTTGAGACCAATTTCTAGTCAGTGTTTATTGCTTTTCCAATTCTAAGAGGTCTTGACCTAGCAGCTCCGCTGGTTTACATTCTGTTTGAATCTGAAGAAATACAAAAGAAAAAAGAAAAAAATGTGAGTGTAGAATTGCAGCCCATGTCTCGCTGGATATATGTGCTGATGGGTTAGTTAGTTTTTGCCTGCCATATTCACCAGTTTTAAATCATGTTCTTACAATATTATCTAGTACATCATCACAATGAGAAGTCAAATGCCTCACCAAGTTATGAAAAAAAAAATACTGATTATTCTTCCATCTATATGTCAGTCTGCATATATCTGATTCAAGAAAGTTACTGTAAAACACAATATTTTCGCGGCATGAAATTTCCGCCAGTTGCCTCTAAAATTCATTGTGTATAGCGTAGACAAGAACTTTCAAGTGCATTTTAATTTTGCAAAATTTGCAAAATTAAACTGCACGCGGACATTCCTCGTTTCACAGTATGAAAAATGCAGACGTGTAATCCTTTGAATAACTATGATACTGCTTTTCTCACCAGGTGCCAGATTATGCTGAAGTGATCAAGAACCCAATGGACTTATTCACTATGAACAACAAGATCAACCTCCACCAGTACACAAGTGCTAGGCAGTTCCTGAGTGACATTGACCTCATCACCAGCAATGCCTTGGAGTATAACCCAGACAGAGAGCCTAGTGGTCAGTCCCATCATTTCAAATTTCCCCAATACCTCATTGTTTTTTATGCCTCTGCCTCAAGGGTGCCGGAAGCATTATGTTTTCGGGTTGTCTGTCCGTCCGTCCGTACGTCTGACCGACCCTATTTTCTGTTCTGTATCTATTGTAGGTAACAGTTGGTTCAACATTCAATTTACTTTAAGCTGTATTAATTGAATATATATGAATGAATATAGCCTTGAAGCGCCCCAGAAAGTTTCAAAGATTTATGTGTGCATTCATCAGTGGATGTTAAAGGGATTGCGCAGTTTTGGTTGAGACCTAACTTCTCTTTTCTAGCAGTTCTTGTGAGATAATGAAAAACTTCTTATGAAAATAAATGAAAGCCCATGTAATTCTAAGAGGAATTCATCGTTTATTTGATGAAAAATTAGTTTTAAAATGGCTGAGATATCCAAAACAGAGCAATTATAATAAAAGATTGGACCCATCTTTTATTATGATCGCTTTGTTTTACTTTGTTTTTGATGTCTCAGCCATTCCAAAACCATTTTTCATCGAACACTTTGAATTTATCTTTTTCATGGTATGCTCTGTACTATTTCATAAAGTGTTTTTTTTTGTATCTCACAAAAAGTTAAAAGCCCAATCCTCATCTCCACCAATACTACACAATTCCTTTAATGCAATGGTCTCCTATCCCACTTAAATATCTGCGTTCTCTTATCAATTTTCACAGAAAGTTTGAAATGCAAACTTAAGTGGATATTTAATTGATTTCAGATCGAATGATAAGGAATCGAGCTTGTGAACTGAAGGACATGGCATATGCCATCATTGATGCCGAGATGGACTCTGACTTTGAGAAAGATTGCGAGGAGATTGAGGACTCCAGGTCACGTCGCTGCACCACTCCAACTAAAACAGCACCGTCATTCTACAAGACCGTTCACCAACATACTGTGGCCCTAGCGCAGCAACAGGCCAGAGAGTTAGCCAACCAAAATCTGAAACCTCACCAGCTGGCTGTTGACTCTCGACAGAGAGGGGAGCTCAGTGACACTGAGAGCACAAAGAAACCCAAGAAGAAACCCTCAAAGAGACGAAGTGCCTGGTCTCGAGGATTCCTGTCCAAAAAGAAAAAAAAGAAGCCACAAGCTGTTGCTGATGATAATGAAGATGAAGACAGTGGTGAAGAAGAGGAAGAAGAGAAAGAAAATGGAGAGACTGACAAGACAACTGTAGAAGATGAAGAGGAAGAGATGCACAACAGACCACTGACCAATGGAGACATATTTCATGAGACCAGCAACGATTCCACAAATGCTCCTAGTACGCTCTCCCAGATCACTGATGATGCACCACATCCCTCTAGCATGATTACTACACGGCTGACACGCCTTGCAACAGGAGTATCCAGTGAGCATACCACCAATTATACCACTGAACAGCGCAGTGATGCAGAGAGTGTGAAGAGTGGGCCACGCACACGTCACAGCTCCCATCGTTCAGACTGTGGTGGGCAACGGTCACCTCATCGCCTTGTTGACCACTGTGAGATCCAGAATGGCTTCAGCAGTGCAGAATCTTCAGAGGTTGAGCCACCAACCTTGGAGAAGGTTGAACCATTCTCACAAATCCAGAATGAAGGGTCAAGGTTGGCAGGAGGTGATGAAAAAGCAAAAAATAGTACTGCATCAGGCACAGAGCCAACACCTACCTCAGCAGATTCCATCAAAGACAAAGATATGAATGGAATGGGTAAGCATATTTCCATAACCATTTCTATTATTAACCCTATTATTTTTTTTTTTCATTATTATCATAATTATTGTTATTATTTTTTGCAGTTCTGCCGTAGGCTTCATGTATGGAGAACTTGCACGAATGTATATAATATGTGTGACTTTAGCAGGAGTCATGTGCATGAGAGAGATACTACACACAGGTGAATTTCATGTATTTCATGTCAGTCAAAATAGTAAAATATAAAGTGAAAACATTCAGGACAGACATTTTAACATCATGAAATTCTATGAAGGGGTGGGATTCAGATAATTTTGGCCTCATAAGTATCTAGAAATCTGTGGTAGACCAGGTGAATACTTCACATTGACAGTGGAAAGTGCTGTACAGCTGCTATAACTTATGGGTGGGGTTGCAATATATGCCTTTTATTTAATTCTTTGCCTTGTATTTTGCATGGTTTTGATTTCATTGACAATATGGTGCGTGTGGTAGTATGATTTTGTGCAGACAGGTAAAATGAATAAAATTACAGTTGTACGTATTACTCTCTTGCTATTAAATTGCATAACGTGTAAATATTTCCACGCTGCAAAATGTTCCACATTTACAGTGTGTGAGTGATGTGAGACAAGCCATTTTTTGTGGATGCTGGTTTATCCTTGTTTATATGCCAGCTTATCTTCTTTTTTCTGTCTTCTCTGCTGAAATCAAGTTTGAAAGGTTGTGTACATTATTTGAATCGGCAAGGCAGACTCCCATAGATATAAAGGATCAAAATAAATTTGGCACACATACTGGCCTTGATATGTAAATGTGCAAGACACATTGATTGTAAGCGGCAGGGAGTGTGTTGCCATAGTAATTTTGTTTTATAGTAAACTGTCAAAATCTTTGCATTGAACAGCTTCCCAATTTTACAAATTCAGGTGAACTTTGGCACGTGGATTTTGAAGTATTGATGTACAATGTATTTCTTGAAAAGTGGCAGAAAATAATGCTATACAGTTTAGTTAGAGCAAATTATGACAAAAATAAAGTCAGGTAAAACTTAGCAGAGAACACTGCTATATTGTAAGCTACATTCAAGTGAAATTTGATACACATGGTGGTCTTGAGATGCTGACTTACTAGGCTTGTTTTTTTTTTGGGGGGGGGGGGGGTGTTGGAAAAATCTTCGGAGCTTTTGTTTGTGTGTGTTTATGTCTGTGTTTCAAACTATGCTTTCGATGAAAAATGAAATTTGTGTGTAGCTACATGACAGTTGCCTGTCATGTCAGTAGTTGAATGGCAGACTTGACAGTTGCAGCTGAGTTGAATGGTCATTTCATCTTTCACCTCATGAAATGTTCTGTCTATTGCAATCATAAACATTATTTGTGTACTAATCTCTGACTATAAAGCTTAGTAGCTTAAAGAATATCTAAGAAACAAAGCATGTTATCATTACTGTCTCCATGTAGCATCCCTGAGACGGTCAAGTAGACAGTTGGCCAAAGGCCTGCAAACCAAACCTGTGACGGTGGTGACCGGTCAAACTGTGGAAGAAGTGACACCACCAATGATTGTCGACAGAGGAAAGCTTGAGGTAGGATGTTTTGTCAGCGAAGAGTTCTCGTATGAATGACTCTTACCAGTACAAACTATTTATCAAACTTTTATGCTTTGATGATTTTGAGTTACACCATGATGCTCTCTCCACACTTATATTTCTACCCAGCATAAATCATGTTGCTGAAATAAAAAAAAAAAAAAATGCTGTTGAAGTCAATATTTATGTTCAGAAAAGTATGGAAAGATAGTAGAATGATTGATGCCAAATGGAAAGAATACTTTGTTTGCTGGCCATCCTCTCACATGTCTGTTTCACATAGGTTGAAGGAGAAGTGACTTCAAGTTTGATAATACAATTACTCAAGGGAAGTAACAGATGCCAACTGTTATCTTTGCCAATATTTTGTCTATTCTTACCAAAATGAAATACAGGTTTTAGAGAAAATAATGTTTTCCCTATTAGTTGTATTACTTACATATCTATATGTCCATTGCAGGAAATGCAGAAATCCTGTTTTTAACAAAAATATGCCTTTTCAGCTTCAGAATATTGCATTTGGCATCCCTTATGTAGTAATCACACTGCATGGATTAACAGAGCCATGCACACATAATTCCATGTGTTCTATATTGTACCTTTGCACCTCATGCTGGTGCTCTAGTCAGTGTCTTACTGCACATGTAGGGCAATCATAAATCTGGACACTTTGATATTTGATGTAGCATGTTAAATGTATGTGAGATTTGCAAGCAAATTTTACGTAAAACATGTATTCAGGCAATATGGTAGAACTATTAACATTTTTTATTACATACCGGTAAGCTTCATGAGGATTCTACTTCTGTGCACAGGCAATCTTTGTCACAAGATTGGCACCCTGATCTTCAACTTTATGCATATCTTAGCTGTCGTACCCCTCACTCATGCGGTCATGTCCTCATATTTGTATATCTTGCAGCGTCTGCTGGAGGATGTTACCATAGCAACAGCAAGCTTTACTATAGAGAAGCTTGAGCGCCTGTACAGCGTTTTAAGTCAATGTGTGTATGTCCACCGCCTGGCCTATGACAAGACAGAGCTGATTCAGGTGAGGATAGGATCATTAAACATTGTATGAGTATGGCATATTCTGTGCAAGCCATGGCTTAGTAACAAATGCTGGACATGATACAAATGCTAGACGTAGTGAATTCATTTTGAATTGGAGGGCGTCATTTCTTCTCGTGGAAAAAATCTTCTGCCTCATCTGTTTAACTGTTTCAGAGGCGATAGTTATGCAGATGTTTATTTCCTTGTCAATTTTTTTTTTTTGCTAACAACATTAGTTCTGTAACCACACCTTTGGGCAAGTCTGTATTCATGAGAAATAAGTTCAGAAAATATGTGAAGTAGGCCAATGAATTGCATTTATCTTTTGAAATATTAACAGGCTCTCTGTTATGCTCTGCCCATTTCTGTAAAATTAACAGAAGTAATTTAGCATCGTGGTAAACACTGAGGAAAGAACACTGTATATCTTAACATGTACTATTTAAATTACTATGTAAAATGACCCTGAATGATTTGCAACAAATCCACATGGGCAGACCATTGATACTGTTGACTATATGCCCTCTAAATGTCAGATGGAGAGGAATGTGTTAAAAAACAGCAAAAAGCCAAATTTGATTCCCCTTACAGTAGTTCAGGTCACCAAGGTCCCTGCCAGAGATGTTCAGGCAGTCTGCTTGCTTGGAAAACAGGCCTGTCATGTGACACAAAATAAAATGTCCATTAACCCTATCTGAACTGGGGTTTGGGGGGGGGGGGATTGGGTAAAGGTTCAGATTGACCCCCCTCAACATTTCATGTGATGATTCCACAATGCACAAAAACTTTGCTGTGCCATTTCATCACTTTTTCCTTTGAAATCTCCTGTATATTATGAGACCAAATACCCGACATCCAGATACGCCGTTCTGAAGTTACGTAATGTTTAGTACATACGTAGCAGCTCGAAAACAGCTCATATTTGTGGTATTGCGTGCAAATTCAATGCAAATTGTGTTTTGTTTTGTTTTTTTGTTAAATTGATATAAATTAGATTATTTCAAGTTTTAATCATTTGAATTAATTAATTCTGATGTAGATAAGCTTGAAAAAGTATCTGTGACAAATTTCGGCAAAAAACAAAGTACAAAAGGTTAAAAATGCAACAAAATACATAAGAAGATGAAGCAAACAAAAAACAAAAGCAATGATTTTTTATTTTGCTATTTTTTTTTTTTTTTTTTTTGGCAAGAAAATTGTTCGATGTGTCTTGAGAAATTCTGACACAAAAATTAGTCGCTCTGCAATGTCTTGTTGGTAGCGCCAATTCATCATCTTCTTATGGAATAGCAAGTGATTTGACGCAATCAGTCTACTTTGATTGTGACAGTGGTTTTATTATGGCAATTATTAAATGCTCTTACAGGAGATGGAGGGAGAAGTAGCCAAGATCACTGTACATTCTCTGGTCTGAAAGCAAGTGGAAGTTGGAACAGTTCTCTTCTATGACCTGAATTCAGCATCCCTGTGTGGTACTTTGCTTCTTTTCTTGGATTCTGTGTTTGAGTCATGCATCAAGACCTCTTCATCAACACAGCTGGCATACATATGTAACTGGTAGCATAGTATGGATTTCACAATGTCAATATGTATTTCAATTATTTATTTCTTTGCAAATTCAGCAAGGATTTCGTAACAAATATCTTCAATATAATGTGGCTACATGAATTATTGTAGATACATTGCCATATATTTCACAACATGGGACTTAGTGATCAAGAACCACATTATGGGAATAAGAAAGAATTATTATTTCTTTTCTAGAGAAAAGTAAGATATTACCTACCTTGGAGGTTTTATACAATGATTTTGCAAAAATAAAGAAGACTGCCAAGTATGATGTGTAGACAATGGTAGATTGATTTAGTAGTGATTCTGTGATAGGAATTTACCAGTTTGTAGAACCATTGACAGTATTTCCCATGAAGAACTTATTTACTTGCTTTATGTGGAAGCAAGTTTTCTGTGAAGGTATTGCATTCTTTCATATTCATGAGTTTTTGTTTTGTTGAATATGCTGTGCTGTCGATGAATTGTGTGTGTATTTTTTTTTTCCTAGCTTTTTTTTTCTACCAAGAATTTAATATCTGCTGAGTCACGGTTGTATTGTATGTCACTGATATATTCATGAGCAGGAACAGTTGCCATGAAAGCCATGACCCAAGTTTTAAGGTCAGTAGCAACATTTGATTGTGAATTGAACATAAAAAGTGCAACATGATCAGTATGTGTGTGTGTTTCTTCTATTTTTATGCCTCCGCCACGAAGTGGTGCCGGAGGCATTATGTTTTCGGGTTGTCCGTCCGTCCGTCCGTCCTTCCGTCCGTCCGTCCGTCCGTCCTTCCGTCCGTCCTTCCGTCCGTCCTTCCGTCCGTCCGTAATGAATTTTGTGGACAAGGTAACTATCAAAACCTGTTGAGGTATCCTAATGAAACTTGGCATGTATGTGTATTAGGGGGTGAAGTTGTGCCTATCAACTTTTGGGTGCACATGCTCAAGGTCAAAGGTCAAAAGGTCAAGGTCAAATACATAAAATTTCACTATTTCCACCATATCTATTGAATGCCTGAAGATATTTTCTTGAAACTTAGTGTATACATGTATTACCCAATTAAGATTCTCTGGTGAAAGTTTGGGTCATGAGGTCAAAGGTCAAAGGTCAAAAGGTCAGGGTCAAATACATAAAATTTCACTATTTCCACCATATCTATTGAATGCCTGAAGATATTTTCTTGAAACTTAGTGTATACATGTATTACCCAATTAAGATTCTCTGGTGAAAGTTTGGGTCATGAGGTCAAAGGTCAAAGGTGAAAAGGTCAAGTAAAAATATTAAAACTTCTTTTTTTTTCTCTATACCTTGGAAAATTGTTCAAGGTATCTTCATGGAACATAGTATATACATATACTGACTGGAAGTGATTATCTAGAGAATGTAGGGTTCATGGGGTCAAAGGTCAGGGGTCAAAGGTCAAGTGCAACACTTCAAAATTTTACTATTTCCCTCCTATCATGCAATGCCAGCAGGGTTATTTTTTTTTTTACACTTGGTGTATGCATACATGTGTAACCTCATAGAAATTTTCTGGAAAGTTTTTTTTTTCTTCTTTTTTTGCCTCAAAGGTCAAAAGGTCAAAGATCAAGTGAAAGTGCTGAACTTACTTTTTCCTCCATATCTCGGAAGTGGCTCAAGTTATCTTGAAACATAGTACATATTATGCATGTTCTACCTGAAAGTGATTATCTTATGAATTTTAGGGTCAAGGAACAGATGAAAATGGTAACAATTTACTATTCAATTCAGAAATTGCACTTTTTCTCCACACCTGTACCTTGAAAATTACTCAATGCCTAAATGTATGAATGGGTCAAAGTCGAGTTAAAGTCCTTAAATCCCTAGATACATGCTCTCCTATTCATCCAATTAAACCTAGGTCAAGGAAGATGAACATTCAACACATTTGTGACAAACTTGTCATTTCAATATTTTGCCAATTTGTGAAAATGTAATCACACATTGTCCACATGTACTATCTAGACCTATTGGGAAAATCATGCATTATGGCGGAGGCATACCAGTCGCCAAAGCGACATTTCTAGTTTGTTTTTGTTTTTAAGCAAGTGCAGTACAAATATATTGATGCATTTGATAGCGGTGTGGACTGATTCAGTAGTATCTCTGTTCTGAAAATGATTCCACTAAATGAATTGGATGTATGCAACTACATGATTGCTGTTTGTTTGGGGTTTTTTTGGGGTTTTTTTGGGGTTTTTTTTTTTTTTTTTTTTGGTGGTTAAAATATTCTTCACATATGACAAATACTGCAGATTAGAACCAATAAACATCATATTTAGTGCTCATTTCTGAAATGTGAATGCTGCAAGATGCATAGAAGAAATGAGCAGTATGATGGGTATGCAGTGAGACATTGTGTATGATATAGCTCAAGCCACTGTGGTAGATGAGATGTCACTCAAGGGAATGATCTGAATGTCTGTCAGCCCATGTGTCAGTCTGTCAAATGTATAGCATATCAGATATTGGTTTCATGGCTGTTTACTCACTCAGCGAGAGTAATCCTATGTAAGTACCTGATGATGACTTACTTGTCATTGATTTGAGACAGTGGTCTTGCTCCTTGTATAATCATTGTTCATTGAGTCTGCTTAGTGAAAAGGAAGTGAATTGATTTGCTACAGGGTAGTATATTTCTTCATGACTTTGTATTTATAACACAGCATGCCAGCTGACACAACATTTTGATGTGTGACAGAAGAATCTTTTTTTTTTTTTTAATTGAGGATACATGCACAGGCTAATGTGGTGATTTAAAATATCAAACTACTGTGCAACTGTGGGAATATATAGATATGCTTATTTGTAGTGGATGTGATTTTTTGTTTGTTTGTTTTGTGTAGTCTGATTGTTCTTTTTCATGAGGTAGTGTAGAGTAAGGACACTTGGAGGGTGCATTCAAGAATACCAAGGATTTCTTAATATACACTGTACTTCATACCACATCACTATTGGCGGACATGATAGTACCAATGGCATTTCTGATTAGTACAGGCTATATGGATCAAGCCTCATTTCTACTTGTGCTAGATTTTGAAAGAGATACACTTTGTGATACTTGTATGTATACTTAGTACATGATACGTATAATCTAATACACACAATAAGTGCTCAGATGCTGATCGGGAGATATGAAAGTCAGACTCTTTGAAACATCTACCTCACAAGCTGCATTCAAAATTCCAGGCTCTTTACTACATTTGCTTCTCAGTTAGTTTGTAGTTACATGGTCCCTGTACCAGAGTGAAACTGATTGATTACTTGCTTGTTCATAAATATGTTCAGTTGTGAAAAAGGGGAACATTAATGTCATGGTGATTAGATAGCAAGGTATTTTGTAGTGTGCACCAGCCATGTCTGCCAACAGCCTTGTCTGTGGACTTCCTGATTTTCCTGAGTTTGTCAGCAGTTTTACATACCTGTATTTGCTGCACTCCTTTCTCTATGTGTGTGTGTCTGTGAGTGTAGGGTACATGTGACAAGGCCTTCAGGGGGGCATGTTATGAAGCATTTTGTCAGACAAAGTTGTTGGACAAATTTGCTCTCAGCCAATCACATGCAAGGATTTCAGTAGCTTGTAACAGTTTGTCAGAAAAATATCCGACCAAAATGCTTCATGAAATGCCCCCCAGATGTGGACCATCCCAGGAACATGTACACGCTGACTATGAAAACACACACATTTGCAGTGGTTTGTCTATGTGCGGAATTCATAGGTACATGTACATGTAATAGGCTGTTGATGCAATGAACATTCATTTGTGATGGATGTGTATTTGGAGGGATGTAGCATTGCCTGCAGTTTGAAAGCACAGCTGTTGGCAAAAATGCTCAAGATGATCTTTGGTCTCTTGTGTAATGTAGTCCATGGGTCACATGTTCAATGGGAATAAACTTGCACATGAACAGGCCTATGCTTCAAGGCTCTCACAAGTGTTTGTTTGTGTGTAGGACTGGATGGTAATGAATTTGAATACATATACTTGAATTTTTAGAGGATTAGGGGCTGAAAAAAGGCCTAGAAGATGAATCATTTATTGGCTTAACCCATATCCGCCGGTCGTGTAATGCAGTTTAAAGGCTGTTGCTGCTGGAGGCTGTTTCATGTACATTCACTAAACTATATAAGATGTAAATCATCGTCATGTCATAAATTATGTGACGTCGTATGATTTTAGTATTTTCGTATGATTTACACATTTATGAATAATCACATCGCTTATTCAAAAGAAACCACTAATGAATATCCGTAGCCTTCATACAGAAAAACAACTTTATCAAGTTTGAAATCTTCACAATGTAAGCTTTCCGATATAATGCTTACAAATATGAAGAAATATCAAATAATAACTCAAAGGTCTGTGCTCTGCGGATCAGTGTGGTCTATAAACTCATAGACTCTATAGGTGGAACTACAGTAAAGTAGGTCTATATCGTCGCTGGGGTGACAAGACCTCGTATCTACAAAATGTCAAATGTTCAGGAGAGCCAAAAAACATGGCAGCCAGAGCGCTATATCAAATGGGAGAGCCTTCCCTTTGACATGCCATTGTGGCTTCATTTTGGGGGTAAGATGGCTAGGATTTGGACAGGACATCCCTCAACTGATTATCTGACCATTAATCCAAAAAAGTCATTTTCACCAAAATTGCAGATACAAGGTATTGTCGCCCCAGCGACGATATGTACGTGCACCGCAGTGTTCGATCTCACATAGATGTAGACCTATTCTGTCAGCAGCCTGCTGTAAACCTCGGAAGTGAATACAAATCCAAATGAAAATATTGGTAACAGGAAGTGGTGCAAAGGATTGTGGGATATCAGATTAGAATTCACAGGCTATAATAAGCTACTGTATGTAAATGACGTCATCATCCAAGCCATTTCTGCTACAGCGTTTGCGCGAACTATGGGATATTCTGTAGATTGGCGGATATGGGTTAATATTGCACTTTCACAGCTTACTAACCTACAAGAATATTCTTTCCTGTGGTCTTATCAGACATTTTCTTTCCATTTCAGCACCTCATACCAATCTGAATGGTATCATAATTCTTTTTCCATTGTCCAGTATGTATCTTTGCTTGAGATGATGCTTGCTGATAAGTGATGCACAAAGCTACCTCTGTTTATTTGTTAGTTTGCTTGTCTGTCATCTTTTTCACAAGAGATTTATATTTATTTCATTTTATTTTATTATTATTATTTCAATAAACAGTGCTTAGCAAGGAGTTATGGAAGCTTCCAGAAAATCATTTAAATCGCTTGCATGACAATGCTTTACCTCTCAACCATTGGTGCTGCAGGCAGGCATGTTGATCTGTAGCCATGGTTTGTCAAATAACATGTCTGCCATTTCAATACTTTCTTTATACACGAGTCTCCGAAGCAACAAATTTATGTTGAGTAGTGTAGAAATCACCATGGAGATATTGCCCCTGGTCAAATGAGAGATTAGTGGTGTTCTGACCAGTGGGCAGTGGGCAGTGTGTGGGATGCGGCTCATTCTGCCAGAGTTGTGATACTGTACAGTGTATTGTAAGGCCCATTATTGACTTGGGTTGTACAATGATGCACACATTTTTGTTCTTGCAATAGAAAATAGTTTGTTTACATGATACTTTATACATTTGCATAGTGTTTCTTGTATGTAACTTAATGCATTGAGGTATGGCAACTTCCACAGACACAGACACACACACATATATACACATGAATATGCACACCTACATGTTTGTACGCACGTACGTATGTACGTACATACATACATATAAATAAACACACATCTATACATACAGGGGAATCCCGTCATAGTGTGAATGCAACAGGAATCCTCTTTTAACAAGGTAAAAGTGTCGGGTCCCAACTAACCTTAATGTGTTAACCTTTTGGAATTTGAAGCTTCTTTTATTGTGAGATAGAGATTTTGGAAATAAGCAAAAACAAAGAACAATTTGTGCAGGTAAACAAGGAAAATGTCTGGTCCTGAATGAAACAGCATGCAAAATCATACGCCATGTCTAAACTAACTACTGTACTTGAATAATTGTTCATAATACTTTAATGTAATCTTTATCACTGCACAAGTTGCTGTTTGTGATTTCTCTTTTTAAAGTGGGTTAGCCATGCTGTTGAAGCATGGAAGCCATCATAACCGATGTGGCGGGCAGTGAAGTTTTTCTATTTTTCCTTCAGCAAACATCACTGAACCACATCTCGAGTGCCTTTTCAACATCCTCTACAGCTGTATTGCAGAGATGTTTACGAGATTGTTCTTTGCTGGGTTTGTTCTTAAAGCTGAAACATAGTACTCGAAGGGGCTAAAAAGTAGCCATTTCAAATGTGTTTGCAATATTTCAGAAAGCTCTACCTAAAAACTTCTCTGGCTGACGCGATTTGCCAGGCTGTTTTGGGCTTGTTTTTTTTTATATTTAGGTACAGTATTTTCAGTATGAAATCAAAAAGTTGGTATACCGACTACTATTAGAGAATCACCCTCCCCGTACAGCATTTTTTTTTTTTTTTTTTTTTTTGAGGGGGGGGGGTTAGAATATTGTGATCGATGGTGTCCTTGTTATCATAATCTGCACGTGATTCTCTCTAGCGCAGAAGATAGATGAATATTGCTGTGGCCTGATTTGTTGATATACAATCGAATATTAAAAATTATGTAGCAGCCATGATCGAGTAAGCTCTAAAATTGTGGAATTCTGGTGGACCCTTTTGTCTGATATTTCACATTTTCTTCGTTACACAACTTGTGTTATTACGGAGTTATTTCACTCATTTTTTATGCGTGTGTGTACATTTGGGAGCAATAATCGACAGTTCTTCAGGCGAACAAGCTATGTTTTGGCTTTAAGAATTGTTGACAAGATGCTGGACACACATATATATATATATATATATATATATATATATATATATATATATATATATATATATATATATATATTTGTTGAGATTCCATGTAATGGCTCCACAAATAAATGAAGAAACAAACTGGTAATTCATTTTGGCCAATAAGGAATGAGTTTATTCGACTCAAATTTGCAGCGTTCTGAAAAAGGCGTAAGACGCCGAAAATTCGAGTCAAACTCATTCTTTATTGGCCAAAAATGCATTACCAGTTTGATTCTTCATTATATATATATATGTTTATATTTCTGGTGCCATTTCCGGGTTTCATCAGCTGACAAGCAACAAAAAAAAAAACGACCTTACCTGCACTTTTTTTATACTACTTTTGGGTTTCATCACCTGACAAGCAAAAAAGAAAAAAAGGGCTTCAGCAGCAGTTTTCTGGTACAACTTTCACAGTTGATGGCTTGAAAACAAAACCAGCAAAAGCTAATAACCACATTTTTCTGGTGCCACTTCCAGGGTTAAAAAAAAGGGGGGGGGGGCAAATGGTTAGACCCTATGTCTTCCAATGTATTATGTTACCTTGTTTAACAAGCTGCAAAATTAAAGTGGTCAAATTAATCTTGTTGAAGAGGCCTGTCAGAACGTACAATAACTATCAAGAGTGTTTGGATCATACTATACAACACCGGTATATGAGAGAGAGATAGACAAACTAACAGACTGAGAATTTGAAGTTTCTTTTATTTACAAAATTTATCTCACAATAAAAGAAACTTTGATTTCGTATAGGTTTATGTAAAGGTTAGTTGGGGCGTGATAATTTACCTTTTGAATCAAAAGTGAATTGTATCCAACCTGGCTGTAACAGAACTCGATCCCATGTATTACATTGCATGCAGAAGTCGTGTGATTGCTAATTGTCATCTGGAAAGCTGAAATGAGAGGCAGCATCTCAAACTAGCCTTGCCTTGGGTTGCCTTGCCATACTTTTTGCAAGGGGTGGGGGAATGGTAGAACTCTTGAAAACTGTACATCAAATTTAATCACCAAATACAAATCGGTAAAAAATGATAAAGGTAAAATTCATGGCATTTTTTAGTTCTGGTGTTTTATGCAAATGAATGACAAATTGCCCTTCATTGACCTAAGTAAGCATTGAGGGTTTTGGGTAAAGCTATGATGAGAATCCTAGGCATACATACTTGGATAGGACCTGAGTCCCACAATATCATTACTAGACAGACATCATATCCACTTGACTACTGATGGTTTTTATCCTTCATAGCAATGGGTACTGGATATTTTATGCAAATCAATGATTCTTGGGACCTGTTTCATAAAAAGATTAAATCCAACCTAAGTCAGAAAATCAAACATGAGTTGGGCATCAGCCAATCACAATTGAGTATTTAGTGACTTAATGTTTGATTTTTCAACTTATTAAGCTTATGTTTGATCTCAACTTCCATGCAACAGAGCCCTGGACTGTTTATTCTTTGAGAAGTTCCACAATTCCCACGCTATCCAAACAAAAACAATCTTTGTGATGGTTTACCTGAAAACTACTGTAACTAGGGCATACTCTGCTGAAAACCAGTTTTGCTGAGTTTACACCATGTTGCCAGTGGCCACGGTGGACAAAACGGGATGGGTTTGGGATAATGGGGGGACGGAATGGGCAAAAGTGACAGGCTGTGATTGCAATGGACGCCTTGTCAGATTTTTAAACCATCAAAAAGATTTGCCACGGTAGTCCCAGTGCTGATGAGAAACTTATTGGACCGTAGTAAAATGGGGGTGAATACAACAAACGTGACAGCATGTAAAATGCCGTAACAAAACTTGGAGGTGGTCTGTAAGTTGGATGTGATGTGAAATATGTGTAGTTTAGCCTGACCAGATGTCGTGAGAATGGTGTCTAAAGGCTGTCTGTTCACTGGAGCGTGGACAGGAATGAATAAGACTAGAATACAGATTGGGAGGGAAAAAGGAGAATATCCCACCTACCCACAAAGAGCTACATTCTGGGCAACGGGACTGACATGGCTTCCGGGAACATTGTATTAACGTAGCATTCGTACTGTAACTGAAGGGTTTCTTTTTCTCTCTATGCATCACATTTTCATGGAGTACGTGGAATGCAGTTGGAGGGCACATGAAAACAAATATAATGCTGCAATTTATGCAATTTGAAACAACAGAATTGTCATATTTGCTGCGATGAAATATGCAAACTGATTTGACATATATAATTCAGTGCATTTTATGATGTGTGGGGTTCCTTGGATATGGTAATACTGGTGTATCTAGAACCCCCTTCCCCTGGAGCACCTTCATTCCCAGTGTACTGTAGCCATGCCAAGAATGTTAAGTGTGGTTTGTAAAAACATTCCTTAATTGTGCTTTGCATGATAAAGATCTTTAAGCGTTCATAGAATGTGTTTTTATGCGAAGAATGTTTCGTACATGTGACTTAAGTGAGTCTAGCTGGTCACAGAGATGTCTCTGTGACATCTCGATGACATCTGGAACCTAGGCAGGTTTTCGGTTAGTTGCGAGAAAATCAAACATGCTAAATTTTTTCAGACCTTTTTGTCCCCAGCTGGTCTCGGAGTCAGAGATGTCTCCACAACGTCTCCTTAGTTGCAGCCATGTAACAGAGAGTACTTCGAGACTTATTTTGTCTGCAACGTATGTACGACCTTGCGGAGACCAATGGTGACCTACTGGCGATGATACAGAGTCACCAAAAAAAATATCTGCGTAGTTGAGAAAATGTGACAATATCCCTGTGACTTTTGGGCGAATATGAGTTGTCACCTTGTTAAGAGATGTCTCTGGAGTTGCTCACTTTCTCTATGAGAGCACAACCCATTTTTTTTTTTTCTTATTGTCATACACAGCACAGTAACGTCTCCTCCAGTGAGATAGGCCCTTTATATTTATGTGCTGTTTTGTCCTCTTATAATTTTTGTACTGTGGTTTAACTTGTAAAATTTTCTGTTTGATGGCATCCAAGACATACATGTATGTACTTAAGTCTTGGCAGTTCGGGGTGTTCGTAGGGTTATCCAGAAAGGAAGTTTGTAAAATGTTGTATTACAACTTGTGTTTCAGACCATAGAAAAGGTACCAAAGTTAATGAATACTAGAAAGCATCATTGTATGATTTGCATTATTTGTTTTATCAAGTAGGAGCTTGGATCATTTGATAATGATCGAAACACAATGTGATATTTTACTGATTGAGGCAATCAAAGGTACTTTACAGTTGACTCTCATTATAATGAAGTCTTCAGGACCAGCAGTTTTCCTTCCTTAGATTGAAATTTCATTACATCTAAACAAATGAAATGTTTAGTGAAAACAGGGAGGTATAAGAGAAGAAGAAACAAGAATCTCTCCTTTGTACCCATGCTCCGTGCCGCTGAGAAGTTATGCGCTCTATCACTGGTGGGCAAAAAATTGAAAAAGCATGTAGGAAAAGATATGAAAAAGAGTGTGGACAAAAATGAATTTCATTGATGATGATTTTGAAAGGCAAGTGAATCATGACACTATTTTGGGTGCACTTAATATTCCCAATCTCAGGCACTATGCTACCAACGCATGCATGCTGTCACCATTCCACTTGTCTTTCCCCAGACTCTCGGCTCTTCAGGATTAGATTATAGACTGCACACACTGCATGTATTGCACATGCTACATTTACGGTACACCCTATACTCGCATTATAACGAGTTCTTTGAAACGTTGTGTGGCACAGGGAATGAATTGAGCATACTGAAATGTAAAACATTTGCCCATGCAGAGATGCTCAGCAAATGTTTGTTTTGCTATATAATTTTTATGGGTAATCCACATTTTGTTATACTAAAGCACATTTCTTCTTGTGTTTTTCTTTATCAGTGGCACTCAGAAATAATTTCGTCATCGCAAGAATTTCGCTGTAACTTGTTCATTGTAAAGGGGTTTTTGCCCCTTAGACTTAAATGGTTAATAACATTGGAACCTGAATTTTTAGAAGAAGAATAATAAGAATTTTTTACAAGTGTGTTTGTTGTAACAGCTGAGCACTCTGTATGCCTGTAGTATACAGGCTTGTAGATTATGGTCCGTGTTGTGGTCTGCTTGTTTGACTATGTGTGTACATGTATATGTGTGCCCCGGGACACAGTGTGTTATGTTGGTAGTGAATGTGTTTTTCAATTCTTGATCATCGATCATCAGTGTCATCCATACTGGTACTGCATGTAAATGAGAATTTGCATAAGCAACAATTCCAAATTGACAGATCCACCCAAAATATTCATGTTTCTCATTATGTAGTTTTATGTGGTTTACTTCTGACCTAAGCTGTGGTTTACAGTGTGTGTTTGTGGGGGGAGGGGGGGTTGTTGGATGATAGATTAGCTGGGTTTAGGGGGAAATTAATTTAGGATAATTAGAAAAAAGTTGCAGTGCTTGAGTTTTGCAATGATCAACAGCAATAGATTTTCTCTGGGTTTATCTAGTATGCTACTGCGTTGTAACTGCATTGGTTTTGTGTTACATGTATTTCGAAAGTTTTTTCTTTCTCCCTCTCTCTCTTCTCCTTTTCTCCAAAGGCATCAGAGTACATGATGAATAGACTGTGTTTGGAGAGTGACTAGCACTGGAATTTTGTGAACACAGTTTTGTTACTGTATATGCTGAATATTATGCGAGGTATTTATTTTCACGAATTTGGCGAGTTGGGTGCTATTAGTGAATTTAAAGACAGGCAAAAATATTTACTCTGATCCTGATATGAATGATATGAATATGGATTCCTCCATTCAGTACTGTACTCCATAATTGTGAATTTAATCATTCGCTACATCGTCGGGAAGTCCCAATTCACGATTAGACCCCTAAATATATGGCGTATGCAGTATGTGTATGAAGTATGTTGGGAAATATGTGAATTTAATCTGTGATATTTTGTGGAAACAAGACGTGAAACACTTTGTCCTGTAAAATTGAAATGAAGACCAATTGCATTTTCCTTTATATGCATCATTACCTTTATTTTATTTCTGTTAGTTTCTCTTGATCTTGTTTGCATTTTATTTTGAATTCTGTACAAAAGTATAGTATGTGTGATACAAACTTTTTGACAAGTGAATAAAATGTTTTGCCTTACAAATGTGATGTAGTGTATGTGCATATTTTGTGTGGGTCAGTTGACTGTTATACATCATTGAAATACAGTATTGAGAGAGAGTGTGTGTGGTTTGATTCATAGTCTCTCACCTGTGACAGAAACGCATTTTGGAATGGGAAAGGGTGTTGATTATAACATGGAAACACACACTCAATGTTAGACAGGAATTGGAGCCCTTTTGAATGTCATATTCTGCTTGGCAAACCATGTTTATTGAGTAGCACATTTGTACTACAGGTGCAGCACAAAATTGAAGAATACAAAGTATCTTCAGTCAGTCAAATTAACTCTGCGATAGTTTGCAATAAAAATAGGAAAACATTAACATCACAGGGGGAAAAAAAAGTTCTGAAAAAAACAACATACAAACCAATGAAAATGAAAAGTCGTATGCACTGACATGTAATATTTTTGGTGGGTGGAAAACACAATACATGGTGGTTCATATGAAAGTGAATACATTTTGCTGTAAGACAATTAGTCAATAAACATGTAAAAGTATATACATGTCCTTTTTCCTGACATGATAAGTAGGACATAGCCTGCACATCCCCACACAAAAACCTTCCACTCTCCATATACTTAATAAAAGGCCAATGGCTTAGAACTCCAAGTCAATCAGATCACAGGAATACTCATTTTTGGCCAGGGCAAAACTCATATGTCTCATATACAGGGCAATCTCATTTAAACAAGCTGCTTTGGACAATTAAAATTTCCTTGTGATATCAGATACATGTATCTTGTTTTATCAGGGATAAAAACAAGGGTAAAAAGGGAGTGGGTTCTGCAAAATGACCTCATTATATCAGGTACTTAGTATCTTGCTATATCCATCCTTGGTATATGAGGTTCCAGTGTACCCACAATCAAAACTAAAAAGTTCTTATCATCTTTATTACAATACATGTACTGACATAATTAATATTGCCAAAGAAGATTTGGGACTGTTTTGTTAGCAGAAGCCATTGATTATGAAATCACAGACAGTATCTCCCTTTAACAAGAACTAGTAATGTCGCTATGGCGACTGGTATGCCTTGGCTATGTCACATTATTCTCCCAGTAGGTCTAGAGTAGGCCCCCTACAAACATCTTCATAATGTGAGATGACAGTTTCAAATAAATTGCAAGAAACAAATTTATTTTGGATGTCAAAATTGTTTCAGGGAGTAATTATTTGGGAATTTGAGCAAGTTCCAAGATTGAACTTGCTGTGCAATGTTAAGGTCCAATTTTGTTGACATTTCACCTCATAACTACATGACCATTTTCATCACAGGAGCCATTAGCTGATACGCCATGCTACATCTCCAAAAGCTTGAGCAATTTCACAGATATGAGGCAATTAGAAAACTGAATTTATAGTTCTCACCTTTGACACTCACCCTTGAACTTACGCCCCCAAACAAAATGACGCATGGCAATTGCATGTACAAAGTTTCATGAGGACACCTCCAATAGCCATTTCAGAAATATGAAGTAAATCGTGAAATTTTTGCAATTTCACTTGACTTTTGACCCCATAGTCCACATCTATCCCTTCAGAATCATTGTGAGGTTATATGCATGGATACCGGGTATATCATTTTTTTTAATGCCTCCACCATAGTGCATGGTTCTCCCAATATGTCTATACGTATATTGACACTGTGAGATGACAGTTTCAGATACTAGTATTTGGCAAAAAAAAATATGACAGGTTTGTCACAAATGTGTTGAGTCCTTATACTTTCTTTGAACTAGGTTTCATTTGAATGAATGGCTAAATTGTAATAATTAGAGAGAAGGTATTCAAGGATTCAAGCCCTTTTATTTGACCTTGACCCTTGCCCTTTGGCCCCATGTCCATGATTTTCAAATACTGTATACGCCATATATTTTGCGAGTCTAAATTTTCGCGAATCGGGACTTCCCGACAATTTTGCGAGTGGTAAAATTCGCGATTGTGGAGACCTGTACTGAACGGAGAAATGTTTACGCTTACGTCACATTCATATCGGCATTAGAGTCAATATTTTCGTGTGTTTTTAATTTTGTGAATAAAAACCTCGCAAAATATTTGGCGTATACAGTAGTCACTAACTGTTAACATCCATTTTCATGACAATATTCAGTTATTTTAAATAGTCATTTTCAAAATGTGGGAAAAATTGTGACATTTGAACATTTTCCCCAGATCTTTGACCCCACAGCAAAAATCTTATGCATTGAGTAGTCTCCAAGATATGGAGAAAAAGTGTAATTTCAGCATTAAATAGAAGAATTCTGGCATTTTAACCTGACCTGCAGATAAATAATTGCATAGACATGGGGGAATTACTGAATTTTGAGAATTTGACCTTGACTTTTGACCTTGAACATGTGCACCCAATTGTTGATTAGCACAACTTAATCCACATACATTTCCAAAGTTTCATTAGGATACCTCTAACTGTTGTTAAGTAACACTGTCCACAAAACTGATAGGACGGACAACCCGAAAAACATAATGTCTCAGATGGCACACTTCAGGGCAGAGGCAAGAAAAGTCACAGATACAAGAAAGGCTGATGAAGAAAAGCTAATTATTTGTAATGTGTATGATCACTTCATTGGTGGTGTGAAAAAGTGTGGTAGGAATATTTTCTTCCAAAAAGTGAATGTTATACAATGGTCACTCCATGTGTTTTTATCTTGTTTGCTGCAGTTGCACATTATTTTGTTACCACTGAAGTTGTTTAAGACCACATTTTGAATGCTTTGTTAAAGTATACTGGTATATGTAATTTCTAGATCTACATTTACTTGACTTCTCAATTCTACATATAACCAATATCTGGAGGGTATTAAACTGCACAACAAACATACACACAGATACTGACTTAGTCACAAACACAGGCAGATAACATACACACATCACGCATACATTCTCGTAAAGATGGTTCAACTGAGACTATCATAGTTTGTTCAAGGATACAGGGCATATTCCTTTATTTGTTTCTGATTTTTTTTTTCTTTATTCTGATAAATTGACTAAGTGTAATTGAAAACCATCAAAAAATTATATTCAAATTCAGTTTAGTAAGTAAAATTTTAGGTTTCATGTGGTGTATTAGGTGCATACACAACAATTGAGGTTGCGTGTAAAACTTTTCAATATCCCCCTCTGATAAGTGTGAAGTAGGCCTACTATTCGCCGACATGCTGCATATTATATACCCCTAAAGGACCCTGAGGGCTTTAAGAGTCCCCTAGCTTTTCCATTTGTTTTTTTAAAACTCTGAAACCAACAGCCATATCGGTGTGAAATGTATCCTAGCTCGGCTGCCTGGAGTGATCGAAAACACAACAATATTCCAAGCTGAAACCTTCTATGAGAACACACACACACACACACACACCACACACAACACACCACACACACACACACACACACACACACACACACACCACAAACACTCTCCCTCTCCAGCACATTATGATCATCTTGATAAAGCATGTGAACTTCAAAACACAGTGAAGAGACAAAAATGTTCACCTTCCTCTCGTCTTTCTCTTGGTAACAGGAAAGAGAAATACCCACATGCTGTGTCCCCACATCAAGCACATAGTACAAACTACTTCTCGGAAAAAAAAAAAAAATATGACCAAATAGAAAATTGACCTAGCGAAGCAATCAAGTTTGTGATATTCATTTTCAATTCTGATTTATGATGCAATCCAAACTTCCGCTGCATTAGTGTTTGTGTGAAGAACAAGTATTTTTTTTTTTCAAAATAAATATTTTGTCAGTCACCACTCAAAATACATGTCATGATAATCATGAGACTATCTAGGTATCTCACATCATTAGATATATAGGGTGATGTTTGTAGTCCCATCATGAATTCAACAGAGTTTTGTTTATTTCAGTGGCTCTTCATACTTTGGAATCATGACTATCTTTTCATTATTGTAGAAAAAACAAAAAAAACCAAGGATTTTGTGGCAATGACCTTCAAAAATGTAAGTTGCACTGATTGCAAAAAATGTAAGTTTGCATTGATGCATAAATTTCAAGCACTTTCCCTTAATGTGTGCATTTCTTTATGAAAACATTCATGTAAAAAGTAACCATCTAACAATTTGGACAGACATATGTAAAAGCAAGAAATTATAAGCACAGACGACAGAGGTTTCCCTAATGGAGATGAAAATCTAAATCTGCCTGCTTGATGGGGCACATGGCCCACACTTTGGCTCAGAAAACATAATTCTGTAAGCAGGGCTCTCAACATTTGTATTTTTTCAGCGGCAGAATCTGTGAAGTTGTATTCCAAAGTTAGCAGGATGTTCTCATGGTCTTGGCTTTCTCCTTGGATTTACACCTGGCCTGGTGAGAGGGAAGAAAACCACAAGAAAAAAATGACAATGATTGACTGCCACAGAACAAACATACTTTAATCTACATTAGTTTGCTTTTCTGCTTCAAAACTTTGAATTTGGATTGCATGGAAATTGACCATCTTTCTCAGAAGACCCAAATTCAAAATCAACTGTGTGAACATACAAACTATACAATGTAAATTGTGAATTTTTAGCCCTATAAGACAATAAATTTTGTGTAGCTTTCCAGGTGTCTCATGATGCATGTAAAACATTCTAAAAATTGTGTGTAGGGACTGTGAATGCTTCCATCTATCTTCTTGTTTATGTTGGTAGGTTTTTAGTTTCTGCTTCTGTTCGTGTTTTTTGTTATTGTGTTTTTTTTAATCTATTTATTTATCTATCCTTTTTTTTTGGGGGGGGGGGAGGGCCTGGGTAAACTACAACAAAATTATACTGAAGAATTATGTCAAAACCAGAAAATGGATGTTCAGCAAACTGTTTTGGGTGTTTTGCGGTGAGAAGCTTTGAAGAGAGGGGACTAAATATTCAGAACAACCAAATGAGAAACGCAAGGTCTAGTGCTCACATGAATATTGTAAATTAACCTACCACACATTCTTCCAGAATATTACCCAAGAACACAACAAAGGAGAGCATGGTGTCCATTTTGTTTAACATTATCATTCTATCACATTTGCAATGCCTGCAAATTAACGTAAAACCATAAATTTTTGTGAGCATGACATTTTTCAAGAATTTTGCGAAAGCAAAATGCGTACCAAAGTTTTGTTGTTTTTTTTTTTCTACACAATGGATTGAATGCTAGGGGAAATTTGTGAAAGTTTCATGCCGCAAAAAAAAAAAAAAAAAAAAAAAAAAAGGTCGGGGGGAGGGGGCAAGTTTGCTAATATTCTATCAATAATACCTGCCAAGTTTGATGAAAATCTAATAATGCCTTTTCCCAAAGAAAAATAAAATGTGAAAAATTGACCCCCAATTTGCCCCCAGTACTGTGACATACAAATTTGAACTACAGTGACCAGTGCACTTTCTGCTCATGTGTCACTCCCTTAATAATACATGTACATTTTTATGCATGTACCCCTGTATGTTACAATATGTATGTCAATATTGCAATTGTATATCAAATGAATAATAATAATAATAATAATAATAATAATAATAATAATAATAATAATAATAATAATAATAATTAATAAAAATAATAATAACTAAGTTTTTATTACTTCTGGGTCAAGAAAAGAAGACACAAATTGAAATTTATATACAATCTGGGGATTTGGGGCCCCCCTGGCCCTGGGGCCCCCTGGCCCTGGGGGAGATGGTAAGACCTTGTGGATGCTACCTGCCAAATTTGGTGAAAATCTGTCTGCTCACTTGAGCCTTGAGCTAGAAAATTGCAAATCAGGTCAGGATAGTAGTCCACCTATGCTGCTATCAGGTGCTTACAGGATACTGTAAAACCAGAATTTTTTGCATGTATGAAATTGAATATTCTCTCGAATTTTGCGAGGAGCTAAGATTTGCGAAAATAAAATGCATGTAAATTTTTTTTTTTTCATACACAGTGCATTGAATGCCAGTTGCAAATTTGTGAAAGTTTCATGCCAAGAAAAAGGATGTCGGCTCCACTTTGAGAAAGTTTTCATGCCGTAAATGTTTTGCTGTTTTACAATATTCTGTGGGACAAGTTGTGAACATTTGAGTGAAAAAAAAAATGTCTGCTGATTTCAGAACATTTTCACAGATTAGCGTCTTTGAGTAGTCACTAACTCTCCATTAATTGCTATGTTCTCACCCATTGCTTAGATATTTCTTCATAAAAGAAAAATAAGAAATAAGTGTGTGATTGTACACTGTAGGCTTGATTTCCATCATTTTTACATGTGACATATCACACAAGGTCACTTTCTCTGTCACTCAACAGATGACACTATCACTGTCCATTGCATAATTCTTAATGAAGAGAACAAATCAAGCTTTCTATGTCTGTGTGCTCAACATTGATAGCATATATATATATATATATATATATATATATGTATGTATGTATATATATATATAATGACAGGTTTTCCAGCACTCACTTCTTTTGCAATCAGGAGT
Organism: Diadema antillarum; assembly: GCF_040938485.1. Lineage (NCBI taxonomy): Eukaryota > Metazoa > Echinodermata > Echinoidea > Diadematoida > Diadematidae > Diadema > Diadema antillarum. The sequence goes on from NW_027271151.1 coordinate 215,318, forward strand.
CAAAATGATAAACCTTAAACTGGTCAAAAAGGTTAAGAGTTATGAGAACAAGACTTATAAGCTTGTATTCTTTTAGTCATGTTATTACATTTCCTTCTGTGCTTGTCAGTGACTGCACCTAGTACCTGGTAACTTATTGCAACTTTGTACTGATAAGTGTTCTTAGCCATGACAGTTTGTCAAGCTGTTCTTGTGCACTGTTGTCATTGCTGTCCATAATTCTCACTTAAAAGAACTGAAGAAATTAAAACAAAATCGACAAAATGCTACATTGTGAAGAGTTATCTCAAGCATCATCTGGGTCAGGAGCACAAGACTACCTCCAATAATGGGGAACACTGAAAGCCAACATGTTTGAGGGAAAATCATCAGAAAAACAAAATGTGTTGAAAAAAAAAAACACACACACACACACAAACCTGCCATTATTCTGATGCTCAAATGTCACCATGCATCACAACATTGAGAAATTAACTGTGCATGCTCATTTTCGAGTTGGCCTGACATGTTTTTGTGTCAACAAGGTTTGTTTCCAGTAATTTCAGTATAATAATACAATTTTCATTGATATCTCACAAAATATCACTTCTTCTGTCTAACGCAAAAGATTGGAATCATGACTAATTTTGGCTTGACTGTATGTGGTACGCATGTACATGGAAGTGCTACAAATGTAGCAAACAGTCAACAGTAGCATTGATACTTTGAAGAAATTATGAAAAGAATGTTTGTTGAAAGTATGTAGTCAAGTTTCTTAATTATGAAATTTGAATTTACGCCAATCATTGGCCCTATACAAATGCTGTGGATCATCATCATCATCATCATCATTACAAACTGTATATTCAGAAAGTCTTTTCTATACTACTTTTAGTCTTATTCCATGAGATGATCAAGTTACATAACACTTGCACAATCCACCCTCAGGACAAGTTACCTCAAGTCTTTCATGATCAGTTACAAATATGAAATGTAAAAGCTATATCACTGCTAAAACATCTTGCTTATTGATTTTCATATTGTTTATATATAAAACATCTTTCTAAAGCAACTATTTGCTATATACCTCTATAAACAGCATTTGACAAAACATAAAAACAATTCATGACAAATCACACTATTACTAGCATGCCAAGATAATTTATTTTTGTGTGGAGCTAACTATCTACAAGCACAAGAGCAAAAGCAAATAAATGACATCCAAATGAAATGACAGGCATTCAAACAAGGTGTTAGTTAACATACCAGAATGCTTTTTATTAGCCACAAAAGTAACAGAAAACTTGAGGGTACAACGGGGGCTACACAGATGGCAACATACAGTGTACTTGTTTGTAACACAAAAATAAAGTACGAGTAATGCAACGTAATTAACATAGATCAATGAGGAGTAATATACTTCCAGTGAACAGTTATGTTTCATTTGAAACACAATCAAACTCAACATTAGAAGCTTTCAAACCTGTCAAACTCCCAAAACACAGAAAAATGTCATTATGATTCTCTAGGAATTACTAACAGAGTCTAGTTAATTTTTTCTTAAATTTGCAAAACATGCTAGTTTCTTTAAACTTTCAGACCACCTAATGATTAAATATTGGAATATGTAACATAGTTTTAATAATTCAGCAACCTTCAAGGAGTTACACTATACAAGCCAGTTATAACTATTGCTATGTGATGAAATCCTCACCTGCTCTCACTTATGAATTACCAATGCTAACAGATAAAACAACAAAAAGATTTAAACATCAGAGAGATGTAAAGTCAATCATTAATATATAACACGTATTTAGAAGAAAATTTTGAATATCAAAAACTGCCATGAAGTTAAGAGGAGTACACCTGTGGTTATCACTATCAGTGACCTTAAGGGGATTGATATCATTCTCGTTTTCGTAAGGGCTTGCCACAGAAGAGTGTGGACATCCTGATCGACTGGCACACTATTCTTTGTGCCTTGCTTACTTCATATATATATATTTAAACACAAATTATATGCATATAGCCTTGCATGACAGTTAATCTACATAGAACACAGAACCCTAACAGCAATCAACCGAAAGTACACCAGATAGCCCTAATGTAAATGGATCAGATAAAATGGTGGTAAACACTTGTTTCCTGTTGCTCATAGCCATAGAGAATTGTCAGAGCTTTCTGCAACATCCAATAACAAGGACGCACTGAAGCATGGATTCTTTCATAGCACATGTCACACAATAGCAAAAGGGAACAATTCAAGACTGATTAGCATATTTCAGTCATTAAAGTAATGTTGACTATGAAAAAGAGTGTGTACAAGCAATCAATGCATACTGATAGACAACTTATGATCTTCCACCAAATGTGTTCCCTACACTGGGTTATCATAATAGCTGCCCCACAGGTATACTTGTAAATGCTCTAGTCTAATTGACAAATTTACAACTAAAAAAACCCAAAAAAACATACATTTTTGCCAGTGATTTGATTTAAAGCGCTCCATAACTAGCAGCCTCTCATCTCCTTATTGTAAACTCGTTAAACTACAACATGACAGTTATGCCGGTCCGCTACATCTTCATTGTAGCTAAAATCCTTCCAGCAACCCATTCTACAGTGCTGCCCCAATGATATGAAATGCTCGAGACAAAATACATGCCGAAGACACCACCTGTTTAGCACTCTACATTTAAACTGATAATCTTCCTTTTTGGTTTCCTTTAAATAATCTGATTTTGATCAAGATTAAAAATTTTAATTATTTTCTTTTATCATCAAACCAGTCCTGAATTTAGATCTGTAAGTGTAAGAGCAACAACATTTCTTAAGTGTCAGAAAGAGTTAAAAAAGCCTATCAATGACTAACTGTAAAACTGTGCCTTGTTTTCATCTTTTCTTCTTTTTTCCAACAGATACTTGCACAAAAATGCAGGTGTAAAATCCCTTCCTTTGGTTTTGATCAAGGTACCATAAAGCTTTACAGTCATTGAAGCAGCACTGAAATTTAATGAACTCACACAAACTCTGTCCACCACAATCATGAAACAACAAATAGCTCACAATGTAAATAACAGAATTATGGCTTAACTACATATATCAATGCTATTAACATTACTCTCATATAATTGAGCATTGTCATCTTGTTTAAACCAACACACTAGATATACTTGTTTTCACATTCACATCAAATTAATGATTTAGTTGTATATATAAAAGCAATGCTTCTTTGTAGTTCAGCAATAACATAGTTCACTCTTTAACATCTTTAATGTATTCAAACCAATGGCTAGATATGTTTTGATACCTTAAGTGTAATTTAGGATACATGTGAATATATTCAAACTATGATGAGCAGGCATGCATTTTTTTAAAATCTTTTTAATAACAGCACTGATAGGATAACTAAGCATGGGAAGTAATAACATATGCTGACATCAAATGCAATCTTTAAAGCAGATTATGCACACTAATACAAATCTTATTTAACTTTTTTTTTTTAATTTTCCATGTAATGCAAAGTTTGTTGCAATCAGTAATACACTTTATTAGAAGGAAAACAAAGTTATCAAAGGCTCCATATAAAATGCTACACATTACCTTCAAAATCTGTTTAACAGCTTATACTCCTATCACTATATCTTTCATTTGACTTTCTTGTCATACAAGTGTACATTTAACATATGCAATCATTTGCATGATATTTTGTTGCAAACCTTTAAAGAAATTCCCCATTATTTACTACCGAGTATATTTTCAAGGACAGTACAGAAGGGGGAAAAAAAGAAAAAGTACCTGAGACCAGCGGGGTCTGGCTGTACTGTATTTCACACTGTCAGGCACATGTCAATCAGCATGTTTTTAAAAATCCAATCCATGTAATATTTTGTGACATGAAACATTAAACTTTATTTGTCTGTCACCCAATATCTGGTTAAAAGATCACTGTACCCAGTTGAAATCACATCAGATGACATTTGAGCAAGCAGCTGACATGACATCATAATGGGCATTCATGGTAACCAATATCTAGGGACTTTGATCATAATGTTGCTTACATGACTGGTACATGTGTATACATGTATTATACATTGACACTAGTTATATCACACAGGAAGGTGAAGGTAGGCACCATGTCATCTCCATTGTCTGTTGCCTGAACTTTCACTGTGAGAGGCAATACTGGTCAAGCGGTATTCTTCTTTCAAGGAACAGGACAAGGCATTGGCGATGATGTCAAGATTGTGCAAGTATGCACAAAGAGATAGCCATTCATCAATTGGCATAGCCACTGAAATGTCTTAAAATTTATCACTGTGTGGGCCCTAAATGAGACTAAAACTACATGCTGCTCATAGAGCAGCTGCTATCTATGTTGTGGAAAAATGTGATGCAATGTCATGCAATGTCATGGCTTACAGCTATATGATATGGCAAACATACCAGTGGCTACACTCACAGCAATTCACTGAAGTTTTGAAAATTAATTTTGTGTACATGCATCACATGGAAACACTACAGAACAACTTTTGATGCATGTTTCCATGTGAAGAAACACAGAGTTAGAGACCTGATTTTTTGTACTGCTTGTTTAGTGTCTACAATGAAATTCTCATACTTTGTCTCAAATGAGACAAATATCAAGTTGGCATTCAAACTTCAACAATCTAGAAAAGAGGCATTTTTTTATCTACTTTTGTATTGTCAAAACACAGAGTATAGTTTATCCTTCTCCTACCAACTCATACATGTACGCTACCCCCCCCCCCCCCCATACCCCCCCCCCCCCAAAAAAAAAAAAAATGAAGAAAAGGGCTTAAAAGACACTTTTATCAATTTCAAATTTCCAAATCAAGGAAACACAATTACTCAATCATGCTGGAAAATTACACAGCATCACAACAATTTGTTTTAATGGTCACATTCCCTCCAGTCAAAACTGCGAGAGTGCTTGAAATTTCTTATTTCTCTGACTCATACAACTTCTCATGAGAACAATATATCTGTAGAGAGCATCAACTTTATATCTTGGATGTCGTTTTCATATTTCTGATGTTAAAATATTTGATAGGCATCAAAATTGAAATTCCCTCACACACAAAAAAGTACAAAGCAAACTTGTTTAGCTCTTTGGTGTCTCAGGTTGCTTATAAGAGAGATTTAGGGAACTATGTCAAATAATGTGCTCTTAAGGACTGATCCTCCTGTGCCTTGATTTAAACATAGAGACAGATTTTCTCTGTTGAGAAATTAGCCATCATTTTAGACATGGTGGATGAACACTATTCTGATGAGAAATATTTCTATCAAAGGCACTAAGATGTGACAAGTAATTAAGATGACAAATTAGGAATCAACTGATTTTGTCAAACTGGCTTGCAGTCCCTGTCCTTATAATATCCTTAATCACTGATTTTAATCAAAAATTTCGTTTCTTAAAAACTCACTTTTACATGGAGATTCTTTTAAAAAATTCACTTATCTTTAGTCTCTGAATTTTCATGCTAGCCTCCCTACATCGCCATTTTTAAACTATGACCAAACAAAATGAACATAAAATATTGACAAACATGAACAAAGAGGACTCCAGATGGCAGTGACTAATGATTTCTTTCATGCTCTAGGAGCATGTTCAGGCATGTTTCCTTTTTTGTATTTTTTTTTTTGTTGTTTTGGTTTTTGCTTTGATACAAAAATAAACACAAATATGTTTCATCTATGAATATACAAAAAAAGATCTGCACTGCCTGTCTGATCTGAATGGGATGACACTTGACATATAAAAATAGAAGACATCTTCTTGACATTGGTGGTATGATACTCGTCAGGCTTCTCAAAAGTGCAGGTTCACTATAAAAGAATGCATTGCCATTTCATTCTCTTCTCTGTCAGCTCTGCAATTGGTCATACTGAAAAAAAAGTAATAACATACACTATATATTTCGGGAAATAAGACAGGATGTTTCTACTGGACACCAAAATAACTTGTATCAATGTGTGAAGACCCTCACTGTTTTTACACTGACAACCAGATTTTTCCATGTAGCAACGTAATTGAACAAGCATACTGGTTTTAAGGAGTGGTACATAAACACAGACTGGTTTGTTGCATGGCATGGCAAGTTGCATGTGGCAAGCAAAGTACAAGTAGCACAGCTTCTTTGTCTTTTTATTTCTTTTTTTTCCTACTAAAATCATTTCATATGCCCCCATATACACTGGTCTTCTGCTCTGTGTTTTATCTATAAACTGAAGGACAATAAACTTTTTTTGTCATACTTAAGTCTTCAATACTGGCTGAAATTTTGTCGCTGAAAGACTCATGCAAAATCCATTCTGGCAGCTGTTGATTTTCATGCAAAGTTTTCTCACACTGGTTAAACTACTCCACATGCTTTATGCAGCTGTACGGGATAGCCAACATGTGATAGATGGGGGCACAATGGTGACAATGACAGGATTTGTTTTCTTTCTAGAATGAACATGGAAGGGGGACTATGTAATTGACTAGGTCACATGTAACACTTTATAATCTTCATTTGTGTCTGTTGCAAAAAGGAGACAGTGCAGAAACAAGAACAATTTGGATGAAGAGCTGTATGATCAAATAAATAAATAAATCTCTCTTTCTCTCCTCCTGCCTTCATCTTGCATCACCACATCACAGACCTACTCTGCCCAACCCACATCAATCTACACAGGAAAAAATACCAAGTACACAAAGAAATTTGGCTCCTTTTACTCAGCAATACTTTCAGAGTAGTCCATATATTGTTTTACATCTGTTTTTTTGCAGGTTGGTATTGAAATCTGACCGCAGAGAAAGTAGTTGCTGGTCACTATGAACCTTGTGCCCAACGTTTCTCTTATCACCAGCCTAACATTTTCAGTTCATTTGCATTTCCTTTCTCTTTCTGATATTTGTTTTCGTTTTGTTTTGTTTTCTTTGACTGCTGATATTCTGTAGTCACTGAGCAAAGTCTCATTGTACATTGAGACTCCTATTAGCAGTTCTTAGAATTCCTTTAAAGTGACCTCCATATTTCAGTTTCAAAAATCAAGGAAAAAAATATCTTTCTGTGTGTGTGTGTGTGTGTGCGTGTTTGTTTGGGTTTTTTTCTCATGGAATAAGAAAGTGAGTGTGCGAGATAGGCCTTGATAGTGGGTTGTTTGCAGAGCAGCTTTCACTCACACTCAGAGATATGGTCTTGGACCTCAATAAACTATACATGCACATCCTATTGCAAACAAAAATCAACATAGAGTTTTCACAAACACTCACAAAGCTTCCTGCAGTGTAGCACAAAATCTTGCCACAAGCTTACTATGAACCAATCATTTCATTCTCCATAAGCTACAATACACAACCCCAATCACCATGCCTGGATAATAGTGCTACAGGAGTAGGACTTTCAGAGAATAGTCACACTCTTGCACAAGAGAAAGGGGAAGAAATGAGCATCATATCAAGGTATGAAATACACCAAAATGCCAATGTACACGTACTAATACAATAATGTACATACAAAAAAAAAAAATAACAAAAATCAAAATGACACTTGGTTATGAGAAGTATAGGCTATTTTGAATGTCCTGAGAACAAAGAGAAGCAGCCAATGAAATAGCTTCATTTTGAGGGAACTGTAAGAGTAATGATGTGTTTACTGTAACCCCTATGTTTTCTCTTTGTTTTCTATGACTGAATGTGTTTTCAGTACCGGCTGTATGGATGTGTCCGTAATGTGTCCTTCTGCTGCATAGCTGATGGGTACTTCAGTTGTGTTGGGGTACCTTCAGTTGACCAACTTTCAGTCTCAGTAGCCCCTCCTGTACAGAAGTAACAATTCAGGAAAAAGACAATACATGTCATGCAGTAACACAAAAAGTTAAATCCATCTAATCATTTGTTGTTTACTTTTACAACTAACATTAGGATGATAATCAATTAATTTTTATGTGGCTAAAAGAGATATTCAACTGAATTACTCTTCACATGAGATTCATCAATGTTGACTGTCTTCCATGAACATGAAGTTACAAGTGACTTCTAAGCACATTCTGCTAAATACAATTGTTTTTCATTTACTACAGTTGCAATCATGAGTGTAAATAAAAGAAAAGACAGATAATATCTAAACTTTAAACCAAGGCAATGTCACACACAGCACTAGGCAGAAAGCTGGTACACAATTTGCCAGGAAAATTATCAGTGAAATGCAGGATATTCCACTAATTGACAACTTGCCATATATCAACGCAAATAAGCACCAAATTAATCTGTAGTTCAGAACAATGATCAATTCGGTGCCAGGCAATTGTCAATCAGTTGCATAAAAACAACTTGACTTAAAAACAACTAGAAGAAGATGAAAATGTTTATATGAAGAAAACACATTCTTGCAATTATACACTGGCAAAGAAAAACAAAAGACCTGGGGGTCTTGAGCTCACCTGAGTATCGCAAGTTCACCTTTCATGCAGTCACTAATCTAAATTACACACAGCTTTACTAAAATTTGACCAGGCATTCTCATGTAGAAGATGAAAATATACAATGATGGCCCAAATTTGGACAGCCCCCCCCCCCCCCTCCCGGGCCTGGCCCCCCAGGTGGAGCATGGTGCCCATTTGAACAAATTTAGATCCTATACTCCCTAGGGATGCTACCTGCCAAGTTTGGTGAAAATTCATCATGAGGTTTTCAAGAAGATGAAAATATACAATTTAGGCCCCCATTTCAACCTCCCACCCCTAAGGAGGGCACCCCTGGATCCGCCATGAACAAAGTTGACACTGCAATCATTAATGTACTAACTCATAGCATTAACTTAGCTGTATCACTTCTGGTTCTAGAGAAGAAGATCTTTAAGGATTCCTTTTTTTTTTGTGGGGGGGAGGGGGGGGGAGGGGTAGGGTTTGGGTATAGGGGCATGGTGCCCATTTTAACAAATTGAGATCCTAACCCCCTAGGGATGCTACCTGCCAAGTTTGGTGAAAATCCATCTTGGGGTTTCAAGAAGAAGATGAAAATGTAAAAAGTTTACGCACGACGCACGACAGACAACGGACTACGGACTACGGACAACACACACCAGACGCCAGACAAAGAACGATCACAATAACTCACTTGAGCCTTCAGCTCAGGTGAGCTAAAAAGAATATACAAATATATGTGAAACTTTGAAAGACCGTAAATGACATCTCATGGCACTGTAGTTAAGCCACCTGGGTATATCATTTGATAAAACATGAAATATTTAGCACTTCAACGCCACAAACATCAGCTTCCTATACTCTGTACACGACATATCACACTCAGTGTAGCACACAGTCTCCTTTAAACACCTAATGATCTTGGTGTCTACCAGGCACATCAAAGTCAACAGCTGCAACTCTGCATCTTGTCAGAACACATAAATACTGTACCTGGGACACCTGAGCCTTTCAAAGGGCTCATAAAGGCCCTTTCACAATTGGCGCATGACCATCTGCGACCATTTGGTTGCATGACGGGCTGCAACGGGCTTCAATCGCCATCAATATCATCACACCATAGAAAGGCTTTGACATACCGTAAAGTTCCGTGTATACGACGCACCCGTGTATAAGACGCACCCCTACTTTCGGACCTAAAATTAAAAAAAAAAAAAATCCACGCAAATATTGCGTGTGTCATACATATTTTTTCAGCTCAAAATTTCCCTAGAATGCAGCATGTATTTGCTCTATTTTTCGTTTCCTTTTATGCTCTCTTTTAACGGTATTCATCGGACATCGGCAAAATATGGAAGACGCAAAATGCGAGACTTGTCTCGGTACTCACTTGCTATTGTTTCGCCTTTCAATCGTGGTACATGTGTCATGCATATCGTACTCATGAGTGTACAGTACGATCTTTGCTATCATACATGGCAGAGGGTGTCTCACATATTGACGCATGTCAGACTGGAAGGTTCATTACGAAAAATAAGAAAAACATCAACAAGTGTAGCAGAGGGATCATACGGCGAGACGTACGGTGCGTACGGTAATTACACTCACTGTTCGCCGCCCGGAGGGATTACCAGTACTAGTAACACGTGTGTCTCTTGTACCATGCTTGTATGCACAGGGCTAGCCTTTTGCAAAAGGCAGCTCGCTATAATTTCAGCACACGCACACAGAGAGCAATGGACTTGCACACACAGCGCGCAACGGGCAAGCGCGCTACGATCCGATCGCTGTGTGCACGCGAGTCCTTTGCAAAAGCCTCTGCAGCAGCTGCTGCATGCCTTTGCCAAAGGCTTGCTAGCTAGTCTGCTAGCTAGCTACACAGTGTAGCTATGCTATCCTAGCTGGCCTCGTGAAATGAAGAGCAAACGAACGACACGGATATGCATGCATGCTTCACACATCGTTCATATTTACGGTGACATAGTGTCGATCCTACTCCATATTTTACAGCTTTTGTCTATGGCCATATTGATACTAGTCCATTGATAAGTTTTACGGTATTGGTAATTTAGTAATGATACCTGTACATCGCGTATTCCAGCTACTAGGTTGGCTGTTGGTAGCTTGGTAGACTGACATTGGTAGCATACAGCAGTGCTGTTACAGCTGTTGCCTATGGCCAGATTGATACATCGTTACTGCACAAGGCGGATCGTAAGTTTATCTCGTATTTGCAGCTTTTGTGTGTGTCCCGATTGAAAGATCGCTCATTTATTCGTAAGTTTTAGTGATTGCTTACCTTCCAAACGTCGATGGGCATACATGGCCCCACGTTGGCCTTATAAAATTGGGTGTACATGACAGATTTTTTTCCGTGATTCGACTGTACCCGTGTATACGACGCACCCCCGATTTTCAATGTTTTCTGACGAAAAAATAGTGCGTCTTATACACGGAACTTTACGGTATATGCAACAGCTGTCAAACAACAAAAGCGACTGGATGTGAGACTTTGCGATCGCTTGTGCAATTGAATGAGACCAGTGCGAGTGGTCCTGTGAGTGGTTGTGCGAGTTGTCAAGTGGCGTGGGGTATAACAGGGAGGTGTTATTGATGGAGTGGCCACTCTGCGCAATCCATGCAAACACATGTCTGGGTTCTAAAGCCTTACAATAGATGTCAAAAATTCCCTTTTCACTGAAATCATGCACCGCTTTATAAAAAAATTTCATATATCATAAAATTGTAAGTTCCATTCTTAAGTTACATTCATTATTTGGCTATTACCAAAATTTTCTTCTCTTTACCATAATACACCTTCATGCCAAATTTGAAGATGATCCGAGAAGAACTGCAGCCAGTAAAGTGCTCACAAGAAAATCTCTGCCGCAGAAGTGGCAGTGGCGTGACGAGGCCAAATCCATAGTACCCTGTGAACTCTGTTCAACGGATTCATATAGCGCTTAGGCAGCTAAAGGATTTGAGATAAGATCTGTAAAGATTCCTTAATTTGGGGGTTTTGTCAGTCTCATCCCCCCCCACCCCCCCCCCCCCCCCACCCCGGTGTTGAGCTCCAGGGTCCCCACCCCCCAGGTGGAGAATGTTGCCCATTTCTACAAATATATACTCTATCACCTAAGCGATAATAACTGTCAAGTTTGGTGAAAATTTGACCATGCATCCCCAACAAGAAGATAAAAATGTAATATCAAGGCCCCAATATCGCCCCCCCCCCCCCCCCCCCCCGCCTCCTCCCCGGCTCCAAGGGGGCACCCCTGGATCTGCCATGAACAAACTATTGTCATCAATGTACAGTCAAACCTGTCTATTGCAACCACCCAAGGGAAACAACAAAAGTGGCCACTATAGACAGGTCAGTGGCTATTTTGAATTTCAACACTTGCATTGTGTAATAGCATTAAATACCGCAAATATTTTGCATGTGCACCTATAATAATTTATGAGGATTTCTTTGTACAATTTACTTCATTTTATTTTTATTTTTTTGGTCTATACTTCTGTTCTTTGATCTTTAAAATAATATTTTGGGCTTGAGGAACTGCACTGGTTTCTACCGGTTTGCATGAATGGGATTTACGAGTGAGTTTGTGGGGACTGATAATGTGCGAAGCTGAGGGAAACAAACAATACCCACACAAGTATCCTATTGTCCTTATTCAAAGGGATTTTAATCACTAATTAGTCCGCATGTAACATCTAAGATGTTATTAGGAGCTGTCTTTGCCTTTGTAGCATCTACTGTAAAAGTGAAAATTTTTGCGGTGTTGAAATTTTCGCGCATTTCGCGCAACCAGAAACTAATGTGAAAATAAAAGCACACGAATAATTTTGCTCGCCATTTGTTCCAGTAGTTGATGTCTTGATCCTGTGGAATTTAAAACATGCAAAACTCTTCTTACCCGGCCAAGCGCGAAAAATTAGTCACGCGAAAATATCCACTTTTACGTATTCAGGGCGGCATTACTGAAGCCTAGATCTAGTCAAGTTAGTGGTAAGATGGATTTTCATGCCGAAGAGCTGCATTAACTTTGTCAATCACGTCTGTGTGATTGTGACTGAGCTAAGACTCCTTCAGTAGAATTTATGCAGTGAACTAAGTGGTAAGATGGATTTTCATGCCAAAGAATTTTTGCGGTGTTTAAATTTTCGCGCATTTCATGGCAACCAGAAACTAGCGTGAAAATAAATGGATACGAATAATTTTGCTCGCCATATGTTCCAGTAGTTGATGTCTTGATTCTGCGGAATTAAAAACATGCAAAACTCTTCTTACCCGGCCAAGCGCGAAAAATTAGTCGTGTGAAAATATCCACTTTTACAATATTCCGGGTGGCATTACTGAAGCCTAGATCTAGTCAAGACAGTGGTAAGATGGATTTTCATGCCGAAGAGCTGCACTAACTTTGTCAATCACGTCTGCGTGATTGTGACTGAGCTAAGACTCCTTCAGTAGAATTTACGCAATGAACGTAAAAGCCAATGGGTGATTTCAAGTTTGGTGCTAGTGCTAGTGCTAGTCCCCAAATAACAGCCTTAAATCGAGCTCCAACACCCACGGTCAGACTAACTAAGCGATACCGATAAAAATTAATCGATCACAACACTAGCTGCTAGCATAGCACTGCCGCGAAGTCCACGGGAATTGCGCAACGAAAAAAAGTGATGGTGCGTGATTACAGTCAAATATTAAAAGATGTAGCCAAAACTGCTTAGTTTTAGACACATAATGAGGAGGATGGATTAAAATGCTGCAAATTTCATCCATTCTTTAAACCACAGTAATCTAAATTTTGCTCCCAGGCTCAAATCTATATAGCCATGTCAAGTGTTCGTGTATGTTTACGAGGGCGACCATTGCATACATAGACTTTGCATGTAAAACATGCATCTATTAAGGAAATGAATGCGGGTCTCGCACGCGCACGGCAACGCTTATACCAGCACCGAACTTGAAATGACGAAAATGATAATCCCTAGGGGCTAGTGTTAGTCAATGGAAAAAAGCACTTAAATAGTAACGCAAACGGCGGAGCTCGGTTCAGCAGATGACATTCAACACCGAGCACAGCACCAACTACCTGAAATGCATCATAATTTTGAGGTCAACTCCGAACACCGACGTGATTTCAAATTCGGTTTTATTGCCGGTGCTAATGCTGAGATGGCACTAGCACTAGCACTAGCACTAGCACAGAACTTGAAATCACCAAATGTATTTATGGCTGATTTAGCGGTTCAGCTAAATTTTTATGGCCGCTATAAGCAGGTAGATATTCACCATGGGATACAGATGAGTGGCTGCTGGTCATGTTAGGCAGGTGACCGCTATGTTAAGGGTCTATAATACAGCAATTTTGTGTGTGGGATTTTTCAGTGACCACTATAAGCAGGTGGCCGCTACAGACAGGTGGCCGCTAAGGCAGGTTTGACTGTACTAACTCATAGTATTAACTAATAGCCCTATCACTCCTGGTTCTTGAGAAGAAGACTTTTAAATATTCCTCAATTTGGGGGTACCCCCCCCCCAATCCTTCTTCATGAAAGGCTAAGAACGTTCTGAAGCTCATCTCCAAAATTCCCCAATAGTCGTGCAAGGGTGGTACAACATTGCACGATGTGTTGCAATCAGTCGTGCAATAGTCTCTTGGTTTTAGAACAATCGCACCCACTCACAAGACCAGTCGCTATAGGTCGCCAATGCTCGTATGAGTGTTGCACAACCTCTAGCCGACCTAATGTGACTCTTGAGTCATGCAAACTCTCACATCAAGTTATGCAATATTGTGTAATGTTCACACAACGATATCACACGACTGGTCTATGATCTAATGTGAGTGACTTAATTGCATTTGGTTGCCTCTGGATTTTGAGCATATGTTCAAAGTTCAGATGAAACCAGTCATGACCTCCTCAGGTTTGTGAGACCTCTTGCAATGAATGCAAGTGCTCGCACAACTCAAAGCAACACCCCAAAAAACTGTTGCAGGCAGACACAAACTGGTCGCAGACCAATTGTTAAAGGGACTTCAGACATAACCTTGCCATCACGAGAACAGAAAAACTCTCCCAAAAGTCAATGAATAGTACACAAAACAAATCTGAAATTAAATCACAAGAGTGAAAAACACAGGCATAGCTACCAACACAGACAGCAACATATCAATTTACATAGCTTCTTGTCACCATGCAAGTCCAGGCCTCATTCTATAATACTTCATTTGTTGCTTAACCATTCAGCATCTCCTCCTCATCATTCTCATCACAAACTATCTGCTGATGAATTTGGTGCAAGGTAGGAATAAATGACAAATGTCAAGCAATGTCTCGCCCTCATGTCACAATTTGTGATTAGTGTTTTTCCATGAAGGTTCATTGACATCTTGACCTCTGACCTTGTTCAACTGAACCTACAGTAAAACTTGACCGACATCTTTAGATGATGTACCTAGAGATGGTGTGAGTTCTGTGGTCAAAGCTCAAAGCTGTGGAAAATTATGATAGCACACAATATATGGTGCTTATCAAATCAGGGGAAGTTCAATAAACTTTTGACCTATGACCTTGTCAGAATTCACCAATAGTCGAACGTGACTGGCATCTTTAGGTGGTGTACCTGTGGTATGAATTTGGTGGTCACAGCTCAAAGCTGTGGAAAGTTATTGAAAGCACACCACAATACACCATAATGTGTACAGTGTTTATCAGGAAAGTTAATTGACCCTTGATCTTTCAACTTGCTGGAATTCACTGATATTTCAACTTGACCAGCATCTTTAGGTGATGTACCTCTGGTATGAATTTGGTGGGTTCTTCTTGATTATCAGGCAGTCTGTATCCACACACTCTTTCAAAAAAAGCTCTGAAAACATATACCCTATTCTAAATCCAATCTTCAGCTCTGCACAGGTATAATCATGTGTATGTAAGCTCCAAGTTGTGGAAAGTTATTGAGAGTACACCAAAATACTACATGTACACTGCTTATCAGGTAAAGTTAATTGACCATTTGATCTTTGACCTTGTTAGACTTTTGCCCATATTCAAATTTGACCGCCATCTTTAGATGCATGAGTGGTGTGAGTTTTGTGGTCATAGCTCAAGTCTGTGAAAAGTTATTGAGAGTACACCTCAATACTGTGAGTACAGTGCTTTTCAGGGCAAGTTCATTTACCTGTTGACCTTTGATCTTCTCAGACTGCACCCATATTTGAACTTGAAAGGCACTTTCATGTTTTATGTACCTGTAGTGTGAGTTTGGTGGTCATAGCTCAAAGCTGTGTAATGCTGGGCTCATGCTACGATCTCAATTGATCAGAATATAAATTGGTTACAATTTAATACAAGACTGATTTTCTTCAATCAGATGCCAGTGTCAAACCAACATCAATGTGAAGAATATGTAATACTGTATGAGTGGAAATTTTCACGAGTGATGGGAACTGCTTTTAATGTGCTTGAGTTACGCTTTACGCTTTGTTATATTACAGCTACAACTATGCTAGTTTCAATGCGCTCATGAGGGGACTGTGATACGTTCTAAAACCACCACTCTCGCTATGGCAGTTTTGGACATGGTAAAAACTTGGAGGTGACCCTTTCATGGTATTTTGCGCTTTGTCAATTTTTGAGGTTTGCAGCAGAATCGTCGTCTAGTGAGAGGGGTTATAAGGCCACATCACCATTTACCAATATCCAGACTTCGGTGACAAAAAAAAGGGAAAGAAAACGAAGTAAATTGCAGAGGGATTTTATTCCTATCAAAAACTCATCATTTTTCTGAATATAACAATAAACTCCATTCATATTTCTGTGTGATTCCTAACACTTTTACCGCGTTTGTTTAATTTGAAGTTTTACCGAATGATGCACGCTTTATGTTGAAGAATGATTGAGTGTGTAATGTGAAAAATAGATGAGCATGTGTGCACAAAAATCAACCCCGATAATGAAACTCATGAAAAAAAAGCTCACAATTTTCCATTGACACACACCATATACAACGTAGCTTGCAATGCAATTGCTGCATATTGAGAGTGTTATAATGGACCACTATCCTGTGCTAATTACAGGGCAGGTTATTGTATTGCAATCACCCCTACGGCTATGCAAACTTACCGTACTTGTTCACACTATGCTTAAAATTTTTTTTTTCATTTTTTTAATTTCCCCAAACTTCTCACAGAGCAACAGCAGTCATTAGGTGATGACAACAACAACAACAAAACCCAATTTTTCGCTCGATTGCGGCATGTAACATTGTTTGTCAGATTGATTAATTCACTGCATGATACTGAACTGCTCACTGACACATATGTACAATTTCATACAGGATTGTGTGCGTTTGTTAAGCAGGTGATTTTGCTGGGTTGGAAAGAGCATGAATTGGCTGTCCAACTTTACTGCTTTATTTCTGCTAAAAAATAGTACAGCCATATCACTAGCAAATACGGTATTCAACAATCAGTTTAAAACTGGTGTGTTGATCTGAAATTATTCTGTTGCTGTGTTTATTTCATCTTGTTAAAGTTCCCACAATACAAAAGGGTCCTGACATGCACGAGTCAATTAAAGAAATGGTGAGAGAAACAAGTTAACCAAAGTATTGCTTGTTATTTACAGTACACTAAATCTTCTCAGTTTGATATCCACTTAAAAAAAAAACAACTTCCATACCCCCAAAAACACACACACACACACACACATACACAAAACAAACAAACCAGAAAAAAACACAACAACAACAAACATGGTTAGTTATTGCATCTAAAGGACAAGCTGGGGAGTAAAAGTATCCCACCCTCTTGTCACTTATTTACAAGGAAGAGAACTTTTCTGGCCAATTCCTCCTGGCCATATTTCTTATTCAACATGGGAAACAAACTGACATTTTGAGAAATTATACAGCCTATCCCACTGATAAATATTACATTAAAATCAAACAACTCTATAACTTTCTACATTAGTATGTCTGATAGTTGCATACAATGCCTTGAAAAAATAAATGATACGAGCTTTGCATCTCAAAAAACAAAACAAAAACAAATACAAAACAAAACAAACAAAACTTCTCTATACCTAAAATCCCCATTAGACATTATTTGATCATAATATCTTATGGAGCCAAATTTTGAAGTTTGTTTCGCTCTTCTGTCCCAAGGACCATATGATATCCAACTGGATGAAACTCTACTCATGAGTGGTTTCTCCCCCCCCCCCTTTTTTTTTTTGCTCGCTTACAAAATGAGGAACGACATATATCAACCACAATAAAAGGTCAGAACAAAACTGACCAGATAAAAGCAAAGCTTATATGTTTGATAACACTGCATGCAACAGGAGTCTGAAAAGACAGGCAGACTCCTTTCACAAAACATGTGTTGTACTCTTCGGGATGGGATGGAGGCGCAAAAACAGAGCTGATGTGATGTCAATTGGTCTATCTCTGCCTGATGTTTTCATCTACTCTGTCTATAATATCCTTTGATCCCAGGTGTTAAACCTATTCTAACTGGGCTATTTGAAACCAAGTTTTTACTGGAGGGGGTCAATTTCACCCCCCCCCCCCCCCCCCCCCCCCCCCCACACACACTTCAGATCTCGGCCGCCGATCGCGCGATTGCCACAAAATTTTGCCTAAACATAGAGCCGGATGTCAACTACAAGATTACATGGTCATACAAAAGAAAAATTTTGATTTTCGATTTTTAGTAAATTAATTATGCAAATTTACGCATGAAATCATATTTTCACCTATAGGTATAACTCCATTATAACAACTGAATGATTGCTAAATTTTTGTGTAAGAGTTCCTCAAGACACATTGAACAATTTTCTTGTAAAAAATAGCACAATCTAAATCAGTTTCTTTTGTTTTTTGTTGTTTTGTTAATTTCTTATGTATTTCGTTGTTTTTTTGACCGTTTGTCTTCTATTGTTTTTTGGCCAAAATTTGTTGCAGGCACTTTATCAAGCTTATCTACATTAAAATTGATTAATTTCAATGGTTAAAAGTTGAAATAATCTAATTTATATCAATTTAACCAAAAAACACAATCTGCATTGGATTTGCACACGATATCATGAATTTGAGCCATTTTCGGGTTGACACGCACGCGCAAAACATTACGTAACTTCAGAATGGTGTACCCGGACATCGCAAATTTGGTCTCAAAATATGCGGGAGACTTCAAAGAAAAAAGTCATGAAATGATGTGGTAAAATCTTTGCGCGTTGCGGAATCGCGGCGCGAAATGTCAAGGGGGTCAAATTGACCCCCCGTTAGAATAGGGTTAAGGGAAAACCATACCACACAATGCAGTCCAATGACATCAATCAGGGATCATGCACTAATGTCAGAATTCATAACTTTGGGCTTTGCCCACTAAAAGACATTTGGATCAACTTGAAATAAAATCATATTCATTAATTCACACTTCAATTTTACTACATGATGTGATCTGAGGAGAAACAGCAAAATGAATCACAGGAGCTTGTACCAGTGGGTTTTTGTGGCTTGGCATGGATAAACAATAATTTGACATTATTATTAAAAAATTACACGAATAGCAAAAATCAAAACAAAAGAAGAAACAAAACAAAAAACTAAAACAAAAAAAGAAAAAGAAGAAACTACAAATGCCGCTATGGCAACTAGTATGCCTCTGCCACATCGCACACATTGTAGTTCTCCCAATAGGTCTAGGGTATGTCTTGACAATGTGAGATGACAGTTTAACATAATTGGCAAAAAAAATGAAATGACATGTCTGTCAAAAATGTGTCGAGTGTTTACTTTCCTTGCACTGGGTTTCATTTGGATGGATGGCTAAATTGTTTAAGAGAGCAAGCATTTGGGAATGTAAGACATTTTCACTCGACATTTTACCCTTGCTCTTTGACCCCTTGGCCCACAACTGGTAACATCCATTTTCATGATTAAACTTTGAAATATTTTCAAAACATGTGACATTTTGATATTTTTACTTGACCTTTGACCCATGGTCAAAATCTTTCCATACAGCATCATTGTGCAGATGCATACCTAGTACCTATAAGTTTATGCAATGGAGTAATCTCCAAGGTATGGAGAAAGAGTATAATTTCAGCATTAGATAGTAGAATTTAAGCATCTTAAGCTGATCATTGACCTTTGACCCCAAAATTCCAAAGAGTTATTGTCAGGCAGTATGAACAAATTGTACCTTGAGCCACTTCCAAGGTAAATAGAGAGAAAAAAAGTGAAATTTTAGCATTGTCACTTTTGACCTTTGACCCCATGGCCCAAAACTTTCCCCAGAGAATCTTTATCTGGTAATGGATGTATGTATACACTAAGTTTCAAGAAACTTCCTTGAGGCATTGCATAGATATTGCAGAAATGATGAAATTGAATGAATTTGACCTTGAGCTTTGAGCTTTGCCCATGAGCATGTGCACCAAATAGTTGATAAGCACGTGTTCGTCCACTCATACATACCTACACCAAGTTCTATCAGGATATCTCAAACGATTTTTAAGTTACGCTGTCCACAAAATTGATTACAGACGGAAAGTCGGACAGACAAACGGATAAACGGAAAACTCCAAAACATAATGCCTCTGGTGACACATCGTGGTAGAGGCATTAAAAAAAAAAAAATGTAAAAGGAGCAGTAAGCACAGGCAAACTATAGATCAGTACAGTGAAAGATAGAAAAGAAAACTACAGAAGCAATGAAAGAAGTAGCAGCATTCCAAAGAGACGGACAAACTTCTGTAATCTGCAAACACAGTGACAAAAAGACAAACCAGAACACACAAGGCAAGCTTATTTAGTCATGCTTATCACCAAAGCCCATTTTTAGCACTCTGATGTCGAAGTCACACAATTTCAGTATGAGCATCATACAACTTCACAATCCTGGTTACTGCGTGTTATCATGACACTTTTAGTTTTAGTTTATTATTTATTTTATACTTTAACACTGAAAATAAGACCTCGCAGTTAAAGGTATCCATCACTAAATACAACTATGGTATTAAGTTTGGATTAGATATTTTAATGAGAAAAGACACATTTTAACACTTTTTAACCCTTTTTAAGGATAAATTTAGAGTATTTCTTATTTAGCTGAATTGACTAACTGTTAACACTTTAACTGTTAAGGTATCTTATTAACAACTGATTTATGATTATAGTATTTTTTATCAGCAGACAGAAGAGCTGGATAAAAATGGACTTGGAGATGATTGGGCTTGTTATTGAAACAAACTTGACTAGGGCTCAGAATCAAACAGTGAGAACATGGACATGTTAAGCCAATGTACTCATACACAATGGTACACATGGAGGAAATGGAAGCATTCACACATTACAACAGATTTCCTGTTATGCTTTTTTTTCTCCCCAAAGGATCAGGGGAAGGGTGTTTGTAAAGAGTTGTGTCTATCAAGGGAGACATACCATAGTCTGGGTCAGCGTACCCGTCGCCACCACTGCCATACTCCTGATATGCCCCGGTTCCGCTGTTGGGGTGAGAAGGAAAGGAAGGGGATCGGGGTTTCAATTAACCTACATTTACCTATAAGACATTTAACCACTAGTTTACGTTTTAATTTTAAATTTTAATAGGGTCTTTGCAGTTAAGATTAGGAAGATGTGCCAACTTCCCTAATACCCAAACTCTTACAGTACTTCTAGGTTGTTGTTTTTTTTTTTTGAATGTTCCAAACATTTTCATCCTGTATGCTGAATATTTCAAATACCTTAGGGCAATCTGTATGCTTTGAATAATATATCTCATGATCATTGAAAATATGGCTCATAATCGTAAACAGTAGGGTTGCTGTTAACGTCTAACAAATCAAAAAATCTCAATGCATTCTCGGAGTTTTGAAATTTGAAATAATTTGTCAATAAAATCAGTCACTAAAATGCCAACGAAAGATTAGAATTAGTCTTGGTCATGTAACTATGATGCTACTTCCTTGTCAGTAGGAATTTAGCTTTGAACATCCATGAGGAATGGTCTTTGTCTCATCTAGAAATGCATGATTGTAAAAAATAATATAATACATATATACATATATCTTCATACACCTAGTAGATGGCATTATAAAGAAGTGGTGCATGGAGAATGTTATTGACACTTTGTGACAATAATTTTTGAGACGACCACAGCAAATTGCACTAAGAGAATTATTCCAAGTTTTGCTTTATTCCTAGTTACACATTTTTTTTTTTGGACATCTACAGATTTTGATACAAAGCTGTAGTGTAAATATACAATGACTTCCTATTCATGAATCCCTTTCCTAGAACATCTTTCTTTGTTTTTTTTTTAATTGTGAGAAAGAATGAAATACCACAATTGAACTGTCAAATTTCAAAAAGCTTTCCACTGAAAGTGTTAATGTTAAAATCAAAACCAGGCTATACCACAGAAAAGGTGGAAATTCTGCAATGCAAAGAATACAATCTGATAGAAGAGTTTGAATAATTGGGCATATTTGGCACACCATTTTAATCCACACATGAATTGTATTAGCACTTTTGAAAGGTAACATTTTCATTGAGACCACTATAATCATTAATCATATTTTTTTATTAGATTTTTAAAAATAATTAAGTCATATCATTCCTTTCAACTTGAGACTACCATACGAAGATAGCTAAAAGCAACTTTTTGATGGATAAAAACCTACAACTTGTAATACCAAGTTACATTCATTTTACAAATCTAGCTCTTGAAATCATTTAATATCACCATAAAAGGATCTACTTTGAACCACAAATGGTATGCCTGTAAAATCATTATTCAGAGCTGTAAAAATGTAAAAGATGAGACACACACACAAAAATATTCTGCATATTACATAAATATACATGTACTGATTGGTACATGTACTTCTTATATTTCCTGTATGCAGTTAGAGACCCAGTAGTGTAAAGATTCATGGGTTGTCCAATTCATTCGCTGCCCACAAGGGTACATACGAAAACCACAAACAGCACCAGTCAACCAACACGTGCATCCAAGCGTATGCTCTCAGTAACGGTTGACTCCAAACAAGACTGTGGCTGTACATGTTATGTGTACTTACAAAGAGATCAGTGATAAAACTGTACACACTTTGTTGCGGGGATTTTTGAATACAACCAAACCAGGTCAGCCTTCCCACTCCATGAATCCCCACTAGAGGGTCTCTGATATGACTGGTGTCTTTCAAGTATTGTAAACAGCATTACGCTTTGGTTTTCTATTCTTATAATTTATGGCCAGGTCATTTTGTTGTTTTGCTTGTAAACCACGACCCTCAATAATTTTCCAACTTCCAATTTGATTAGCAAATTTCAGATGATGAATAATAATTCAAATGGTATCCTGTACACTTCCGTGAAAGAAAACTCCTACACAAAAGATAGTTTGCGTAGCAGTGGTATAAAAATGCACAGCTAATTGCAATGCGATACTACGAAAATCATTCCCCGACATACAAGTGTACATTCCATATCAACTACGTGTATGGAATGTCTGTAGTCAAGAAATCTCTCATCCAATGACCATCTTGTAATGATTGTACGCTGTACAAAAAGCAAAGTCACATATTCATGAAATTCTGCAGCCTTTCACATGTCACAAGAAGATGTAAATTCTGAACATCTAATATCAGGAAGGTGGTCTATGGATAGGAAACTCCACACATATGGGTAAATCTGCTTTCCTACAGGAGATACAATGTATTGAAGCCATACATTTCTATCATTAAGAGCTCTAAGTTGAGTAAAAATGCATTGTATGCATGTCAACTATTATGGATCAGACACTTCTGTTTTTGTTTTTTGTTAGGAAATCATAGACAGGGAAAAATGTTAGATAATTAAACATGTAAATTAATGAGATTGTTTTCTCCCCTGACCTTTAGCTCGTTACAGGTACCTTCA
The DNA here is from genome assembly GCF_040938485.1 of Diadema antillarum. Classification (NCBI taxonomy): domain Eukaryota; kingdom Metazoa; phylum Echinodermata; class Echinoidea; order Diadematoida; family Diadematidae; genus Diadema; species Diadema antillarum. Next base: position 238,677 of record NW_027271151.1, read on the forward strand.
CAGAAAAATGAGCCATCCAGGAATGATACAAACACAGAGAGGCTCATCATCCAAGTGCTATGGAGTATGGGTGAGCAAATTACATTACATGACTGTACGGCACTCACATTCCTTAAAGGAGAAGTCCACCTTCATAGACATGTGGATTGAGTGAATGCAGCAATATTAATAGAACTCATCAGTGTGAGTTTGAGGAAAATTGGACAATCAGTTCAAAAGTTATGACTTTTTGAAGTTTCTGCTCAGTCATTGCTGGATGAGAAGACCACTGCAGCTTGTAATGTCACATGTGTAGAATGATATAAGGAAAATGTAAAGAAAATTGAACTTACCGGTACTTTCACTTTTCTCACATAATAAAAAATAACGCTTAACTTGCCTCTTTCAGAAGACGGGGGGAATAATATTACTCTAAACATACGTCAGTGACAAGTCGAAGAAATGTGCACTTTTTTCGATTTTTTTTTTTTAATTCTCTTTATATATCCCTTATATTGTTCTATGCACGTAACATCATACACAATAGTAGTCTTCTCATCCAGCAGTGACTGTGCTGAAACCTTAAAGATTCATAACTTTTGAACGGATTGTCCAATTTTCCTGAAACTTTCACTGACGTGTTCTACTAATATTGCTGCCATAGCTCAATCCACATGCATATGAAGGTGGACTTGTCCTTTAGCATTGAGTAGAAGACTTAAATCAGAGATTATCCTACAAACAAGCTCATGTACAGCAAAAGCTACAATTTGTAACTATAGTTACAGAAAGGATATTGTATAGAACAATGTTATGCTTGTGCACATGTATTCACTTTCGTGTACAGTATGGGCCTAGATTTGTAGTGTGAGAGATGATACAAAGGATAGCGCGCATGCCTGCTTGCGCGCGCACGCACACACACACACACACACACACAGAGTCTTGTGTCTAGTAGTTGTCCTTTGATGTATGGAATAGACAGTGTTCAAAACATTACTGACAGCATTTCATGTGCTCACTGTGTGAACAAATGATGCAATTCCTTCATCATTACCACTCTCCTTGGGGCTGGGCGTGGACAGCGCAAGACAGGACAAGATAAAACAAACACACATAAAAACATATATTCAACATGCACTGACACACATTTAATTTCTTTTGAACTGTACTATGTTGGCATGCCAAGGTAAAAAGAGCACTGTTTCAGATGCAAAACTTGGAATATTTGTCTTTTCATGACATACTACATCAATGTTCTTCCTTTGCTAAGTAATACAAAAAACCTTGACTAGTATTTTCTACAGCACATTTTCCAATATGAAACTAATAATGTATGTTTACATTAAAACTGTCACAATAATGAGCTGAAAAAAAGAACATATAGCTGTAAGAACTTCATGAGATTCTTTTTGAAAATTGAAACTAAGGGTGACGAATAGAGTTCCTTTGGCAATGTATTCCATAATGTTGGTCCACAAAAAGGGGAACAATGTTCATTGACTTTTAATTTTGAACGTGTGGTATCTACTGTAGACCACTATGGCATCCATGGTAGAGCACAATTTATCAGTTGAACGGTGGGGAGAGTGTAACATTTACGAGCAGAATCATGTAAGCACTGGTAAACCACCAAACTTGTCTTATACATGCCATGTGATTCGTTTGTATCAAGGCAACCACAATAGCTCTTTGAGTAGTGGAGATGCATCATTGCTCCTGCATGCTCCAAGCACAGCTGGGATGCTTCATTTTGAACATGCTGAAGTCTGGTTGTAGCTGCAGTGTATGTGGCTTACGTTCATAATTTACCAGTATTACATTTAATCTAGCATACTCAAATACGTTGTGCATTTAGCCCATATGCATGCTTCCAAGGTGAGAAATTTTGCAAATTTGCAATGCTAAAAGCTTTGCATAGTGAAGAAATGTTGTTAGACACCAACAATGATGAGTCACAAACACTCCAAGGTTTCCAATACACTCAGATGATTCAATCTGGATGCCACAGACCTGCAATGTGACTTTGTGGGGCATGCTTAAATTTGGGTGACAATACAGCAAGAAATTATGTTTTTGTCTTGATTGAGTTTCAGTCCATTTTGAACCATCCTACCTCAGCGACGATGAGTATTCGGTAGTAATGGCTAATATCATCCTGGGGTCAATCCACGTCAAATCACCCAATTTGACTAACCAAACCCCCTTGAAATTTTGAGAGACTCATACCAAATGAATCCCCACATGTCTGACAGAAAATCTTGAAATATTGCCTTCGCATAGTTGCGAAGACACGGCCTTGCCTAGGAACCAATATGCACCTTGACAATTTCAATCTTTAAACAATAAGTAATCTTCATAAATGTTTAAAGGCATTATTTACCATTTATAAGCAGATGAAACAAAAACTCAACTTTAGTGCTTTAAAGAGTTCTAAAATGTGAGTTAGGTATAGAAACAACTAATGCAACAAGAGACCCGGGGTCTCTCGTTCACCAGAGTATAGCAAGATCCCCTTCCACGCATTCTGGCAGACTCTTACCTGAGAACTTTGGAAAATTGGGGGTGGGGGGGGGGGCAGCTTTGGGGGCATGTTGTCTAATCACATATTTCATCACACTGGTAAAAACTACCTGCCAAGTACACTGTACTTAGAAAGTTGAACTATGCAGTTAAAAAAAAAAGCGACTTAAGGCTCTATCACTTCTAATTCTAGAGAATATTATTGAAAATTCCTTAATCTAGGAGATTTGGGCCCCTGGGGCCCCAAAGGGGAGCACGGTGCCCATTCGAACACATATGGAGATCTTATCCCCCTAGGAATGTTACCTGTCAAGTTGGTGAAAATCTATTATGTTGTTTTCAAGAAGAAGATGAACATGTACAATTTATGCCCACATTTGGATCACTCCTGCTTCCCCACTCCCATGGCTTCAAAGGGGGAGGGGCATCCCTGGATCTTCAATGAATAAACATGGAATTACAGTCATCAATGTATACAGTCATCAATGTATTAACTCATAGTATCAACTTTGCTTCATCACTTCTGGTTCTAGAGAAGAAGATGGGCCCCAAGGGAAGCACAGTGCCCAGTTGAACAAACTGACATCCTAACCCTCCTAGGCATGCTACCTGCCAAGTTTGATGAAAATCCATCCAGGAGTTTTCATGAAGAATAGAAACAATTTAAGTCTCCATTTACACCCATCACACCCACTCCCCTGGGTCGGGGGGGGGGGGGGGGGGGAGGGGGGGCACGGGCACCAATGATTCCGCCATGAACAAACTTGAAATGACAGTCACAAATATACTTACTCATTGTATTATCTTAGCTTTATCACTTCTGGTTCTAGAGAAGATATTTAAAGATTCTTTAACCCTATAAAGCCCAAGGGGGGGGGGGGGGCACATTGTGCCCCCACCATATTTTCATTTGCCACTCCCACATCCTTTACTCGATTTCAACCAAACTTGGTGACTTTTCCTAAAATCTTATTGCGAACATTTTGATATATAATTTAGCTATGTCCGATATTGCTAGTTGCCATGGCAACCGTAAACTGACAACCATGTTCGTCAGATTTAGCATGATTTTCTGTTCCAATTTCAGTTAACTAATATAATAATGGATGAAATGGGGGTTTTCTTGGCTGTAATTTGCGGAAGGACCAAAATATGAAGTAATTATGGTTGTGAATTACCCTGAAATGGTCTTCTTATTATTTCCTTTATTTTTTATGACATAGGCATCAAACAATAGATATAATAGAAATAATTGAAAATACTGCATTTTTCAAAGGCTACCCTTTTATTTTGTGTTTTCTTCACACTTAAGCTTTGCCTGTAATATCATTTGTTTATCATATTATCAATCTGCAAACTCAAAATTCAATATTTTGGAAATATGAAATATGATAACAATATATGTACCTATTCTAAGCAACACATCATAGGTTTCATGTATATTTCTTTATATTGTAATGAATAGCGCCCCCATATGTTGACCTTAAGAAATTTCAACCATAACTAATAGTGAAGGTTGACTTGCTTTTCCTTTGTGGTGAATATGAAAATGATTGATGTAAAATAAAAACATATATACTGGAGATAAAGAAATAAAAAGAAAAAACATTATTTCCTATGTATTTTTTATATTTTGGTAAATAGCACCCTCAGTGGATGATCTTGAGAAATTTCAATTGTTGGGTCATATAGAGTATGAGTTGCTCTACCCATGTGCCAAATATGACGGTCATACGTCATATTATAAAGAAGTTATAAAGGGGGGGGGAGGCACAATGTGCCCCCCCCAGGTGGGGCATGGTAGGGATGCTACCTACCAAGTTTGGTAAAAAGATAAAAATGTACAATTTAGGCACCCATTAGAACCCTGCCCACTCCCCCTCCCCTAGGTGCCAAGGAGGGGGGGGGGGGGGGCACCCCTGATTCCACCATAAACAAACTTGAAACTACAGTTATCACTGTATGAACTCACAGCCGTAACTTATCTCTTTCACTTCTGGTTCTAGAGAAGTAATTTTTTTTTAAATATTCCATAATGGAGGGGGGTGTTGGGCCCCCTGGAGCCCCCGAGGTGAGGCATGGTGTCCATTTAAACAAATTTAGATCCTATTCCCCCTAGGGATGCTACCTGCCAAGTTTGGCAAAAATCGGTCGTGGGGTTTTCAAGAAGAAGATGAAAATATTTAAAAGTTTACACACGACGGACAATGCATGAGGGACGACAGACGCCGGACGAAGAGCGATCTCAATAGCTCAGATGAGCTAAAAAAGTTGATCACAAATACACAAAATACGAAAATAGTTGAAATAAAATTGTTTCTAGACTAAACCGTCTACAGTTATGATTTATTGAGAAAAAAATAGTGATATCTCCTTATATTATAGGCTTTATTGCAAAATTTTTATATGGTAGGATGTTTTGTGATACAACTGACCTACACATACGCATCAAATGTAATAACCAAAATATTTTTTAATCACTGCTCCCAATGGTAAACAGTACCTGTAAGGCTACTAAAGATATTAAAAATGGCAAATTAGATGTGACCAATTTGTGTGGGTGCAGACTGGTTGTGGGGAAGCATTCAGCGTCATTTGCTGTGGAATAATTCTTTGTTAAATGTCATGTTTTACTTCAGTATTACTTTTTGAATTCAAACAAACTCTGAAATTTTTAAAGATAAGTCATGAATCACATGATTCTAAAACAGACGCTGTCACAACAATCCAGGCTCGGTGATACGGTGCAATTAACTCCGCGATAAGAGGCGAAAGATTTTGAATTTGTAACAGTCATCGAACACTGTGCGAAGCGAAGGACAAAAAATCTCGAAAGTTCACCTCCTTGTATATCCCTTATTTTACCACCAAATCCCTTGAAACTTCACATATATGGATATGTCATTCCTCATATGAATTTTGGGTGATCTTTTGAGATATTTGTATTTTTCTGTTTGAGTCGATCGTGGGAAAGGGTTACGATTATTTCCCGACATAAGTCTACGTGTTCTCTACTGGTCAGCGTACGCTTAGCCAATCAGCGATGTCAGATTCGGCGCACGGCGACAAGGTTCGGTTTCGGTCCACAGGGTCATGAATGGGTGAGAGACAAACCCTCCAATGTGCTTCAACCGTTTCATGCAGCACGAAAACTGATATATTGGACTGCGTAACGCTTACACTATGGATTTTACGTGGGTCACAAATGACAGTGATCTTGATTTTTTTCCCAACATAACCTTGTGACAAATACTGTAAAACGAGGAATTTTCGCGTGCATTTTAATTTCGCAAATTTCGCGAGCGCCAAGATTCGCGAAACTAAAATGCACGCGAAAGTTCTTGTCTACACTTCATGCATTGAATGCCAGTGGCAGTTCGCAAAAATTTCATGCCGCAAAAAAGGCCGTCGGCTCCAATTCGCGAAAAATTCATGCCGCGAATATATCGTGTTTTACAGTATTACAAAAAAGATATTTGGAACACAGTATGGACATACTACAACAAGTCATACACCAAAGTTTCATTTTGGGGCAATAAAGAAAAAGGTGAGAAAATAACACTTTTTTAGAGACCAAATTCTCTTTTTTGGAAGCTAAGTCTCGATGTTATTTTCACATGATTATCCTCAATAAAACCCCAAATAACATTGCGAGTTATAGAATAGTTTTGCCTTAAATCTGCTGAATACAGGTAAACTCGGATACCTCGACGTCGGATAAGCCGAATATCGCTTACCTCGGAGGCAAAATGAAAGTCCCGATTGCTCCTATGGAGTTTCCGTGTGTTAAAATTTGCGTAGCTCGAAAAAAACTAACTCGAAATTCGGTTACCTCGAAGGGAAATCTCATGTCCCGATCTTTATCAACTTATTGTTTTTCCCAGCATGTTGCTCGAAGTGAAATTCGAACATCACGCACGCAACATTTTCCCCCCGATTAAGCACGCGTGGACAGCGAAGACATGTCACAAATCTTTTTACACTCGATTGTAAATATTCCGAGACAGATCATGCCCTCAAAACAATACATGGCTGGCAAAAAAAACACACCAAAAAACCAAGTCCCCCACACCTACCTACACACATACACGGTATGCACATAGCACCCATGCCAATGGAGTGCTTACGATAGCACTACGCTCTGCCCCAGCATCTCCTTTTCTTTAATCACTGTGTTCTGATTTTGCGGTCGTGATGGTCATACCGCGCGCGTAGATTTCTTAACCGCCGTGGCGCACCTGCTTAGGTGTTGACAGTTAAATCTTTGGCATTAATCACGGTCCATCAATTTCTTGCGAAGTGCTTTCTCTAACTTTTTCCTTTCATGAAGTTAGACAGACTGCCGGAGCGAATGGCGAGAATATGAATTGCGTAACTTCAATTTCTAAAATGTGAAAGAAACTGGGTACAAATTCTCTTGGCAATAGACTTCTCTGCCATTTTCCTTTTGTTGGTCGAAGAGAGTAGCACGTTTATCACTTTCGAGCATGGCAACGAAGCGAAAATTGAACGCAAAATCGTATCAGGAAAAATACTCAATCCTCACATTCATGGATGAAAATCCAACATGGAAGAAAAAAGATGTTGCGGCAAAGTTTAATGTGAAGACCAACACACTGTCGGACATGATAAAAAACCGCCACAAAATTGTGCAAGCAGTTGAAAATCCTAGTGATGCTCGGAAGGGCGTCAAGAGAATGAGGCAGATGACATTCGACAATGTGGATGCGGCTTTGATCACGTGGTTTCGGCAAAGGGAATCTCTACCCGATCTCCGGCTTGATGGGGAGATGCTGCTTGAAAAAGCCAAATACTTTGCCAAAGAATTAGGTCATGAGACAGCTCCCTCACAGGGCTGGATAGATCGTTTCAAAAAACGACACGGAATAGGCCACATCAAAAAGGCTGGAGAAGCTGCTGGGGTGGATGAAGAGCTTGTCCAAGGCTGGAAAGATGGAAGGCTGACAGATATTCTGAGGCGTTATGACCCGAAGGATATCTACAATGCCGATGAAACTGGTTTATTTTGGCAAATGTTACCAGAGAAGTCCCTCGGTTTTCAGGGCACTACCTACCATGGAGGTAAACAGCAGAAAACACGTGTCACTGTTCTAGTGTGCGCTAACATGGATGGCAGCGACAAACTCCCCCTCTTTGTCATCGGGAAGAGCAAGCGACCGCGCGCATTTAAGAACGTGAAGAAACTGCCAGTTGCCTACGAATCCAACAAAAAGGCCTGGATGACGGGGGCATTGTTTGAGGCATGGCTGAGGAAACTTGACGGCAAGATGGAAGGGAGAAAAATTGCAATGGTTATCGACAACTGCCCGGCCCATCCTCACATTAAGCTGGACAACATTGAACTTGTGTTTCTGCCGCCAAATACTACCAGCTTGACCCAGCCAATGGATGGTGGTGTCATCAGAAATTTGAAACAACACTATCGGCACATCCTTGCATTCCGACGACTTGCAGCGGCAGATGAGGGAATTCCCTTCAAATGGGACCTTCTTGACGCTATCATCGCTTTGAAGACGGCATGGAACAAGGTGTCCCAACAGACAATAGCCAATGTATACAGGCATGTTGGATTCGTTCTTCCGTGTGAGCAAGTAGAGGAAGATGGAGATCGCGGTGAAGAGGGAGGTGTTGAAGACGCACAAGAATTTCGCGGCATCTGGGAGAGATTGGGCGACCTCTTCCCGCTACCGGCCATGGAGAAATACATAGACGTGGATGCAACAGACACGGGCGTCGAGCTCCTAACGGATGACCAGATTGTTGAAATCACAGGAGTCAAAGAAGACGGCGAGAGCGATGACGAGAACGGTAATGGTGAAACCAGTAGCCAACATGGGGAGGATTGTGTGCGCAAACCACCTTCGATGAGTGAAGTGTGTCAAGCTCTGAATGTGATCAGGCAGTTTGACATCTTTGAGCAAACACCGGCTGAGCTGCAATTGCTCGTGGAGAACTATGAGCTGTATCTCATGAGTAATTATAAACGTCAGAAAAAGCAAACCAACATCACTGACTATTTCGCTGTTAAGGAGTGATGAAACAAATATGATTCGTACATGTTGTAAAGCCAAAAAACATGTTTCTAACGAACTTCTGTTAATGTTTCATACCTATTACTAAAGTTATCTAGGTACTGATCATGCAAAACCTTCTCCGTTCTTAAAATCAAGCAACTTTTTTTTAATGACTTCCCCTCCATTACTTTACGCTTTTCTGTGTACTGACTTATCCATTAGATACAACGGGAAAATATAAATCTGTAATGTAATGTAATGTAATCACCGACTCTTTCGCTGTTACGGGATTATGAGTGATGAGACAAATATGATTCGTACATGTCTAATTTAAAGCCACAAAACATGTTTCAAACGAACTTCTAAAGGTGTCATACCTATACTGTATTATTGAAGTTATCTAGGTACTGATTATGCAAAACCTCCGTTCTTAAAATCAAACAACTTTTTATGACTTCCCCTCCATTACTTTACGCTTTTCAGTGTACTGACAATACGTCATATCCATTATTATACGACGGGAAAATATAAATCTGTAATGTTGGATTTTAACGTTTGCTTTCATTGTACCATTTGCTGCCTCATGTACTTAAAGTAAGGCTTGGCTTTACATGTAATATGATGATTTTAAGTGGTGACCTCATGAAACATGCAACAGAACTACACTGTATTAAAAATGTAAGTACACATAAACCCAAAGTTGTTTGAACGTAAAACTCGATCTTGGGTTTCATTGATTTCAGTTCTGGCCTTTGGAGTGATCAATGATTGTTTCTGAAAATACTGTACATTGACTGTATGATAAAAAATATTTCAACCTCACCCTATGAACTCGCGAAGGCCAATTTTCGCTTAATTTTGTCATCGGTTCACCTGCTCGGTCTATGAATAGGCAGAGCACTAATTCTAATTAATGACGACCACTAAACTATTAACAGACTTTATGAGGTCAGACGTCTACACTAAAGTTCTGTAAACAATTACTTTACCCTGTTATGTCTTGTATCTTATTTGAGTTTTCGGTAATGTATTTTTCTTAACCCCCTTTCAAGCACTATCGTATGAGATTGCTTCTCTTTTTTTTCATGCGAGCAATCACTCTTTGTTAAAGTTTATGATTACAGTGGCAATGTACTCAGAAGTCGTAGACCGAATCTGATCTTGCGATATAAATCACTATTGGTTTTTGGCAACCAAGTAGCCCAACCTTCGTGTGTTGCACTTATTGCTGATTGCGACTGTACATGTTGTATTAGTACATCTGGTTTTGTTTGAATTTGCGTTGTACTGTCTGCCTTGAGTCACCCTCTACGCGACCGTTATTCTCCCAATCACGCATACACACATACACATACACTGAATGATGTTCGCCACGTACAAGGTGCGTTACCGTTCTCTACACTTGTTTATTGCGCCAGTTTCTCATCCATATAACAACGTGTTCATCTCGTCAATACAGCATACATATTTGTAGCTACAGTTGTAGCTAGTAGTAGACACGCAGTAGACCGCTAGCGCTGCATAGCAGTGCGACATTGCCGTCGCTCCCTGTAGCTCCACGTGCACGTTTTCACTGGACGTAAATGTCAACGATTGTCACTTTTTTGGTGAGCTTCGTGTTACACTTTGAACTTTGTGCATTAAAAGTTTACAAAGCTAAGAATGTGATTCTTGTGATTCTTGTGTATCTGTCTGCTTGGTAAATCTAGTTTTCGACAGGTTCCTCCACGGTATTCTGTAGACACACTACATCCACACGCAGATACAAATACTGTACATGTACATTCAGCACGCATTTCTCGCCCTCGATTACGTACCGGTACATTGTATTTTCTTGTTGTTTTTATGGTGATTGGTGAGTCAATTGTCCAGCAGAAAATGGTGTTGATTAGAAGAACATCGATTTCCATTCCATTTATACATTTTCAAGTCGACTCAATTCCAATTGACAAGCATGCAAACAGTCGGTAGGCACCATAACAGATACCGTGTTAACATCGATAAACATTGGATAAGCCGAAGAAAATTCGACGTACGCGTACCTCGAAATTCGCGTACCTCGAACCATTTTCTTCAGTCCCGACGACTTCGAGGTATCCGAGTTTGACTGTAGATTTTATCATTTTATGGCTTCTGAGGCGAGATATTGCAATTGTCCTGCAACACTTCCCCAGTGGTTTTGAGTAAGCATGTTGTTTACTTCATGCAAATAAGGCAGCGAGGTCAAAAGCTTTTAGCCAGTTAATGACACCGTATTGCCGAGCCTGAATCATGCCCTGTACAGAATTTTCTTCCCTTATGTATTAAATGAACAAGGAACTTCTAAATAAATGTTAATATACAGTAAGACCCCGTTTACAGTGCGGGGCTGGGCGGAGCCGTGGTCGAGCCGCGGCCGAGCCCAGCCTCAATTGCGAGGCTGGGCCCCGCAATTTTGTCCGTTTACACTGCCGGGCTCGGCCGCGCTTTTGATTAAAACCTTTCAATATTTTGTCGTAGTGGCGCTCTGCTTGTAAACAAACGCAATTTGGTATTGTCTGGTTTTCAGACCCTTTGCCAAATGAATTCCGTGGCGACGAAGTCGCCGTTCGGGCAAAGGCCTTTGGCCAATGAAAAAATCATTTGCAGGACAAAACCACCTTAAACTATACTAGTTTTCGATGTTGAGGGGGTTAATATCCTGAACAGCGAAGTAGTACAGGCAGAGGGTTTGGAAGCCAGACTAAAATTGGCCGCGCCTCGGCCGCGGCCTAGACCACCTCCAGAGCGTGGCCAAATGGGAGGCCAATTTTGGCCTCGCATTTGGCCTTTTGCACGTTTACACTGAAATGAAGGTAGACTCGGCCGCGGCCGAGCCGTGGCCGAGCCTCGCACTGTAAATGGGGTCTAGCATGAGGGAGATATGGTCAGGTAATTCCTGGATTTATCACAATCTTTGGCCAAGCTATTGCTATTGGTCATATGAAAGATACTACAATTCCATGCCACTGAAGTACACATATCTCCCTCACCAACATTCCGCATAGTTACAAACGCACACACAATCACAAACACAATGGCAAAATGACCTGTTTGTTTATGTCCCACATTCTTGAAGGAGCATTCAAGATGATTTTTATAATTTCACATCATGTAATACATAAATCAACAGCTCGATGTATAGATTTGTGGAATTTCTTGTGGTCCTTGAGCGGAGAAACCATTACTCTGAAATCTCTTAAATAAATTTCACTGAACAGTGTTGATGATGTAGGAGCCTCACATATTTCAGAAATGCAGCAGTGTAATTCCATTACAATACTACTTGCTTAACAAGTTCATCTTCTTTTGTTCTGCTTTCCTGGGCCCCAACTCATACATTCTTATGGTAAGGCTGCCGTGTCATCATCCTTGTTCAGTGCAATTGTTGTAAATTTTGAAAACATTCTTATTCTTCAACTCAATCACTATATTCTGAAACTCTGTACTTGGTAATGGTATAACTAATTTATAGTTGTTTAACTGTAAAAGTCTGAAAATCATCCGGAGGTCTCCTTTAAACATCTGTGCCAAATATCTGTCAGAAAATTTCTCCTGTGGCACAAAGTCTTACAGAAGGTGCTTTATCAAGGAAGTTCATTAAATTTTTGATCCTTTGACCTTCTTGGATTTCACCAATATTTGAACTTGAGACAGGCATCATAAGATTATGAACGTGTGGTGTTAGCTTGGTGGTCATACTGTAGTTCAAAGCTGTGGAAAGTTACTGAGAGTGCAACAAATTGTTGATGAGGCTGCTGCCACTGTAGACAACAGGAAAGTGAAGCTCATGTCTTACTTCTGCTACGCAATCGAGACAAAAATTAAATACATGTAATACAGAAGTCAGATTACTCTTTTGGATTTTGAAGACATCAACATTTGCCTGAAAAGCCTATTGATGTAAATTAGTCCAGGTATCACATCATGTGAACAGTAAATTAATATGTGAGTACGTAGCATTCTGAACAAAATCATGCTGTTTATTTTCTCACTATGCAAAAAAACCAAAACAAAACAAAACAAAACAAAGCAAAACATAAAACAAAACAAAGCAAAAAAAAAATCAAAAACCTTACTGTGATTGTCCTATTACAAGTCATCCGAAACCAGCACATCAATAGGGTTAACAGTTTCAACGGTGGAATAATTACTTTCACTTCAGATAAGAATGAACAACTAAAATATGTTACTTACACACACAAACATAATGATAGCAGCAAATGAAGAATTACATAAATTAGATGAAAACTAAATACATATTCATCACATGCATAAAAGTACACACAAACACACACAAACAAGTAAACATTAAGAAAGGCATCAAGTATAATCCTGGATCTAGGCATATGGATACTAACACAGGAGCAATATCTTAGAATATATAATCATATGAAATGCAGACATTTCAGGAAATGTTTTCAAAAAGCATACATGCAGCTAGGATGTACAATATTATAAAACGAGGCCTTTTCCCTTTCTCAGTGGCTAACAATCTGAGGTACATGTATTTCTGAAAAGCATGGCTATACATACAGACATTTGAAAGAAATTCAGTGTCCATCAAATGCATCTTCAAATGATATATATTCTAAATCAACCTATACTGCAAATAGGAACAGAACCACTGGTACTGACAGTGTAAATAAATCTGCTAAATTAAAATATTTCATTCCAAACTCTTTCATGAATTTTGACGAACATGTACATCTCAAATACTGTCATATGAACAAAGATTATTTGATAAACATCACTTCAAATGACAGCACTTTTAGCATGAATGTTTAGTTCTTGACCGTACTTGTTCCCCCCCCCCCCCCCCCCCCCCCATTTGAAGACTCAGTACACTTCAGGTTGTCCCATTTATAGTGAATTGGTGTGGTCTGACACTTTGCATCAGTGTACGTAGACGCTCTGGTGAGCTCTTAATATACCAAACATGCCTGTGGTCAAAATGGTCAAAATAGAAACTTTAACTTACTGCCCCTTGAAATAGAGGGGTGTAGTCCAGACTGATATCAATAATAGATCAATAGGTAACTAATTTAAACAATCTTAGAGTTAGAATCCGACTGTCAGAAATACCTGGCCAAGCCCAACAGTCATTACACTTCTCTTCAAATCACATTTATGGCAAGTAAAGTGAGGTTACTTACGGATTGGTGTTATCATATTCCTGATTATACAGCTCATAGCCGCCTTCATACTGCTGGAAAATGTGGGTAAAAAGTAACATATGCAAAGTACCATAATTATTATGAATGCCATCAACCTAAAACATTTCTAAAGCCATGATTAAACAGAAAAGGCTCTGAGATGTTAAAATTGACTTCAAAGACCTGGTAGTGTAGGGAAACATGGGTTGTCTGATTCAATTGATCTGCATTTGCTGGCCACCGGGTTACATTCCAACACTACAAATAGCGCCTGTCAATGATTTACAAATGATGCACAGGATAGAGTGCGTTAGTGGAGATGTAGCGCACTCGAGGGTATTTACAATTGTGAAACATGCACTACATTGTAAATACCCGAGAGTGAGCTGCATCTCCACTAACGCCACGAAATAATCCTGTGCATCATTTGCTTTATAAAATGGGTCGAAAACTAACAGCATTTTTCACGTACCTTTGTAAGATGTCCGAAGATGTTCGTCCCAAACATTTACGCACGTCGCACTTGGAAATCCCGCACATATAAGTACTGTACGTACGCCACACATGTTATGCACACAAGAAAGGCCGGCCGGCAGGCAGCCCGAACTAGAAATTGTTTACAGGATTGACAGCGCGTAATAGCAGCGCGCGACGCACTTGTAACAACTGATTGAGTGCGCACTGCTGGTGTAAACATTGTGACGTCAGGCTGTGGATGTTAGTGAGAAATTAACCCACGCACACGTGACTCATTTCAGCGCTTCCAATTGGCTACATTCTTGAACCCATTTTATAAAGCGTACTCTCATTGGTAACAGTTGACTTCAGTCGAGATTCTTCGGCCGTGTGTGTTCTTACATAAAGATCAGTCACAAAGCTACACACAATTCGTTACAGGCATTCTCTAATACATTCAAGCCAGACCAGCCTTCCCACTCCATGGACTCCCTACACTACTGGATCTTCAAAGGGGAATGAAACCTATATGAGTGCATGTGCACTGAGTGAATGCAGCAATATTAGTAGAACATGACAGTGAAATTTTGATGAAAATCAGGCAATCCCATCAAAAGTTAGCCATTTTAAAAATTTTGGTGCAGGTATCACTGGATGAGAAGACTACTACAGTAAAGTTTGTGAAGTCATGTATGGAAACAATATAAAGAGCATGTAATAAGAAAGCCACTAAATGTAATTTCTTACGAAAAGTACCCATTCCTTGGACTTGATGCTGGCATGTATATTATGTCTAAGGACAAGTCCACTTTCATATGCATGTGAATTGAGAGAATGCAGCAATATTAATAGAACGCATCAGTGAAAGTTTAAGGAAAATTGGACAATCCATTCAAAAGTTATGAATTTTTAGAGTTTCTGCACAATCACTGCTGGATGAGAAGACTACCACAGCTTGTGATGTTACATGTGTAGAACAAGATAAAGAAAATATAAAGAAATTTTCAACATATTTTCACTTTTCTTACATGATAAAAGAATACTTGACCTTCCTCTTTCAGAAGGCAGGGGGAATAATATCACCCATAACATATACGACAGTGACAAGTGTAGGGAATGTGTACTTTTTTCAAAATCAAACTTTGTGAAGTTCTATGAATATTTTCTTTATATCGTTCTACTCATAAACTGTAGTAGTCTTCTCATCCAGCCGTGAGTGTTTAAAAACTTTAAAACTTCATAACTTTGAACGAATTGTCCAATTTTCCTCAAACTTTCACTAATGTGTTCTACTGGTATTGCTGCATTCACTTGATCCATTAAAGTATACATCATATGATGGTGAACTTATCCTTTAACCCTAAAAAGGTCGGGGGGGGGGGGGGGGGGCACGACCTTTTACACATGCCTGTCAGACCAAAATGGCTCAAAAATATGATTTTGTGCGTAAAGTCTATGCAAATGGAGTTTTCTCCCCTTATTCATAAAGATATGATTATTTTCACTTTCATAGGGTGAAATCAATTAATTTTAGCATAATTATGCTTGGAAAAGGCTCTGTCATAAATTTTGCGCAAAAAAATTGTAAAACAAAAGGTCGAAAAACACAGAAATACATAAGAAATTCATAAAACAATAAAATACATAAGAAATTAAGTTTGATACCAGATTTTTTTTTGCGAGTACATTGTTAGGAATGCTACAAAGAATGTTATCACCAAAAATTAAGATTCAAGGAACTTTACTTTCTGAGTTAGGGCAAAATGTATGATTTTATGCATATATTAGCATAATTAATTGATATAATGAAAATTTCCATTTCTTTTTGTATAATGTGGTAGATTACGCCACAGGTAATGTATGTGCCCATTTTCATGACGACTGCGCGATCGACGACCGAGATCTCGGGGGGGGGGGGGGGGGGGGGGGGTTTGAATCAACCCCCCCTCAGCCACAGAACACCCCAAAAAGCCCGGCCTGGTTAGGGTTAAGGGTAATATCATTTCTCCTGCTTTCTGAAAGAGCTAACTCAAGTGCTCTTTATGCATCACACTAAAAAAGTGAAAACATGTTGAATTTTTTATATATTTTCTTTATAGACAGTTTTCCATCACAAATTGTTGCAGTCTTCTCATCCAGTGATTGTGGCACCAAAACTTGAAATTCTGAACTTTTGAATGAAAATATGTCGTTACCATGGCAACACCTTGTCGGGTACAAAACACAAAGATTTGCAAGGACCGCCTGACCGCCCGACCGACCACAGGCTGATTCTATACCCCTTATACACTTTGTGTATGCGGGGGTATAACTACACATGGGCTTTTCCTCCTAAATGCATGCAAAAAGGGATGCCCACCTTAAAATATTTAGAATTGAATATCCATTGCCCTCCTTGGAATAATTGCTAGAATACAAATTAGGTATCTATGAGGGTGATGACAACTCAAATCCACAGAGTACTGGTAAAGCATCTCTACATTTTACACAAAAATGAGAATAAGAAAGGAAAAGGAAAATCCAGAAAGTATCATTCTTGCTTTTATCATTGCAATACAATTTCAAGTCATTACCATCACAGTAACAATTCTAATTCTTGTTACATATATATGTGACCCTGCATCACAAAACAAACAGAAAGTCGCTCAGACACGAAATTTTAGTTAAGAGCATATTCTGAAAGAGCAGACTCTAAGCTTTAAAATGATGTATAACTCAAATCAAATGGACTCTCTAACCTATCTAAATATTGGAAAGAAAGCACACACTCAGGAAAACTGAGAAAAGAGGCTCTGAAGTACAGTGTCTATTCAAGCGCTTAATCTTCACCAAGCCGTGCTGGCTGTTCGATGAATGGGACAAAAAAACAGGATGTAAACCACAGGTATAACAACAATGAAGAGATTATCAGATTAAACTGAAATTGAGCATGCCTTATTAACACATTCTGTCCATAATTAATGCCAACTGTCAAAGCAGTGGCATCATCCTTTCAAAAGTAATTAGAGTTGAAAGTGAAGAGTGTGAACAAGGTTTTTAAGAAATGAAAAGTGGACTCTAAAAGACACACCTAATCACACTATTCTACCAAAAAAATGTTCGAGATAAACTGCTAAAAAATACACTTTCCTGCCCATTTTATGATCCCAAATTTTAGTATAATGTAGAAGAAGACTTGCTCTCTCAGAAAATATGGAAAAGTCAAGATCAGCTAGGTTGGCCCATTTCATCTATTTTCAGTCCTCACACAAAATCAGTGTGTGCGACTTTTAGTTCGTTTTGTGATGCACAGTCACATATGTACATGTAACTGAGAATGAATCATCCACCTAGTACGACCATTTTCTGTCAAGCCTAATTAAAACATGATCTTATGTAATATTCATTTGCACTTCCTAAATTCTTCATATAGCTTGTTGTATTTGTACTTTCAGTTTTTGTTTCTGATGTCAACAGGGCCCCGCTGGGAGAACAGTGCTTCGAGATCACAGAAGTGGCTACCCTGTACAAATAAGACTTGTTTACTAAAGATCATTGATTTGTACGATGAGTCTGTTTTTACTCACGAATTCATCAGTTGGTTCCATTTGTGATCCAAAAGAGGGTGCACTCATCCGAGGCCCACTGGAAGCACCTCTGAACCCTGCCCTCGACATTCCTCTTGAGTTGCCTCTTGTAGGGGTCCCTCTAGATGGGGCATGCCCTCTTGTCATGCCTCCTCTCCCTGGGGGGGCTTCCCATTCTGTAAAAAATTCAAAACAAATGTCGAAGACTGACAGAATATCTAGTGCACTGGCACAATTTTTTTTAAACATTTGCTAAGGACACTAAAAAGAATATTTACACACAAAAATGTGCCTGTTTGGAGCTTTATTTAGTGGATAGTCTGATTTTATGCATGAATTAGCATAATTCAGCATGAATCATAACTTTTTCAAAAATCAACTTCACATTTTTTAAGATTACGGCACAGGCAATGTGTGTGTCAATTTTCGTTGTGATCGCGCAGTCAACAGCTACGATCTGAAAGAGGGGGAGGGGGTGGGAGGCCCCCCCTCCGGCTCTATCATCTACCTAAATAGCCCGGCCTAGTTAGGGTTAATTTCGCAGATCTTGGCTCCTTGTGAAATTTATGAAGATTTCATGCACATGTATACATGTATGTTAGTCTACAAGGATATTCTGTTTTGTCATGTCACAAGTCCTCATAATTAAGAATTCATGCTTCCATTTAAACCCTATCAAAAATTTATTCTAGACTAGACCTATAAAAACTCTCTGTATAAAGAAATCCACATGTAGAAGCAATGGCAATCACAAGTACTGCACTCCTGGAGGCACTTGCAGATATTTGTAGAGTTCCTAAATCTTTCACACTTTATCAATTCCTATATTTCTGTAGTGCCAAGATTATTTAATTCTGAAACATGATTATTTGAACAGTCCTACAGTATCTATCACATTTCTTTTCCTTGAAGATTTTACAGACTACTTTCTTCTGAATACATGAGTTTAATTATGAATTGACACGTCATACACAATTTACCCTGACAACATAGCTATTTTTTTTTTAAACTGTTACAAGAAGTGATCTTCTCCAAATCCTCTGGAATAATGGGTACAACCTTTGTAATGACACAACAAATAAAATCTGCATGTCCTATAAAAGCATCTATTGACTTACTACGTGAATCCTTGACCTCACCTTGTTGGAGCTCCAGGCATGTGACCAGGTCTGCCTGGGTGGGGTGGTCCCATGGCTCTCATTGGATGCATGCCACCCCAAGCTCCTCGGCCCATGCCCCCAGGTCCTCCACCCCGATGCAGAAGTACTCTACCCCCACCAGGCCTGGATCCCGTGACGCTGGGAGGGGGTCCCGTGTAAGAACCGCTGATTACTGCGAGTTCCCTCAGCTGCTCCTGCCTTATGTCATCATTTGGATCCTGCACAGAGGAAATTACAGGATGAACTTATTTAGGCTGAACAAGCACTTTGTTTAACTTGCTCTGAAGAATGCTTTCATATCTACTTCTATCCAATCCAAATCTCCTCTCTTGGTATTAAAAAGAAATATGAAAATGATCTGTGATATCCACATAGATAATCACAAAAATGTCAATAATCTCATTACAGCAATTTAATTTTGCCCCCTTTCATGGAGAAGATGGGACCATGCCTAAACACTTTAATTCTTCATTTATCAGTGCATAGTGTACATGATACAAATTATCTCTCTTCTATGTGTCATCTTGTATTGCTCATAAACAGGTTTGCCATAAAAGCATCACCAATTGAGAGGAAAATTGGAGAGTGAGAGAACCAGTATCATATCAGGTTTACCCACTGAATATGTACAGGGATGGAATTAATTTAAAACTGACAGCATCACACTCATTGGGGATTTGTAATCATAGGACATGACATGTACAGTCAACTTCCGATACCTCGAATTTGTCAGGACTGAAGAAAATGGATCGACGTACGTGAAATTCGAGGTACGCGTACGTTGAATTTTCTTCGATTTATCCGACGTTTATCGATGTTCAACATGGTATCTGATATAGTGCCTACTGATTGTTTGCATGCTTGTCAATTGGAATTGAATCGACTTTTATATGAATGAACTGAATGAAAATCGGAATTGAAATCAATATTTCAGAAATAAAGATTTTGGTGGCCCGATCACACCACCAAAAAATAGTCGGATGTTTGCCTACTTTTGAAAATGAACAGTGGTAACAATCTGCTCCGTAAGATGCTAAAATATATGTCAGATATTTGCTTTTAATTTTGGAAATGGATAACAGTAATATTCGACTCGGTATGATACTAAAATAAATGTCGGATGTTTGCTCATACTTTTGGAAATGAATAACGATAAGACTCAGCTCCATATGGTGCTAAAACTAATGTCAGATATTTGATTTTGCGTTCAGAAATGAATAAGGATAACATTCGGCTCCGGAAGACGCTGAAATAAATGTCGAATATTTGCTTTGACGTTCGGAAATGAAAAACAATTATATTCAACTCCGTACGATGGTTAAATAAATGTCGGGTGTTTCCTTATAATTTCGAAAGGAAATAGCAATAACACTCAGCTCCGGAAGATGCTAAAATAGATGTTAGATGATCCCTTTTATGTTCGGAAGTGAATAGCAGTAATATCCTGCTCCATACGATGCTAAAATAACTGTCTGATGTTTGCTTTTAAATTTCGAAATGAATAACAGTAACATTCAGCTGCGTTCAATGGTAAAACTAATGTTTGATGTTTGCTTTGACATTCGGAAATGAGAAACAATAATATTCAACTCCTTACGATGACAAGATAAATGCTGGATGTCTGCTTTTACGTTCGAAAGTAAATTGCAATAACATTTAGTTCCGGAAAATGCTAAAATAAATGTCAAATGTTTGCTTTGATGTTCTGAAATGAATAACAATAATATTCAACTCCGTACGATGATAGAATAAATGCCGGATGGCTGCTTTTACGTTCGAAAGTAAATGGCAATAACATTCAGCTCCGGAAGATGCTAAAATACATGCCGAATGATTGCTTTTACGTTTGGCATGTTTGGAAGGGAATAGCAGTAACATTCTGCCCCAGATACCATGCTAAAAAAAATATTGCATATTTGCTATTACATTTCGAAATGAATAACAGTAATATTCAGCTACGTTTGATGGTAAAATAAATGTCTAATGTCTTTCTTGACGTTCAAAAATGAAAAACAGTAACATTCGGCTCAGTAAGATGATAAAATAATTGTCAGATGACTCATTTCACTTTCGGAAGTGGACAGCAGTAACGTTCGGCTCCGTACGACAATAAAATAAATGTCGGATGTTTGCTTTCACGTTTGGAAATGGATAAGGATAGCATTCAGCTCCGTAAGATGCTAAAATGAATGTCGGTGACGGGTTGTTTGCTTTTACATTTAAAAATGATTAACGGTAATATTCGGCTCTGTAAGGTGCTAACGTACTAATAAATATTGGATGATTGCTTTTACAATAAGAAATGAATAACGGTAACTTTCGGCTCTTTACAATGCTAAAACACATGTCGGATGCTAACAAATGTCAGCAAATGCTCCCACTTTCTCATTTCAAACCTAAGTTTTGACCTCCTAAATATATAGGCATCAACTTTTATAATAACCTCTACGTCTATTTGCTAAATCTTAAAACACAGAATGAGATGATTGAATTTTCTGTTCATTTGTTTTAGACATGGGCATCTGTTTCACTTCAATAATGCCTAACATTTATTTTTCTATGTTTAGTAGGACCGATTTAGTTTTTCTAATGTTTTTCTTGATTTTTTTGTGTCACCAGATTATACTTTCGACCACCAAAAAATAAAAATCAATGATATTGGTGGCCCGATAAAAGTTAGTGTGGAGCCCTGTCTATTATATTCTTTATTATGCTCGGCCTATACTTCCAGATCATATACCTCACAATTTTCATAATCGCATCGCTGGAAAAAAAAAAATCAGTGCTTGCGTTATCGGGGATGAATAAATGAAACAAACTTCGTAAAGGCAAAAAAAAAAAAGTTTTAAAAAAATGCACTACGCAGGAGATTGATGTTTGGACAGTGGACCGTGATTAATGCCAAAGATATAACTGTCAATACCTAAGCAGGTGCGCCACGACGGGTAAGAAATCTACGCGCACGGTATGACCATCACGATCGCAAATCAGAACACTGTGTGGTTAAAGAAAAGAAGATGATGGGGCAGAGCATAGTGCTATTGTAAGCACTCCATTGGTAGGGGTGCTACTAAAGTATGTGAATACCGTGTACGTGTGTAGGTAGTTGTTGGGGATTTTTCTTGTCAGCTGTGTACCGGGTATTTCTTTGGGCGCGCGATGGTTCTGGTCTCAGAATATTTACAGTCGAGTGTGAAAGGATTTGTGACATGTCTTCGCTGTCCACGCGCGCTTAATCGGAGATGCTGAGTGATTTTGCAATTTCGATTCGAGCAACCTGCTGGGAAAAACAATAAGTTAATTAAGATCGGGACAGTTGATTTCACTTCGAGGTAACCGAACTGCGAGTTATTTTTTTCGAGCTACGCGAACTTAATACACGGAAACTCCATAGGAACAATCGGGACTTTCATTTTGCCCCCGAGGTAAGTGATATTCGGCGTATCCGACGTCGAGGTATCCGAAGTTGACTGTATATAAACCCTATCAATATGACTTCCATCCAATGTTTCGACACTCGATATTGTTGTTGTGTTTTCTTCCAACTTTAAGTTGACAATATGAAGAGTCTTGCAGACTAATTTCCATATCAGAATGTGGCATGGAAAGCTAGCTTAAATGATAGCTGATACACTCTATCTACACTAGGCAGCATCCCTGTTTTTCACCTAGTTCAAAACATTTCATACTGGTCTTTTGTACAGCACATACAGACATGAATAAATCACCAAGTAAAACAGTCAAATCCATGTTTGAAACATATGTGAAAGTGGTTTCTGTGGCAGTTTGAGCTGCTTTTGACTCATTATAAAAGCAAAGCAATTCACATGATGCCTTGAGCACCTACAAAATATATTGCATTATGTTGTACTCATGTTCTACTGTAAACTGTCACCAACACCTCCAAAATATATATTGTATTTTGTTGTACTAATGTTCTACTGTACACTGTGCATATATATGCAGTACACACAAAAATAAACTGTGTAATGGAATGTAACTAGCATGCAAAAGACATTGGAGGGGTCCAAACCAAAACAAGATCTTGAACAGATATGTCGGCAGTATACAAGGATCTGCAACTTGATTCAAATGAGGCTGTATAAACAGGGTACTCATAATAGATTTGACTTACTGGAACAAGGTATTTCTGAACTTCTCCAATGCTATGCGCTAATCTGTAGTATGCATCACTCGCTGAACCAAGGACTTCAATTTGGACATGGAGCTCTTCATTGAGATGTGCAAATTTTTGGCTGCTTTCTTCTCGTAGCTTTTCCTCCTGTTTCGAAATGTGTGAAAAAAAAATCAATGCTTTCATCTTGAAATAATTTCAGCAGGAATCTTAAACATCTTACTCATGTAACTACAATGTCCTAATGAATCAAATGGCACTTGTTACAGGATAGGCCCTTAAGCCCACTGTGTGACCTGAGCCTGCGATCAGGTGCGAGTTGATAGTGACCTTGAGCTCGCACCAGCTTGCACCAGATCGCTGCGAGTAAGCGTGATCTCAATGCAGACACGACCTCTTCAATGCCCACTGTGCAACCTCTTTGCGATCTCACAGCGACCTCCCTGGGAAATGCCTTTTGTCCCATTTCCACACATGCATGCACGGTTGACGAATATGCAAATCGCATATTCTTTCGCAAACCAAACTTGGCGCGTGTCCAAGGAGGGAAGCGCTATAGGCCTACTTTGCCAGTGTGGCTATTCATCCACGCATTGGTCAGGGATGCTTTATTACCTCCACTAAGGAAGGAGGAGATTCAGTGATCATCGGTGTTGGCTTGTCTGTTTGTAAAATACCTCAATAAGTTGAGAACAGATTTGAATGAGACTTGCAGGAAAAACAACAAATGACACAAGGAACAGATGATTAAATTTTGGTAGTGATCTGGGAATTCTTATGGATTTTTGAAGTATTTTTTATCTTTTGGCATATAAGGTCAATGAACTTGGGAGTTCTAGCTGCGCATATTTAAGGTTTGTACGCACACAAAAGCGTGTGCTCTGCTTGGGCAAGGCGCCACGCAGCTGGAAGCTAATGACCAAAACAAAAGGCTTCTATATTGGGCAATTGCATGCCTATATGGGTGGAAATGAGTTGCTATCTTGGCGGAGGACTGCGCTCTCCAAGTGCTTTTCTACAGTGTAGCTTTATTTTTTGTTTGTTTGTTTAACATATATATCATCAACTTTTAAAAGTTTGTTTTAACATGCACATAGTGAAGTTGCGATTTCATTTTTTTGGTCACAACTTGCCACATAGGTTGTACACAGATTTTCACATTTCCAGTTTATCATTCAAGCGCAATTTCACCTGGGTCTAAAATCTTGATATGTCTAACTGATCATTATTCAAGTTAGTCAACCAGAAATAACAACATATTTTACACTCTGATAACAGAAACATTGAATGTTTGTCATTACTTTTGTTCACTAGCAATGCAAAATTGAGGTGATGACATCATCAACTCATTTGCATACAAATATCGATAGCACCAGAACTGATCTGCAAAAATCAGTGAAACTTCACAATGTCATAATTTCCCTAATTTTTTTTTCCAATTTTGGTTAAAATTTTATCTCTCTTACCAGACTAACTTCTCACTACACTTGAATTTGTCTTTAAAACTCAATTTTCCCACAAATTCTCTGAGTTTTCTACCTTTTTAGAAGGACGAGCAGACAGGCCTGAATGCTTTGAGAACTTGCCTAGCTTGCCTAGCTTGCCATCTAGGCTGAGCTGGAGTCGCTCACTGTGCGACCTGATTGTGAGTTGGCACGACCTACCCGCAGGTCACCACATTTTTTGAATATGTCCAAACCCTTGCGACCTTATGCGATCTCACCTTTGCGGCCGCTAGCTACTGCAATCTGGTGCGACCTTTGGTTACCCACTGTGCAACCTCACCACAGCTCCCAGGAGATCGCTACAGCTCGCAGGCTCAGGTCACACAGTGGGCATTGGGCTTTACATGGATATCTCACAGGCTTAGAGACTAAGTGGCAACCTGGTGGCGACTCGAGTCTCACTGGTCATGGAGTGGTTGAGATGTCTCCATAATGTCTCCTGAAAACTAGAATGGTATCTGGGGAGTCACGAGAGAATTGTACATGTTTGATCTTTTTTTGAGACTTTTTCCAGTCTTCAGCTGGTCCAGGAGACATCTCTGCAACATCTGCGAGACTTTCCCACAGCCTTGCGGGAAGCTATTGGCGACCGACTGGAGACATCAAGGAGACATCTCCATGACTTCCGGGCAAATAAGTTATCACCTTGTTCGACAACATCTCTGACGTTGCCCTGGAGTCACCTTGGTGACAATGCAAGCCATTTCTTGATCATTAGAGTCGCAGGAGTCGCTGCAAAGTCTCCTCCATTGAGATACAAGTAGGCCCTTTACTGACCCTCTATTCATTAAACTTGTTCCAACTTACATTAACTCACAATCATACAGTTGTTCAAAACATGTTTTAAGAGTGTCAATGACTTGTATGCTGCTTATCTGATATGGATATTTCTTTTTCTCATCATATATCAAGTTCTACCTCAGTACAACCCTCCCCCACATAAAAAACAAACAAACAAACAAACAAATCCACCCCATACCAAAAAAAAAAACCAATTAAGTCACAAACAATTCATACTGATCTCCATTTTTTTTTTTTATCTGTTCTGTTCCCCTCTTCTACAAAACGTTAACATTTCTGGTGGTGCGAAAAGCTGTTCAAAAATAAACATTCTTTTTAAAGCTAGGAAGTCATCTTGTTTATACTTTCACATTCATGACCAATTCTTTACATCATGAGCCAAGTGCATATGTGCTGTTTATACCAGTCGTGAATGAAAAACAAATGTTATTTGAGAGATTAGGTGAAATATCTCATTCTATACTTTGACCTTGAGCTGAAAACTTTGTCCCCAGAAACAAGGCAAAAACACAAAAATAACCTGTTTATTTTGTACCATTCAATTATACGCACACCCAACTTGATTGGGCTAATCTATTTACAACTACAAGTTACTGCAGTAAAAAGGTTATGGTGTATGGACAGACCGACATACAACCAGTCATGCACTACCTCTTGCACAGCCACATGGCAAGGGTAAAAAGAAATTTGGCCCACTTGATACAGTAACATAAACCCTTCATCCTACCTTTTGTTTGTCTCTCATTGAACCTCTGCCAAGTATGGCTATCTTTGTGCCTGTCTCCTCCTGCAATCTCTTTAGTGAGTTTCCTCTTGGGCCAAGCAGCTTGCCTACAAAGTTAAACTGAGCATAAGGGGGAAGATAGTTAACTCTCTCTCTCTCACACACACACACACACACATACATAGAGCAAACAAGTCCAAGTCTTTTTTCAACTTACATACCAGACCAGAGTATGATACCCTTTTTAGTAACTCATGCATTTTTGACCTGCTCCTGGCCCAGGCTATAATAGCCCGCGCCAAGCAGTACAAATTGTGTTCAATAACTACATTTTGTACAGCAGAGCCGTGCTACTTTTATGATGACCCAGTCATGAACTCGCCCACATAAGGGATAACTCCTATGGTAACTGAATGTGTGGTCCAGCGGAGGCACGGCCAGGGAATCGTGACTTTTGATCGTGGAAGGAATTTTGGCTGGGGCCTGGTACTGCTATTGTTCATAAACCCTTTGGTCAGTGCCTGGTGCGGGCTTGGCGCTGGCATGGTGCTGATAACAGTCAGTGCTAAAATGGCCCGAGCTTGGTGCGGGCTAATTTGGCCTGCGTTATTCATCAACTCACAATTTTATGACTTAGCCTGGGCCTGGCCCTCACCAGAGAGTTACTGAAAGGGGTACAAGATATACTAATACAAGTCCAAAATTCCAAGAAAAAAAAAGGGGGGGGGGGCTTTCATGAATGATGATATGTGTGTTTTCCGTCCCCATGTTTTTGTTTTATATGACTTACTATGACATTGTGTATCTCCGACTCAAGGACTCACAATCCATTGATGTTCTCACATGAGTACAAATCGCACTTGGCTTCTAATTGGCAGAGGCTTGAAGATTTACAAGAGTTATAAAATAAACTACAAATGTCTCTAAGAAGACTTGTATGCTTCCACCATATTGCATTATTCTTCCAATACGTAGTACATCTTGACGATGCAAGATGGCAGTTTTCACATGATTGGCCAAAAATCTAACCGATATTTCTGACAGCACAAACCCAAAACATGTTTGAGTGGTTGTGTTATTTGAATCAAGTTTCATTTGGATGACAAAATTGTTTTAAAGAGCAAGTATTCAAGAATTAGAGCATTTTCACTTGACCACTGACCCTTGTCCTTTGACCCCATGATCCACAACTTTCTTCAAATATTCAAATTCATGAAATTCTTCCGTCGAGATGTTTTCATTGCAACTGATTGACAAATTGCCCTACATCGACGTAAATAAGCACTGAATTGATCAGTAGTTTAGTAGTAGCCATGATACGCCCATGATTTTTATCATGGCTACTACTACACCACTGATCAATTTCTTCAAATAATCACTAACTGGTAATATACATAAAAACCCATTTTCAGAACAAAAATTTTGAGCTTATTTTAAAAAAGAATGGGGAAAAATAGTGAAATTATAGAAAATTGTCATTTAAAAACAAGCAATCATTAAAGTTTAGTATTTTAGCCTGACCCATTTCTGAGATAAGGAGAAAAAAGTTGAATTTTAGCTTTTTTACTTGACCTAATGGCTCAATGGCCTCAAAAGCTTCCTGGAGAATCTTATCTGGTAAATACATACACTCACAAAGTTTTATGAATATACCTCAGGCTTTGCAGAGACTGGAGAAAGGGTGAATTCTTAGAATTTGACCTTGACCTACGACCTTTGGAGCATGCACCCACAAGATGACAGGCACAGTTTTGTCCACTCATATAAACTATCCCAAGTTTCACTTGGAAAGCACAAATAGTTCTTTATCCTGTCTCTGTCACGGGTCGATTTAACTGGCTGTAAACTACCGTATTCACCAACGATAAGGTCGCACTATTCTTAAGAAAAATAAAGCAGTTAAGTCTGGGTGAGGCCTATATGCCAGCACTAGCAAATTACTGTATTGTCTTTCCAACTCAAGAGAATCACCTGCCTGACCGACGCTTATAATCATGTATGGGACTATGCAATGTGCCGACTGTTATTGTTATTGTTAGGAAACACGTGGAAACACATAGAAATAACAAAGTTTCTTATAAAAATAAAATAACGTAGAAAAATTAATGAAGGCTTGATCAGAACAAAATCCATTTGATTTTTTTTTTCCTGTTTTTCATCACCAATGTCGGGATGCGGCTTATCCTGCGTTGTGGCTTTATCGCAGGCAAATACGGTATGCCACCAGAACATTCGGACTGATTTAATCGGTCCTATTTTGACTGACGGATCACTCCAAAGGCTTTGGTGCTACCACTTTGTAAACTCATTTGTGATTGGCTGATAGTGTAAGGAAATGTATGGCAAGAAAAAAGGTTTGCTCCTTCAACCAACCAGGAAAGCCCTCTCAAAGACCAAGAAGTTGTGGGTGCCTTGCTCATGTTTATATGCATACAGACTGTATGTGTACTGCATAGTTTTGTTATAAGTTTCATGTGAGGAGAGCTTTCACCAATGTGTATGCGTTGGGTCTCTGGCTGGGGCCAGCAGGGCAGGGTGCAGGAAATAATAGAGTAAGCCTCCTGCCTGAAGCAGCTGCACATTCTCAAGGTTGTTCAAAAGCATGTTTGACTGTTTATCATCATTACATGATTAACCATCATTATCTGAAACTGTAATGCAATGAAGGTTTATCAAAGAGAAAATAACTACAGTGACAGTTCAATTCTGTTTCCATTAGGGGAGTGCAAAAATTGTACTTGTAGTGACTAGTGTACACCACTGGAGTTAGTGTGAAGGCTGAATATTTCTACATCAATTATTACATTATCTTGTTACTGCAAAATTGCAGGATATGAATAATCTGAATTACATTTTAATTAGCATTAATCAAGTTAGATTTTCATCCTAAGAACATTTAAGCATGCTTTACCTACTTTCAGGAAAACATTTCCTCCATAAAATTTTAAATTATGTTAAAATTATATTAAGATGTGTGTGAAATGTTGAATGTAGATGTTGTAATTGCACAAACTTTCATTCATAAAATGAAAAGTACTCATATTGGGAAAACATCACATCATCTGTAAACAGAATAAATTCTCTACAACATTTGTAGTACATAGACCATTAGACCATGTTGGGATACAAGAACATGTTGTGTGAAGAAATAAGGTAGTATTATGCAGAAATAAGTTCACAAAGATAATTGTGTGCCATAAGAGGGTGTCCTTCCTGAAATAAGAGGATGCCCTCACTAAGATTAATATGTAATATTACAGTTTACACTTTAAAGCTTTAAAATGATGTATAACATGGTACATTAATGTCAACAATAACAATCAGAACTGGCCATCAACAATGCATGTCTGCGAACTACAAAATGCCTGGAGAGTTGGCATGGCTTGGCCTATGTGACAGAGCTACCACGGTTAACGCATGCCATCCGCAAAATCGATTATGGATGGCTGGATGGATGGACAACCCGAAAACATAATGTCTGGCGTGACACTTCGCAGCAAAGTTAAAAAAAAAAAAAAAAAAAAGGCTTACCTTTGGGTGTTCTTTGACTGGTATAGCAACTTTGACACAAAGTTTGACAGGTTTCCCAGAGCTGACATCAATCAATTTGGCATCGACTCTGTTGTCTTTGAAGTCCCCTGCTTCATCAACCTTCTTTTCTGTTCCATTTTCAACCCTCTTGATTTCTACATGAATGAAAACATGTACAGATATTTGTTTAGCAAATAGAGAGATTCATGACCGCATACTGCCACAATTACTCTATACAGTTCGACCTCGATTATCCGGCCTCCTTTTATCCAGAAATCTCTATTATCCGGACGCGTTCACACAGTGAAGGACTTTTTTTTCCATCCAAAAATTGAGAAAAAACAGTGACTTTAAACTCAATCAAAATTTCTACAAAACTCACACGACTTACCTACAATATTCCTGACAGAACTAACATCAATTCACACCACGTTATCATCGTAAAAGTAAGCAGTTATCACCACCGTTGCGGGGTACGTTACCTGCCTAGCTGCCAGTGCACTGGGACGGCAGCTTGGACGGCAGCTATATACATTAACATTGTGTCTCCCACATCCGGCCAATTCGCTTATCCGGATGAGCGCCGGTCCCGACATGGCCGGATAATCGAGGTCGAACTGTATGTTAACGTGAGGCATAGCCATAGCATAGGCTAGGACTACATTCTATCAACTGAATGTAACTAGGCCTAATTACAGATCTATGGAATTTTCTAACTTGGTTAACATCCCAAATGCCAGACACACTGGCCTAGAAAGGCTCTATGCCCACTACGGTTCGCACTGCCACTGTTCATGAGCGATGACATCATGTCTCGCTCAGCACACCGCACGCACCATGCTGTTTAGGGGTCGGGCTAACTCGGACTACAGGACAACTCAGACCACCCGTTGAAGGTGGGCCGAGTTGTCCCGCTGGTTGGAATCGATAGTGTTAGTAATCATTTGCGTGTGTTTGTTCTCATTTTGTTTTAATTATGTCTTTTCAAACCTTAATTTTGATGGAATTGTGTTCAGCAATTTTTTTTCAAGATATTTCACAATTTTTTGGGGTATAATGACATAAAACTGATTTTTCGGACATTTTTTTCGCGGTTCGCGATCGCCATAGGCGCACATTAATTTTCTGCACAGTGTATGAACTCGGCCCAGTAAGTTTGAACTGTTGTTTTGTCAGTAAATCTCCGTAAAATTATCCCTTTTATCATGCGTGAAGATCTATTTAGGGTGCCTGAAACTAATTTCATATTTAAGAAGTGTGCAGTTTGCATGTGTTAACGCACTTGCATCAGACCTGCACACACGGCCTTGAGCCGTTTTTTTTTAAAGATTATCAAACATAACACTTGAAACAAGTAAAACTGATATTTCATCCTCTGATAATCTCGTCATGTGAAAATTAAAATTCTCACCTTTCTCTTCCATGCAGTTTGTGATGAAAACAACTCATAAATTTATGGGAAAAAGCATACATTTTTAGTATTTTCCATCTGGCAACCCGACGAGAGTACTAGCGATGAGTCGCCAGCAGCGTGCAGTTTGCATGTGTTAACGTACTTGCATCAGACCCACATGCACAGCCTTGAGCCGTTTTTTTTAAAAAGATTATCAAACATAACACTAGAAACAAGTAAAACTGATATTTCATCCTCTGATAATCTCGTCATGTGAAAATTAAAATTCTCACCTTTCTTTTCCATGCAGTTTGTGATGAAAACACCTCATAAACTAGAGTTGGAATTTGTCAACACTGACAAATTAGGTGATCCGATCTATTTGGAAATCAATGATTTCAGTCCTGATCCCAATAGGCATGACCATACAGGTTTCACCTGAGTTTAGGGACATTGGTCATGTGATGTTTGGATTCTCATTTAGAAAAGGGAGTCAGACCTGCCATCTTTGGTGCCGAATTCCGTATACACTAACGAAAATACAGAATGAAATATATTTGACCTTAGACCTCACTCTGCACACCCAAGATGGCATCTAAGCAAAAAGTGGTTATTTTGCAAAATGATTCTTGTAACATGGTCTTTGCATGTGCAAAATATGGGAAAGATAAGAATGTATTCACCAAGATACATGATGAAACATTTATGACCTTTGACCCTAATTTACATACCCAAGATGGTGTCCGATCAAGTAGTTGTTATTTTATGAAATAATGCACATGACATGAACTAAACATGTGCAAAATATGGGGGTGATAGGGGTTGTTTTTCTTGAGTTATTGCAAAGAAAGTTGCAGAAAGAAAGAAATATCTCAATACATCAAAGATAAGCTTTGATTTCAACCAAGTTTTTTGACGTGATCCTGACACCGTATGAAAAAACGAAGGGCACACTAACGATAGCGCAAAGTCTCAGCTACAACATATTAAAATCTGGGAGAAATTCACCGAAGGGTAAGTGAGCTAGTGCTCGATAGAGATAGTCATGTCAATTTTCATTTCCAGAAAAACTGCACTCCCATAGAGATAACACGTAAACTGGTCAAATTTGACAAGGTTACTTTCAATTCATTTTTACGAGGTGATGCCGTCATCCCATCAAAATTTTGATACTACATTTATGAAAGAGCATTTAATAAGCTATTTAACATACTGCAATTTGGGGGAAAATCGGCAAAGGATAAGTGAGATACGCTCGAGTGAACTTGAAATTTGATGACGTCATTTTGAAAATGTACTTTTTTTTATTTCATTAAGAAATTTGATATCCTTTAATCATTTTTCCAGCATCGCCAACCCACGAAATGACATGTACAACTCATCAGCTTTCAGAATGTGTAAAGAAAATGGGGGGGTCACCGTCCATCCTGACGAGTAAAATCGGATTTAAAATTGGCAGTTTTTTTTTGCATAGTTGAACTGTATATCGCCATTGACGCGCGCGCGGAATTTTAACTTTGACGGGCCCGTATGACGTCATATTGAGTCGGATTGACTTAAAACTTGGTAGAAATATTCCTTGACATTTCAGACATCCGATCCGTGTGAAAAAACAGGAAATTTCTATTGCATATAAGCTGTGCGTGCGTATATGTGCGCGTACCTACGTCCAATTTTTTCAATTTTTAAAAAAATGCTCCAAATGGTATGAAACGTGTGCAAAAAAAATTGAGCTCGATTGGAGCATGTAAATATTTCAACGCGCGAATATGAGTAGAATGCACTTGACTTGAAATATATGTGACGTAAATTTCATTGAGAAATTCTATTCCATTAATGAGATATGAATGAAAATGTGTTTTCATATAATGACATCAAAGTCACGGTCGACTGATCACTATGATTTTATTAGATCTGTCGTCTTTGGGACATGATACATATACGGTATAAGTTTGAAATTGATAGGTATAAGACTTTCTGAGTTAACCTCTGCACAACTTTTGAGGAGAAATAAAGAAAGAAGAAGAAGAACAAAGAATCAGTACAGATACAGAAGGTGATCCGAGAGGATACTCGGATCACCTAATTTATGGGAAAAAACTTACATTTTGGTATTTTCCATCTGGCGACCCAATGAGTACTAGCGATGAGTCGCAAGCATGCAGCTTGCACATGTTACAATGCACCTGCATCAGACCCGCGCAAACAGCCTTGCTTGCATACCGTCAGGTTCTCAATCAAGCCACCCATGCACACCCCACAACACATGCAATTCACCATTCGCTAGTGCTCTCATAGGGTCGCCATTGGACAATCGTTTTGTCACTGTTGAGCTGCCACCCTTATTTTCTCCCATTTTTCAAAACACACCCATCATTAAATGGTTCAACCCAATGCTGTAAAATGCCAAAGTTCAAAATGATATGTGACTTAACTACCCTCCCTTCAAAAATATTGCCTCCCCTCTATGAAAAAGTGGACGTGCCAAACCTGTAATGTGAGCACACTCTACAGGTAGTGTGTGTGTGTCAAACGCAGTACCAAATTCAAACACATGTACATGTCCATAAAGTTCTTGCCGGCGACACAGACATTTTTCACTGTGATGGAGGGAAATATTTTTTACTTTCACTCGATGTAAAAAAAGAGTGATACACATGAAATAATAAAGTACGAGAGGGACAAACAGCGACAGGTGCATGAACGGAAATGGGCAAATTGTGCACTTTACGGCCCTACATTATCGGTGCGAGATTTTACCTTAATCAAGCAGTGCATGCGAATTTGTATACCTATCAGGCACCGCGGGTTCGACAGCATGTGTTCCAGTACAGGGCTGTGTGCATGTGTGTGAGATTTTGCGTTGGGATGCAGTGTGTGTATAGTATGTGTCAATGTGAGTGCGTAATGAAAGCACTTATGGTACACCACATGAATGCTCTAATGCCCTTCCGTGCATTGGCACACAACGGAAAGCAACCAGTGGTAAACTGTCGTCCTTCATTCATGATTTTAAATGAATGGACGCTGCATTTAATATTACCTCTAGCAGGGGATCAACAATTAACCTATCACAAAGGACATTATGTCCACTGCCTTGGTGAAATTATTCTATGAAATAATGCAAAAATCCAAAATCTTATCCCAATTCGTCAGTTTGTTGTGTTTATATCGTCTACACAGATACCCGTTTACTTGCCCGATTTGGCCCTGACCAGACGCCGTGCAAAGCAAGCACTCGTGTACAGCAACAGGGCTGTGTATCACACACACAAGTCTCGCCCACGTGGGTGGTTTGCGCAATTTGTGACGGGGTCGGGATGGATGACGGAGGCATAAGAATATTCACGTAACTGTTCTGGCTAGCCAGGACGTTCAGAAATGAAAGGTATTGTATCACAGACTTACTGCTAACTTTCTCACATTTTGCGCCATGATCATGATGATCAATGATCATGGCAATTTTCTGTGATGTAACATTCCTCCAGCAGAGAGCAAAGGCATGCAATCTCGCGATCGCACAGTGTTCAATGTGTCAGCTACCACGCAGCTAGAAGCGCAATGAGTGAGGCGGCACAGGCTTTTAGTGACCTTATCACTTGTGAAATGGCATTCTATACAGCAAGAGAAGCTCGCCAGGTGCTAACTGCGACCAGCCCTAATGCAAAGCATTGGGCCTGCGCATTGAAGGATTTTGGATCTGGAAAGGCGTAGTATCGCGGTTAAATCTAACCTTATATACTAAAAAATGCGTCAATTTGAATACTTAACGATGTATTCCAATTATTGACAAGAGGATATATGCTGAACATAATAGTCTGTTAATAGTCCATTTCTGTCTTAATCGATGACTTTGAATGATTCGGTCAGCAGGGTTCTCCAGATCGACAACTGCTCACGAAGACAGAATTTGAAACCTTGGGCAAGTCGGTAGCACTATAGCCTTTTTGACCAGGCACTCTTGCTGCGCGACATCGTGTGGCGCCCGATCACTCGCTGCTGGTGTGGGCACATTTCACTCAAACCCTTTCGCTCGCCACTACACAGCGCGCAGCGAAAGGGCCTGGTTCAAAGGCTAAAATCATGGCGACTCTCATGCGTTATTCATATCGCCACATCAATGCCTAAAGTGCCACGCAAAGGTTGCATCGAAAGCCAAAGAATGATCGGGAGGTACATGTATGATGGAGATGATCTCGTAGAAAAAGAGTCTTTTCAAGACTACATGGGATAAATGTGGAAATTAACAAGTGAACGTATCATGAAATCATAAGATGAGAAACGTATGTACATTATAAAAGGGGGAAATTACAGAATACCGGTTTTGCGTCATATAAATTAGCATACTGGTGCGTATAAGAGCCGCCTCCAGCGGCTCTCCCTTTCCCGTCGTCTGGGGCCCAAAAAAAGGCCAGAAATGGAATGGCCATCAAAAAGTAGGTTGACCACACAATTTTTATGAAAATTGAGTGGTTTCGGAGGAAAACTGCTCTAAATCAAGACAATTCGAGTAAATCAACGATAAAGAAAATCGAGCTGATTCTGACGGAACGATTTTAAACGTGATCACGTCATCACAGCTGGCAGCCCTTCTTCCTTTCACTCTTTTCGACACAAGTCATTCACAATCAATAACGCTACACTAGTTTGGCAAGACAGCGCGTATACGCTTATTGTCATGAGACAATTGCGTGCTCAACTGCTATACGTACTTTACACTGTACTAGTAAACATGCGCGCGTTCTGCAGACTCAATACATGCTACCACTGCCACACGTACACATAAGCTATTATGTGTACTGTTGTATTGACTGCATAGAGTCAACATGGTGGGCTGTCAAGCGCACCCAGACAGTGCGTAAGCTCTACTGTAAGCTAGCACCAGCAATTAGATAAGTGATTATTTTCTAGTCTCACCTAAATTTCTATCGTTTTCTAGGATACGGACTATCCTCAACTCCTAAAAACGTGAGCATACATCAGAAATTCGGGTAAATTTTTACGGCTAGTCTGGACTAGCATCGTCAGGATCTAGAACTACATTGTTATCGCTATCGAGGGACACCCCCGAAAACCCCCGAAAACCACGTATGAATACCACACTCTCACCACACAGACCAAAGAAAACACACGTTAACAAATGCAATCGTCGTCAGCCAAATCATGGACAGTATCGCAAATCGGATTAATATTTTTAATGGTTGCTGTTGGCAAGCGTAATTACGCTCTTTTTAGAGCGATTTGCGCTATCCGTGATTGGTTGCCAGTATTCTGTAATTTACCCAAAGTAAGCCTTTTGCTGGTAAATTACGAATCTTATAGTTGCGCAAAAATTTGTGTTCCTTTTCCAACTTACAGAG
The DNA here is from genome assembly GCF_040938485.1 of Diadema antillarum. Lineage (NCBI taxonomy): Eukaryota > Metazoa > Echinodermata > Echinoidea > Diadematoida > Diadematidae > Diadema > Diadema antillarum. The sequence goes on from NW_027271151.1 coordinate 275,019, forward strand.
ATAGCACTCTTTTGACTCAGGGCGCTCCCACAGTATAACTGTGTACAAGGAGCACCCCGGGGTTAAATGCATCCTACATTGAACTAAGTGTGTGTATAACACTAGGGTGTCGGATCGTGCGCTACCTACCCTCAGACGTTCTTGCACCCTATGTCATAACACCCAACTCCCATAGGACACAGTGCAAATGCGCATTGCACCGATTTTGGCATGCGATTTTGAGCCGGATTTCGCCTTTTTTGCATTTTACACAGTCCATGCTGATATCAAATCCCAACAAATTTGGTATCATATGAAAGAAGAACTTTGTCTCTATATCGTATTAGAGCGCTGGTACATGAATCCGCCAATAAATTGGTGTAAATGTCGTTAGAATAATGTTTTACCCCATATCTCAGCGTCTGCTTCAGTACTTGCACCAGCGTGTAGTATGTGAGTAGTAAGCAAATAATCAACGTTGGTGAAGGTGATGGGACAAACTATCACTTCCGAGGCGATCTGGATGTAGCTATCTTTCCGAAACGCAGCTGAGGAAAGATAGCGTACACATTCAGATCGCCGAGGAAGTGATAGTTTGTCTCATTGCCTAAAACTAAAAGTTGATTATTTGCTTTATATTCCACATCTAGGGTCCTAGAAATTCCCATTTTATTCCACATCTGAAACCGTTTTAGCTGTCTTTAGGTATCCTTAGGGCTTAGGCTACCTGTGCGCGTAGATGACAAAACAATGAATTTGCTGCGCGCACCGCGCGACACTGAAGTGAAAGTGCATTGCACTGTGTACTATCAAGTGACCTAAGTCATATGATAGTCCACAGTGCAACGCACTTTTATTTCGCGCGTACTCATCTTGCATTAGGACTGAGTGGACTGTGTGGAGATCAGTGAAACAAAAGGGGCTATCAACATAGAGTGTAACGAACTTTTCTTCTCAGGTGATGTGATGGGCAAAACTACGCTTCATCACGTGATCAGCTCTGGACCAATCCTATTGCAACATTCTTAGTATGTGGAATATAATTCAGGATATGCTGAATCCGATGGTGAGGTTAGTTTTTCGCTAGCTCCACGTCTTGGACTGTGTATTTTGCCTTGAAAACCACCCTTGCAATGATTTTCAAGCTGCAGCGAACGTCGTAGGCGCGGCTTTGTATGCAAGGATCCTTGGTAACTTTCGCGCATTGAGGCTCACGCATATTTAAATTCAACACACAACGCAGCCACATGGCGTTTACAGCGCGAAGCAGTATCGCGTGTGTGCATGCTGTGTGTATGACGGGCGTGTGTATGCTGTGTGTGTATGTATATGTCAGGCGTGTGTGTATGCATTGCCGTGCTACTTGATGCAGCTTACACAGCACGCGCTATCGTCGACTGCTCGCTTGCACTCGACTGTTTCTGCATGCTTTGCCCGCTTTTTTCACAGCTACAGTGCACAAGTGTAGCACTGTCGATGCCATCCCGGATCCCATAGCCCAGCCGGGCGGCGTCGTATGCACCACCATGCCATGTTTGTCACACACTGAGAGGTGTACAACCACGCTTCCAATCAGTAAGACGCAAACGCAATGAGCTGTAATAATCACATAATTAACCACGCAAACAGATAGATCCGCAGCTCTCATGAACAGTTGATTTCTGCCATAGTAACGATTATCATGTAGGTCTACGCATTGAAAGACACAACTGAACAGTCCTGTCTGGGGGCGACTGAACAGTAAACTGTGAGTACGATCTGATCAAGTATCTACCGAATGGGGCCTACAATTTTTTTTTCCTTACTGAACTTCAAATTGAAGTTATTTTCAAAAGATTGCGATATGGCATTTGGCAATATGTATGAATGGTGGTAATTTATCATCAACATATCATGGCATGGCACAGAAAGTTTTCCGCATGCATAGCATATCACGCTCGCAATAATGCAGCTGAGAGGTTGATTAGATTGCGTGGCTGGCGTAGATCTAGTACAGCATGCTGTAGCTCCCTGTGTGTGTGGAAGGTATCGGTAGAGAGTTACCGAGCAAGCATGTACACAGGCGCTCGCATGCACACAGCACGTGCAGTGTGACGCCACAGCAGGGGGAGTGGCTTCCGCGCTTTTTACGCATATTTTCTAACCGCTGTACACTCATTATCTGATCGCTGGAGATCCACACGCGAATGCAACTTTCGGCGTTGTTTGCAAACATGATTTGGACACATTTTTGTGCGTTCTTGTAAAAAAGTGGGGTAATATTGCTGTGATTGCTCGTAAAAAAGTGGGGTAATATTGCCGTGATTTGAAAGGTAAATTTCTCGAGATAGAAACATCATTTCGCCATGAAATTTGAAATATGTCGTAATGAAGTGATTCTCTTTCATATGAAATAGTTCACAATCCACTTTTTAACTAAGGCCAAGTAAAAAAAAGTAGTAGTTGCTCGTCCTCACGCGCTGTGTGTAAAATGTTAAATGCTTTGCTATTGAAGTCATTCTAGCGAGTGGTTCGCGCGATCGGTACGTACGCGCGTGTGTACAATGTAAATGTAACAATGTGCAGCATGCAGCGTGCAGAAGTTGTACTGATCTGGGACAACTCGCCCCTGAGACAGATCGTATGTGACGAGTTGTCGCGCTTATGAATCGGTAATTTATAAATCACCCTTTCAAGTCTTGGAAGTATCAAATATTTCATTCGAGTTAGGTTCAACATAAAATTATCCTTGAAATAAACCAAATCCTTTTAGATCAGAAAAATTGAATTTGTTTTTATATATGAAAATTCGCATCTCAACTTAAGCGATTCGCTCATGAGGGCGACCTGTTCCGGGCGACATTTCTCGCGGGCGAGCTGTCTGAAAATACAGAAAACGTTGTTGCTATGCGCGCAACACAGTGAGCTCACTAGCGTTTTAATTTTATAGCTAGCTTATCATGGCTGTTCGCCAATTTGAAGGAATTGTAAAAACAATACAAATAGCGCAGCAGGCATATGTACAGTGGAACCTCGTTATAATGAAGTCCATCGGAACATGAAACCTACCTTGTTTTATCGGGTTTCTTGTTATATCAGGGTCAAAACACATGAGCTTGAACCAGTAAAATTAACTTGTCATATTCATACAAGGTTTTGTTTTATATCAGACCTCTTTCACTGTATTCATATGTTGAGCATGCTTCACCTAAGTGCCAAAATGGAGCCTGACATGGCTGCTCGATCAAAAATAGTAAATAGTAAGGACCTCCCTCATTACTGCTTTCAAACAACCCGGACGAGAAACTACTTCGTCACCTAGAAAAATCCCCCCTTGAAAGCCACGAACAGATAGCCGGGCCGCTGATTGGCTGATCGCCCGGCCATCTGCTTCCCCTCACAGCGCAAGATTCACTTCTCCATGGATCGGTGTGGTGTACACAATGCGTTGCACTCTACATGCGTGCTTGCCGTCGTGTTACATAGCGGTTATGGCGGCGAGCTCGGCTGAAGAGCTCCCGTCAGTACACAACGCTACACAAACCATACAATATGGCGACCAATTTGCATTGTGGTGTTGAGCTTCTTATGTGTGTCGCTCCACACCCGTACATGTTGCTACCATTCAAATCGCATGAATTGATACACACACACCAACAAATACATCAAACTACTTCAAAAATTCACACCTTAAAATCATGTAAAAATATGACTTATCAAATCTCAAACACAATGATAGCTTCGCTGAATACATGGTTACACCGAAGGAGGAAAATATTTTGCCAAAAATCAAAAACTTGAGGTAAAAATGCAGAGTTTAGTATCAAACTGTTCGGCCGATCGCACTGGAAATCGTCGCACACATATGTTATAACGTTGTGGGAAAATATGTAAATGACAGGGGTAAAGAGCCAATGATGATGCAGCTTCGGTGTAGCTCCCGATTCATGAATGAAAAATGACGTCATGCTAACGCGAGCAAGGGCAGTAGCGAATTTCACATGTGTGGTTTTCAGGGGCTTAAAAAAAATAATAAATATCTAGTGAGTACCTCCCTCATTACTTGCGTCAAAAAAACCCGGACGAGAAAATTTCATTTTTCTTTTTTAAATAGTAAAATAGTAAATAGTAAGGACCTCCCTCATCACACACTGATCTCAAAAAACACGGACGAGAAACTACTTTCTTTTTTTACTTGGCCTAATTTGAAAAGTTACAAAAATGCTCCAGACACCCTACCTAATATTATAACACACGCGCTAATAATACGTGGCGTGCTATGGGCGGCGAAGTAATTCACTGCCTATCGTTGGTTCGCCAACCCGGGAGTACATAGGAAATACATGCAAGTGTAACGTTAGACTAAGTGACATTTCTAAGTCAGTGGCGACAACCTGGTAGTAAATTTAATTGACGTTAAGACTAGATCTAGACGGTAGACCCTAGTCTAGATCTAGATACTTTTAATTTCTAAAGGCAATGTATACAACCACACGCATAAGTGTCTTTACCATCCAGCCACACGAGTGTTGTTGTAGCCATGGCCTGAGTCGCGGGATAAAGCAACACTTCATTTCATATTACCTCACCATCTAGACAAATTTACTTTTTTTTCATTTTAAACTTTATTCTCATTTTCTTTATTTGATAAGATGAATTTATAATCAATAGCAAAGTTACATGTGACTTTGGACTTTGATTTACGATTGATCATGCATCGCGTCATTATTGAGATTTCGCCTTCGTTCGTTAAGGTAGGCCTACGGGCAAATCGCGCACCCGTTACTAGCGTTCGTCATTCAGCACTAGATGGCGCTCTCGCGCATGTACATCGTTTTCTACACACACAGTGTGCTCAGTTTCTGAGCCCATTCGCGACGATCACTAGCTGTAGCAGTCATGACAGGGGTGCATTGATATCATTCTTTTCAAAAGTAATACGGCCGCACTGCAAACATGTTCGAATCACAAACCTGAACTACTTTTGCCATCCTGTATGTGGGTTTGCGTCTGCTACCTACCGCGAGTAGCCCGAGGAGGACGATCTGTTCGGCATGCTAAGTCGAAATTTCGCACTTATTTGTCGTGACCTTTGGTGTATTTTGTACTTAATCCACATTGCGCAAAATATGGCAGTATTGAAACTTGACTTTTTCAAAACTGAAGTGTTTTCTGATATTTTGAAAGGAAAATTTACCGCGCGAATTAGCGCATGTGGCAAGAACAGTACACGAAATGGACCTTGCAATGCCTGTTTCAGTGAAATTGGCTTGCCCGATCGGAGCCCGTGAAGAGCTTCGCGGTTGCTGCCGCGGGAGTCGCTATGGGCGTTGTGTGATTTACGACTGCCCGCGGACGTCGGGCGCTGGCTCAGCTCTCTACTTATGATGATCGGCAAATTGTAGCCACTAGGGTCGCTAGGGCGCTCGCTACTATAATAGGAAAATCGTAAACGCGAAAAGTTATTAAAATGCAAGATTTTTACAAGAAAATGAAAAATCGACAGATTTCAACACTTTTCATGTGTACTGTATATTACGTATCAATCTACGGATAATTGATGTCATTTCATGGCTTGGTGTACATCTGATTTTTATATAAATTTAACTACCGTTACCTAGCATACACAGGCAGCCGGCACGCGGGGTCCCTGCTGGGGCAGGCGGCACAACTGTGCTGGATAGGCTGCAGCTGCGCTGAGCGATCGCTAGCACCCAACAAGATACGTCACGATGTAACGACTTTTAGGGCCTATCACCAGCAGTCTAGCGATGTCAATCCGAAGTCCCCCAATTTAGCGGCAGTTGTATACTTTTGACTTTGCTATCAATATTCAATTCTAAACCCATCGTATCAAGCAAACATGATGAGAATGGAGCGAAAAAAAAAAAATATTTATAAAAACAATATCAGAAGGTATGAAAATGAGGTTCGCCACTTTCATCGCTTTTGTAAGCAAGAAGCAGGTTGTGTGGTGTTCATATTAGGGAGCTTTAGATTTTAGACGCGCGGACGTTCAAAGGAAAAAAAACATGTTCTGAGCGTGCGCAGTAGTGAGCGTCAAGTCGATCTATTTTTAGCTTGCGTCGCCTGAGTTTTTCACTACGCGTACTGGGTTATTTTTACGTCCGCACAGTTTGCAACGTAGGGAGCTTTTTCATGCACTGATCATATGGGGGCGCGATTTTATTTCTTATACGTTGTGTCCCAGCGTAATCTAAAGCTACTTTTCTACACGACGCAGGGGAGAGGAGAACGTCCAGCGCACTCGTCGTCTCAAACGTCTGCGCGTCAAAATCTAAAGCTCCCTATTATGTGCTTGACACGCACGACGATCATCTTCTTCGCATGTGTATCCATACACGTGTATGTGGACAGTGCACTACACACGAGTGTGGCTGTATCCAGCGACTCGGCTCGGGCCATGGCTACAACCACACTCTCGTGTAGCTGGATGGCAAAGTCTAACGTAATAAAGACACACGCGTGTGGTTGTATACACTGCCATAAATTGATGGCAGTGTATACAACCACACGCGTGTGTCTTTACCATCCAGCCACACGAGTGTGGTTGTAGCCATGGCGCGAGTCGCTGGATACAGCCACACTCGTGTGTAATGCACATGTACATACACACACGGTACAGAGAAGATGATCGCCGTGCGTGCATGTCAAACACGTAAACGCCACACAATCAGCTTGCTCATGAAGTAATGAAAGTAACCTCATTTTCATACCTTATTGTTATTTTACAAATATATCTTTCGCTCCATTCTCATCGTGTTTGCTTGATATGATGGGTTTAGAATTAATAGCAAAGTTACAACTGCCACTAAATTGGGGGACTTTGGATTGACATCGCTAAACTGCTGGTGGTGTGCTAGCGATCGCTCAGTGCAGCTGCAGCCTAGCCAGTGCAGTTGTGCCGCCCGCCCGCCCCAGCAGGGACCCGGACCCGCGCGCCGGCTGCCTGTGTACGCTGGATCATGGATGCACGATTTGCGAGTACCCGAACGAACGAAGGCAAAGTCTCAATAACGACACGATGTATCAAAATCAATTGTAACATCAATTCACCTCATCAAATCAAGAAAATGAGAATAAAGTTAAAAATGAAAAAAAGTAGATTTGTCTAACGTTAGATGGTGTGATAATATTAAATGGGATTAATCTAATGTTAGGAGGCAGGTTCATGTTCATCGTTTGCTATGGTGCATGATCGCGTGTTGATTATGTGGCCGCTGGCCACACACATTCCTGCTAGTGCTACACAATAAAAAGCTTCTCCGTGTGTGTGGATTATGTACATTACACACGAGTGTGGCTGTATCCAGCAACATAAAAACAAGGGCCATGGCTACAACCACACTCGTGTGGCTGGGTGGTAAAGACACACGCGTGTGGTTGTATATTTACACTGCCATTTAATTATAGCACCCAACTGTGTCCTAACATGAACATGTTATAGACTAGCTATCGAGATCTAGAGCGGTTTTCAGTGTCGCGGAATAAAGAGTGTCAGCAATAGAAGACTGATTCAGTGACTGTCATCAATCATGCCAAATAACGTGACCTAGGAAACATGACCGGAAACGGCGTGTATTATCACAACCATTGTCTTACATGTGTTTCAACGTACGTAATAAGCCATTCTTACAACACCCACTTCATGTACGGATGATGACATTCATTTACCTTCGTTAAGTAGTCGCGTGGCATGTACAAAAGATGGATCTATACATTCTCTTTCCGCTATGAGCTCTTTCAGAGTCTCAGTGTCTTCTTGTTTTGGCTCTACTACTTCCATTTCAGCAGAAAATACTAATTGCTTTCGATAATTCCTACACAGCTGCCGCGTGCCTAACTGCCGAGTGCCGAGTAGTAGTACCGTATATTGCTCCGTGAGTTTCTAGGCACTTCAATTTGTTGTACAATTGTTTCGTGAAAGTATATCACTTTGGAACATATTTTCATAAAACTTTAAGAAAAAAATATGAATACCTGATTCATAATATTTTATATGATTTTGGGCAAAAATTGAAAGGTTTTATTCAATACGGGTAGCATTAATGTAACATGTAAATTCCTTCAGCGCTGAATCAAAATGTGAACAGCTACAGATAGGGATAGGAAGCGCCAAATATGACATTTAGTTTCCCGATACAAATTTCGATTCACCGGAGCATAATCCTGTACACTAGTACATTTAAGCTAGAGTGTGGTGAGACATCATGTCCCTTTCGGTATGTTATATGACCTATAACATATCACTATAACATATCAAGACAAATTTAATCTTAACTAACCCATTGGTACAGGCAAACAGACATAGATATACATATGGCATCATCTCATGGTCACTCATTCCCAGACATATTAAGACATCTTTGTTACGGCAAACCATTCTGTATACCGCCTCTAAACTACGGAATGAATTGTTAGATAATCATAAGAAATTGCACACATTAAAATCCTTTTCCTTTAGTATAAAAAGTAGCTTACTCAGTAATGGTATATATATATATATATATATAATATAATACCTGATATATATATATATATATATATATATATATATATATACATGCATATAACCATAACAATGAAGATAATATATGTAAGATATATACATGTATATGTATATTATGTATATATAATACATTTACATTTTTACATGTGTTATAATGTTAGGTGTGCTTGTGTTTCTTGATGCCATGCCACCTTGTACATCAGTCAAACCTGTCTATAATGGCTACCCAAGGGAAAAGACAAAAGTGGCCACTATAGACAGGTGGCCACTATGCTGGCCGCAGTAGGCAGGTGACCGCTATAAGGGTCTGGTACACCAATTTTGTGCTGGGGATTTTTCAGTGGTCGCTATAAGCAGGTGGCCGCTATACAGAAGTGGCTGCTAAGACAGGTTTGACTGTACATAAATTGTAATTGTACAGTATATAATATATATATATATATACCATTAAATTTTGATATTACTGATCCTTAAACTAAACTAGTTAGGAACAAAGTGCCAAAAAATCACAAGAAATTGCCAACATAAAAATCCATCTAAGTACATAAACGTGTTGCTTAGTTATACTCAGTTGTTATATTTGATAACTCTGTACAATTATTGAAAACGGTATATAACTATTATGCTTATAATTTTTCCTATCATTATACATAGTGTGGTGAGTTGTTTTGTTCGTTGTTTGTTTCCTTTTCCTTGTTTGTTTGTTTGTTTATTTGTTTGTTTTAATTGCCATTGATGTCTATCCGTGGTGTGTTAATTGCCTGATCCAACAAACTGTGCTTCTTGGTGCCACACCTCCTTCATTTCCAAAATTCATTTAATTTCCAACAACACAATAACACTCATATCAATAGTAAAACAAAACCAATACGATGTTGTAACAAAGAAAAATACTGTGAATAGATGATAAATACTGTGGCCTCTCTTATCATACTGAATTAAAGCCAAAACATAGTTCTGGTACGCCTGCAAAAGTTGTCCAATTTCATTCCCAAATGTGCACGTATGCCTAAGAGATGTGTGGAATAACGCTGTAATAATAAGATATTCAATGGTTAACGACGAAAATGCGAAATAATAATCAAAAAGGTTCGCCGGAGTCGCAGTCTCAGAATTTACCCGATCGGGGTCAGGCTAAACTCGGACTTGGGGACAACTCGGCCTTTGACGGCGGGACGAGTTGTCCCTCTGGATTATACAGCATACTATGGGAGCGGCCTGTAGCCCTTCGCATTCTGGCTGGTCACAGTTATGGTCCGAGTTGATACCAAAGACGTTTAACTGAAAAGACAGGAAAGCACGCGCTAATCCTGTTGAATTCATTTCCATATGTCTTTGTGTGTTTTCTTTTTTTTCTGTTTTTTTTTTCTTTTTTTCCTGAACCAAAAGTCACTCGTATATCCTTTGTTAATTCACCAGTCTTGTGTCCTTCTCACTCTCCCTCTTCACCTCCATATATCCCTTCTTTCTCTCTCCTCTCTCTCTCTCTCTCTCTCTCGTCATATTTCCCTTTCTTTGTTTTTTTTTTCACTATATATCGTGTATATATTGTATATTTCTGTACATTTTTTTTTCTTTTCATCAATCGCATTTCATTCTTATTTTGTTTGTTATAGTTGTTTTGTACACTTTTCAGAGTTATTTGCAATTATTATTTATTGATATTATAATGTGCTATATGTTTTTCATTGGACTCCGATACCCAGAGTTTGGGTTGTGAGTAAATAAACTTTCAACTTTCAACTTTCAACTTGTTCAAAACAAATGGACAGCGCGCGGTCCTCAAGCGTATTTATGCACATCACCTGAGACGCGCTGTCTTTGAAGTTGTTTTGTTGTTTATCAAGCCCCTTTGATTGTCTTTTCAGTATGGTGATCACGAACTGCGTGTAAATTGTCTGAAATAGGGCCGAGTTTTCCTTGAGACCGAGTTGGTCTGGATCCTTCTGGAATAAAAGTCGGTATACCCTCTTTACGGAATTCCTGCCCTGTTCTCAATTACTAGGTTGTTTGATTACAAAATTATTCTATCATTTGAATTTGATCACTTTGACAGAAGTGTTTTAGTTGATTATCAAATACATGGAACTCCGTTACACAGGTATGTGTATTTTTTATCTTACTTATATAGATTACCATGGATCACATTGAACTGCAGACAAAATATGCTGTCTTAAAAACAGACACAAATTGACATGCACACAAACCATATATGGGTGAGTGTGATGTGTGTAGTGTTTGTGTATCGATCAAAACAAATAACACCGATAATAAAGGTAATAATCATGTAGTATTGATAATGATGATGAACTACTCAAGACTTCAGCGAATTAAAATGAATGAATTAGTTAAATAGACGACAAAGGTAGAAAATTTTCTATATACATCAATAAGGTTTTATACTAAGTATACCTTTAGAGTTAATTTGGCAGGTTACATGATATATATATATATATATATATATATATATATATATATACATATATATATATATACATATATATATATATATATATATATATATATATATATGTATATATATATATATTAGAAGAAAGAGTCTCAAGTACGCCATGGATCCAACGATTACAACAAATTTTATTACAAAATTTTCAGTCTGCCTCAGACCTTCGTCAGTGCAAAGACAATCAATTTATATATATATATATATATACAATTGTATATATATATATATATAAAGATAAGTAACAAAGCTGCAACAAAGTTCATGCTGTATTCACCAACGGTTTATTTCTTCACAAAGAAATAAACCGTTGAAGAAATAAACCGTTGTGTGAAGAAATAAACCGTTGGTGAATACAGCATGAACTTTGTTGCAGCTTTGTTACTTATCTTTTTATCTTGCCAACACGTGGACTACCTTATCAATATATATATATATATATATATCGTTAAAGGCATAATTTACCATTTGCAGATGAAACAAAAACTCAGCATTAGTGCTTCAAAATGGTTCTAAAATGTGAGTTAGGGATAGAAACAACCACTGTAAAAATTTGAATCTGTATTATCAATGTCAAGTATTGTTAAATGCACAAAATGTGAACAATAGTTATAATAAAAATATTTCCAGACTAAACCGTCTACAGTTATGGTTTATTGAGAAAAATACTGATATCTCTTTGTATTTTAGGCTTTATATGCATCATATGTGATATCTTGAAAAAATTTTTAAATCACTGCTCCCGAAGGTAAACTGGATCTTTAAAGGACAAGTTCACCTTCATAAACATAATGATTGAGAGAATGCACCAATATTACACATCAGTGAAAGTAGGGGCTTCACCAGCTTTTTTTTCAAGGGGGTGCGTTTTGACAGTAAATGTAAACTGTGAGGTTTTCTTTTATTTGATTTATTGGCTCCTGTGTCATCATGTATACATTTACACATACTCTATTGTACCAGGGAGGTGAGAGGACGAATCTTTCGCTATGAAGGACTATACGGGGGTATGTGACGGTGTGGTGTGAGATCCTCGGCGAGGGAGCGAAGCAACCGAGCGGGAGAGGGTGTATACTAGGAGGGGGATACCCCTCCCACGGAAGGACTTTTTGTGAAAAGAAAAAAAAAAGAGGAGAATTGCATAACAATTAAATGCGAGCGAGCTTGAAAATTTTGATATTTTACAATCCCAAACTGCGGTTTGTAGCTATATTTTTTCGTTTGGAAATGAAGGGGGGCACCGGGCGCAACTGCTGGCAATTACTGGCAGCAACATGAGGATAATGGCGTAACGATTAAATGCGAGCGAGCTTGAAAATTTTGACATTTTACAGTCCCAAAAATGCCGTTTTTAGCTCTATCTTTTCGCTTTGGAGATTAAATAGGGGGGGGGGGGTGGCGCACCGGGCGCAACTGCTGGCAATTACAGGCAGCAACGTCAGGAGAATGGCACAACGATAAAATGCGAGCGAGCGAAGAGAGCGAGCTCGACAAATTTGGCATTTTACTGTAAACTAAAGATGTCGTCTTTAGCTACATCTTTTCGCTTTGAAAATTAGGGGGGGGGGGCGCACCGGGCGCAACTGCTGGCAATTACTGGCAGTAACATCAGGAGAATGGCAAAGCGATTAAATGCGAGCGAGCTTGAAAATTTTGACATTTTACAGGCAAAAAATTACCGTTTGTAGCTATATTTTTTCGCTTTGGAAATTAGGCAGGGCGCATCGGGAGCAACTGCTGGCAATTATACTGGCAACAACATCAGGAGAATGGGATAACGAGTAAATACGAACGAGCGGAGCGAGCGACTTTGAAAAATTTGACATTTTACTGTCAAAAAAAAGCTTCCGTTTGTAGCTATATTTCTTCGCTTTGGAAATTAAGGGGGGCGCACAGGGCGCAACTACTGGCAATAATTGTACTGTCAGTAACATCAGGAGAATGGCATAACAATTAAATGCGAGCGAGCGGAACGAGTGATCTTGAAAATTTTGACACAGTCAAAAAATTGCCGTTTGTAGCTATATTTTTTTGTTTTCGAAATTAAGGGGGGCACCGGGCGCAACTGCTGGCAATTACAGGCAGCAACATCAGGAGAATGGCATAACGATTATATCGTCTGTATCACTTCAGTCAATCAATTTTCCTTACAACGTTTTTGTTACCCCAAGGTTCCACAATTACGTTTTCTCAATTTATTGTTTTGATTATGCAACCTTATTCTATGTTACCAAAGAAAGTGAAATGTTTATGTTCTTTTTGAAAAATGAAGTTTGAATTGAATTGAATTGAATTGAATTGATTAAAATGCGAGCGAGCGGAGCGGAGCGAGCTGGAAAATTTTCACATTTTACAGTCTAAAAACTACCGTTTGTAGCTATTCCTTTTCGCTTTGGAAATTAAGGAGGGGGGCGCACCGGGTGCAACTGCTGGCAATTTAATACTGGCAGCAACATCAGGAGAATGACATAGCGATTAAATACGAGCGAGCGGAGCTAGCGAGCGTGAAAATTTTGACATTTTACAGTCCAAAAACTGCCGTTTGTAGCTTTTTTTTTTCGCTTTGGAAATTAAGGGGAGGCCGGTGCGCCACTGGTAGTCAAGGATGTCGGTTTATGTTCATGATTGGGAGAGGCATGACTCCAGCGAGGGAGCGTCGAAGTGACCAAGCGGGGGAAGGATGTCCAAATCTGCACTTTAGAGCATCCCCTAATTGTTTGTGTTTGTGTGTGTGTGTTTTATATATGGAAAAGCTGGGGAATAGCCCAGGTCAAGTCTTATTATTGGCAATGCAAGGCATTTTGATATAGACTATACAGTATGTAAAGCAACAGTCAGTGATCTAGCTTTGATGTAACGAAGAGTAAGGTACAGAGGTGTACATTCCACATCACATTGCGCAACATTGCAGCGACTCTTTGCCGTTCGGATGTTCTGAGTACACTGCTCCATCCTCCTTGTCATTCAGAATGCCAACCAGGAATCACGCTGAATCACAATCTTTTGTCGGCTCCGGGCTTTTTGAACAATGTTTCACACTATTGATGTCTCTTTAATTATGGTTTTAAAAAAAATCTTAGAGAAAAAAAAATAATTTCTTGCTCACCCTTTCATGTCAATTTCAAAACCATTTTGATATTTTTTTTTTTGGTACCAGCGGATTGGGGGGGGGGGGGACGTGCTTCCCCCCCCCCCCCCCCCCCGCAGTTACGCCACTGATTGGAGACCTGTAACGGGGGAGGAGGGTGTGGGCGGGGTATCTCCCTCCCATGCGACTGAGCTTTTGCATTTTCTGAATTGATAATCCGTTGCACAATGAATGAAATATACCTTACGTATACAGTACGGTCGATAGATATAATAGATAGTAAACACTGTATGTATAGCATCAGTGCTGCCAGAGCCGGGGCGCGATTGTTTTTGTTTTTTGTTTTTATTTTTGTTTTGTTTTTGTTTTGTTTTGTTTTTCCTCCTGGTGCAAAATTTAAAAAAAAAAAAAAAGAAGAAAAATGAAAAAAGAACAATTATTTAGCGTAAGGCGTTGAGGTCGCTCGCAGACTGAAGCATTTTTTTGTTTTTTTTGTGTGTGTTTTTTTAGGGTTCTGAAGGGGGGTGCGTTCGCACCCAGCGCACCCCCCCCCCCCCCCCCCCCGTTGACGCCCATGGAAAGTTTGAGGAAAATTGGACAATTGATGCAAAAGTTATGCATTTTTAAAATTTTTGTGTTGGAACCACTGGATGAGGAGACTACTACAGCTTGTGATGCCATATATGCGTAAGAAAATTCAACATATTTTCATTTTTTTCATATAACAAAAGAGCACTTTACTTGCCTCTTTCTAAACACAGGGCGAATAATATTACCCATAACATATGTTGGTAACTAGTCAAGGTAATCTGTAGTTTTTTCAAAAGATGAAATTTTGTGAAATTCTCTTTATATTTTCTTTAAAATTGTTGTGCGCGTGTAACATCATACACTGCAGTAGTCTTCTCATCCAGCGGTTACTGCACAAAAACTTTTCCTCAAACTTTCGATGTGTTCTACTGATATTGCTACATTCTCCCAATCCTTAAGTTTATGAAGGTGAACTTGTCCTTTAAGTAGAAGGATGAAGGATAGTGTGTATAATATTCATATACTTCTGTATTTTTTTTTATTGTAATTTCTGATGTAGATTTTATGTACGACAGCTCAATGTGTTCTATCTAATTTGGAGTTATTTATATGTCATTGCAATGTAGTTTTAGCCTTCGGGCTACGAGTTTGCAAGTTTTTACCAAATAAACCATAATAATGATAATAATAATAATAATAATAATTAATAATAATAATAATAATAATGATAGTAGTAGTAGTAATAATAATAATAATAATAATGATAATAATAATAATAGTAATAAAGATAATAATAATGATAGTGATAATAATAATAATGATAATAATAACGATAGTGATAATAATAATGATAATAATAATAATAATAATAATAATAATAATAATAATAATAACAATAATAGTGTCTTTACTTAAAATTGACATGGACTTTTAGTTTTTCAAAAGTAGCTGGTGTTAGTGCATGTAACTGCTTTCACTGTATCGTTGAAAAATGAATCGAGAGCGTCATCGACAAAACGAAAAGTTCTAACTGTTACATGTTACTAGTCTAGAGTTCTAGAGGGTGATGTCATAAGCGGACTGGAAACCGCTTTACCCAACCAACTGGCTACGCTGCTGCATCCTCTAGCTAGCCGTGTGTCAAGGGTCATAGTGGCGTACGTGAGCAGCACCGAAATGATCTTGCTTTGTCGGATGAAAAATTTGGAAATGACGGTCTTCACATAAGGAGAGGTATGATTTTATAGTGACATAGGCCGAGATCTAGTGCTAGTACTATTTAGAGTTGAAAGTATTGTCACCCATCTCTGCCCCAAGGCATTAAAACACGAATAAGACGACTCTACTTCACGTAAAACTAAAAGCGGTCAGGCAGAGCAGAGCAAGACATGTTCTTGGGAGGGCCAGGGCAGGGGTGCACAAGCCATCGAGACCTAAAAGCAGTTACATGTCTAACGTTACAGTACCTAGTGGCGAACGGCGAACAGATGCCGATGACAATGCCAATTGAAATGGCCCGGCCCAGCTAGCTTAAACGTTAAACTTAAATTTTACCAATTTCTAGTCGTCACTTACATGCGTAATTTTCTAGTAGACTCTAGAACTAGTACTGTAGTAGCCATTGTAAAATACATCATACATGTTTTGTAGCGTATTTAATTTAAATTTACTCTAGCTAGCCTAGGTCTGGAGTAACAACCCCGTGCTGTGGCTGTGCTGTGGATGCGGCAGGGTGCCTATTTCTGGCAGGGGCACTTTCATCGTTCATTCATCAATAAAACGGCTAATAAACCTTTGCTTTGTTAGAGTAAAAGCACCCATTTACAGACACTTAATGGACAAGTTCACCTTCATATACATGTCAGTTCGGGAAACCCACTCACAAGGGGGGCCCCTCCTTATAAGTAACCCGTCCCCCTTATAAGTAACCCCGTCCCCCTTATATAAGTAACCCCCGGGGCACCCCTTATAAGGAGTCTCCACGCTTTTTTGCAATGTAACGCGAAAATGAAAGGACTGCGGCAGTTCGCTTGATTATGTCCATAAAGCTTCACAAGTTTCCTAGTTACTCACGAAATTTGAGCAAAATCGGTTTGAGGCATCATATCTAAAATCATGGATTTAAATGCGATGTCAAACGACCCATGCGAATGCTGAAATGCGAGCGATTACTGGCGTGAGTGTCGCCAGGCGCGGCGGCGCGGCAATGCTTGAGTGCAGACGTGGCGACTGAGTACGTACTCAGTCGCCACGTCTGCACTCAAGCATTGCCGCGCCGCCGCGCCTGGCGACACTCACGTGTACTCAGTCGCCACGTCTGCACTCAAGCATTGCCGAGCCGCCGCGCCTGGCGACACTCACGCCAGTAATCGCTCGCATTTCAGCATTCGCATGGGTCGTTTGACATCGCATTTGAATCCATGATTTTAGATATGATGCCTCAAACCGATTTTGCTCAAATTTCGTGAGTAACTAGGAAACTTGTGAAGCTTTATGGACATAATCAAGCGAATTGCCGCAGTCCTTTCATTTTCGCGTTGCATTGCAAAGAAGCGTGGAGACTCCTTATAAGGGGTGCCCCGGGGGTTACTTATAAGGGGGACGGGTTACTTATAAGGAGGGGCCCCCCTTGTGAGTGGGTTTCCCGAACTGATGTGGATTGAGTGAATGCAGCAATATTAGTAGTATAGTACCGTAGTTATGGGTAAACTCGGCCTAGCGGATAAAGTCGGCCCCCAGCGCGCACAGTACAACTACTTCAACGTAGGCTACTTGTACTGTGCGGGCTGGGGGCCGACTTTACCAGCTAGGCCGAGTTTACCCATAACTACGGTAGAACACATCAGTGAAAGTTTAGGGAAAATCGGACAATCCGTTCAAAAGTTATGAATTTTCTAAGTAGATTTCTATCTGCATAGTCACTTCTGGATGAGAAGACTAAGTTTACTACAGTAGACTCTAGGTACCAAAAAAACAAACAAACTGGTAATCATGTAGAAATGCACACCATGCATACCTACCATTTCCTTCCTTAATTTGTTAATGAAAACTTCTTGTAGCTATCAGAAATGTCAAGATGGACCATATCTGACGGTTTCATGAAATTTCATAGAGTAAAATATCCTGTTTGCGGCAGCTTGAGCATTATTAAGGGTTTTTCCAACTTGTAAACAAATCTGGCAAATTATTTTCAACCATTTCATTTATCATAGACAAGATTATTCATTAACGCAGTTGTTTTCATAAAAGAAATTTACCATTGACCAACGCAGTTTTCATGATTTACCAGGGCAAAACCCGGCACATTCTCGCCGATAAGGGCGATATGCGACGTAGTATTTCTGCTTGCGGCACGATGTACAATCACTATGCAATACGCACGTGCTCCGCGATCTTTAGCTGAACGCCTTCACATGTCTCGCGAACATTGCGTAAGCGCCAATTCCCATTGTGAAAGCACGTGAAAATAGCGGGCGCACATGCATTGGCCGCAAACAAGATCGTAATTCTGGCGGTGTTGTTGATGTCTTTCTCGTGTTTTTCTGAATTTTTTCGATGGTAACATCCTCTTTCCGAACAAAAATGGCGGCCCACATGGGCTCGCGAAAGTTCTATTTTACGTGGGGATATGTTTTCAAAATCCATGAACATCGGGAAAACGACAAAAAATCAAGTTTTTTTGGACCATTATTCCTTATTTGTTATGTTAAGAAGTACCGGAAATTTTATTTTGGATGCGATATGTTGTCATTTAGGTGAGAAAATTTCACTTTCATCAGAGATCGTGCCCATTTTATCGGTTGGTTTTTGTTGATTGCTAGTGTGTTAGTATAGTGCGCATGTATCAGTGCAATGCTGTGTTTAGCGGTATATTACCATGTATGTTGTACCTGCCGCGAACAGCTGCACGGCCGCTTACTGCCGCAGTTACTCTAGTCAATTACAGAAGAAAAGTAGCTAATTTTGACTCAAAAGTACACCGATCGACAGCTGTGTCAGTGTAGCATGATGGATGATCGATTATGTGGAAGAGCGATATAACGATGATAATCGATCGTTGTAGTCTGTGATACAGCGGCTTGTTTGGTGTTTAACCACAATAATTACGTTGGCTCAACAGTAAAATGTGGAAGAAAGAAAGTGATCTTGATGCGTCTGTTTTTTTATCATATAGTTAATTTTCTCCTGCGTGTGACTGTATATCTGTCAACATTTTTTCCTGACTAAATGATGGATGGATAATTAATATGTGTACAAAATGTCAGTAAAATATATATGAAAAAATGGGAATTATCCATCATGAATATTGCTCAATAAAATGGATTTTTACTACAAAACAAAAGCAAATACTGGGGTTGCAGTTTTTGTATACATAATTAAAAAAATGAAATGGAAAAAGTAAATACTATCATAAAGACAATTACTTTCTACTATAAGATGAACCTATCAATTAAAAACAAATTACTATTTCAATTTCAATATTCTGTTTCTTTTTAGGTAAAATGAGCACTTTATGAGAAGTCCACCATATTAATACATGATTGTATAACATAACATATACTTTTTGTAATACTATTCTCATTAATTTATTAAATTAGGCCTATAAATTATGTAGATTACTAGAAACAAATCCCCTTTGAATTCAACTTCCTTCTCATTTTCTTTTCTCTCTCTTCTCTCTCCCTCCTAATACCGTAATAGCCTAACCATTTTCTTCCACTTTTCCTTCAACCTCATTCTATTCCCTTCAACACTATTCAAATTGAATTGTTATTATCAACTTTTGTCATGATGAAATCAATACTTGCCACAATATTTAAAGAAGGGATCGATGTCTAAACCCTGGTATGAATAATCTGTATCAATAATTTGAATAGTGATAATCATGATAGTGGCAATGAAAACAAAGAACTATCACAATAGCTCACTTGAGCCTTCGACTCAGGTGAGCTAACAATTAAGAAAAAAATATGAAAAAGAAAGTAGGGGCTACACGTATTGCACGAGTCAAGTTCGATATTGTTAGTAAGCGGCTAATTAGAGACTACCAGAATCGATTATAATCGTTGACATCGTTCTCTGCGAAATCGGTGCACTACTTACATCGGAGACTATGTTCGCGACCGACGTACTTTTCAACTCCGATTTCTCATTTTTCTTACCTTTTCGGCTTTCTAATTCCATGAAAACTCTCTGATATGGTTCAATTTAGCATCTCCAATAGCTGCACAAAATTTTATTGACAAACGGCGAAGCGAGTGGTAGGTGTGCATTTCTACATGATTACCAAAAAACTAAATCATACTGACGTTAGGCCCAACGCTGAAATTTCACGTATAAGAAGCTTAAGTACTCCAAAATGCATCTCTGACACTGTCACTTCACAAACTTTGTTAATATTCGAATTAAAAAAATATTTTTTTCTTTTTTTTACATGTAATTCTAGCATGCTTTTACGGGCCACACGCACTTTGTAACCGTGAACTTGAAAGAGGGAGACCGACCATTATTACATCATCATGTGCGTCTGTTATGCGCGCTGAAAAAATGAGTCGGCTGCTAGCGCTGTGTAGCATGCATGCATACCAATGGGCATTGACGCATAGCGAGCAACCCCCAGAGCAAGCTTGGCAGCGCCGCGGGAGCAGATGGGCTGAGAACAGCGGCGCGAACCTTTTTAATTTCATGCACAGACAGACAAATTTCATTAATCTATGTAAACAGTCATGTCTTTTGTCAAAATAGGTTTACAGTCTATGTAACAACTTCTCATTGAGTCGATTTAAAACTTAACCCTTTCAGTCAGGATTACATGCAAACGAATGGCAACTTATAATACATAAGACTGCACAGACATACGCACGGTGATTTTATTGTATCCTGCAACAGTTGCCATAACATACAAAATTCTGGCCTAAAAAGTAATCCAGATGGAGTATGGGAGATGGGTTCGGGGGATACATGTGCTCGATTGCGAGTGCTCTAGTTTCATTAACTATTCATAACCACATGTTCGTCAACTTATCTTCCCCATCTTACGAGTATACATTCCTTTGAATACCACTTTTGCCTTCAAATATTGATTCTGTGTTGATTTACTTCTATTTTTCAGAAACTGGTCTATCTTGGTCAAATCTACATACATGTCTAAACTTAATGTAATGCTCTTTCATGGATCCTTTTTTTTTTTTTAATTGGGACAAATATCACATTTTCATTTTTGTCTTGCTTCCTCTCCGGCAATCACCTTTTTTTTTTTTCAGTTGATTCCATTTAGACTTGTAAGGAGTATTATACATCTGCTTTACTCTGCCTAATTTTTTTTGTCGAGCCCACCAGAGGTGTGGGGAGACTAAGGGATCACCTGTGGCGTCTGTCCGTCCGTCGTCCGTCCGTAACGCTACAAAAACTTGAATAACTCTCTACTGAGAACTTCAATATCAATCAAATTTGGAGGGAAGAGTGGTTATACTTAGGCCGTGTTTATAAGATTTTGCGTGCCTAGAATCACTGTTTTGAAACACTGTTTCAAATCACAGTTTCGTCAGGAGAGCATTTATAAGATTTTTTTCCGAGCGTGTTGAAGCTCTCGCTCAGACTGTGCCATTGCGCAACTCACTCTGCGCAGTTTTTCCTCGGCAAAAGGTCAAACAGGGTAAGCGCAAGGCATTGTGATGTCATTTAAACAGTGTTTGAGATCGCGGTCGCGTTTATAAGATTTTTAAAACACTGTTTGTACAGAAACACTGTTTTGAAACGCACTATTTTGTGCGATTTGAAACAGTGTTTCAAAACACTGTTTCAAATCACGGTTAGCGTTTATAAGATTTTTTTCGACCTAGAAACACTGTTTGTGAAGAAAAATCTTATAAACGCACCCAAAGTTACACATTTTACCTAACATGAAGGTCACCTCAAGGTCAAAGGTCACAGACAGGGGTCAACAAACTTTTAGGGCCCAATGTTAACTTTTTACGGCGCGTTTTGATTATGACTCATAACTTTTGATGTATATGTCCGTTTGTGGCCAAACTTGGATGGTAGATGTCCCTTGGGGATTTGAAGGTCATCACAAGGTCAAAGGTCACAGGGATCAACAAACTTTTAGGGCCCAATGTTAACTTTTTGTAGCGCATTTTGATTATGACTCATAACTTTTGATGTATATATGTCCGTTTGTAGCCAAACTTGGATGGTAGATGTCCCTTGGGGAGTTGAAGGTCATCACAAGGTCAAAGGTCACAGACAGGGATCAACAAACATTTAGGGCCCAATGTTTAGTTTTTACGGCGCGATTTGATTATGGCTCATAACTTTTGATCCCTTTGTCCTTTTGTGACCAAACTTGGATGGTAAATATCCCTTGGAGAGTTGAAGGTCATTACAAGGTCGAAGGTCATAGGCGGGTCAATGAATTTCTTCTACGCGAATGGGCGAGACACAATTTGGTACTTGCCTTGTATTCTGGTACTGCCTCAGTGTTCCATCTTTTTAGGTCAAATGTCGCATTATATGTCTTGCATGCACTTGACAGTTATATTTTAGACTGACTTCTTGCAGATTATATATAGTATACATCATAGTTTACTCTTCCACAGTTTTTGATGCTCCTACTGATGTTCCTTATACATGGTCAAATATCACATTTTAAGCCCCAGTCACACAGTCACTCAAACAATCCTCTGCGTCCATTGTTGCATCCAAAAAGTCCATTTAAAAATAACACTTTTTACGATGTGACGCCAGACGCAAAGCATTGTTTGAGCAAGTGTGTGACTGGGGCATTAGCGGCTATCCTGTAGCCACTCTACATGCACGTGACATATCTTCAGATATAATTGTACCCCCGCCCACACATAGTGTGTATGGTGGTACAGTCAAACTCGGATACCTCGAACTCGGATAAGCCGAATATCGCTTACCTCGAAGGCAAAATGAAAGTCCCGATTGTTCCTATGGAGTTTTCGTGTTTATAAGATTTTTTTCCGAGCGTGTTGAAGCTCTCGCTCAGACTGTGCCATTGCGCAACTCACTCTGCGCAGTTTTTCCTCGGCAAAAGGTCAAACAGGGTAAGCGCAAGGCATTGTGATGTCATTTAAACAGTGTTTGAGATCGCGGTCGCGTTTATAAGATTTTTGAAACACTGTTTGTACAGAAACACTGTTTTGAAACGCACTATTTTGTGCGATTTGAAACAGTGTTTCAAAACACTGTTTCAAATCACGGTTAGCGTTTATAAGATTTTTTTCGACCTAGAAACACTGTTTGTGAAGAAAAATCTTATAAACGCACCCAAAGTTACACATTTTACCTAACATGAAGGTCACCTCAAGGTCAAAGGTCACAGACAGGGGTCAACAAACTTTTAGGGCCCAATGTTAACTTTTTACGGCGCGTTTTGATTATGACTCATAACTTTTGATGTATATGTCCGTTTGTGGCCAAACTTTGATGGTAGATGTCCCTTGGGGATTTGAAGGTCATCACAAGGTCAAAGGTCACAGGGATCAACAAACTTTTAGGGCCCAATGTTAACTTTTTGTGCCCAATGTTAACTTTTTGTAGCGCATTTTGATTATGACTCATAACTTTTGATGTATATATGTCCGTTTGTAGCCAAACTTGGATGGTAGATGTCCCTTGGGGAGTTGAAGGTCATCACAAGGTCAAAGGTCACAGACAGGGATCAACAAACATTTAGGGCCCAATGTTTAGTTTTTACGGCGCGATTTGATTATGGCTCATAACTTTTGATCCCTTTGTCCTTTTGTGACCAAACTTGGATGGTAAATATCCCTTGGAGAGTTGAAGGTCATTACAAGGTCGAAGGTCATCGGCGGGTCAATGAATTTCTTCTACGCGAATGGGCGAGACACAATTTGGTACTTGCCTTGTATTCTGGTACTGCCTCAGTGTTCCATCTTTTTAGGTCAAATGTCGCATTATATGTCTTGCATGCACTTGACAGTTATATTTTAGACTGACTTCTTGCAGATTATATATAGTATACATCATAGTTTACTCTTCCACAGTTTTTGATGCTCCTACTGATGTTCCTTATACATGGTCAAATATCACATTTTAAGCCCCAGTCACACAGTCACTCAAACAATCCTCTGCGTCCATTGTTGCATCCAAAAAGTCCATTTAAAAATAACACTTTTTACGATGTGACGCCAGACGCAAAGCATTGTTTGAGCAAGTGTGTGACTGGGGCATTAGCGGCTATCCTGTAGCCACTCTACATGCACGTGACATATCTTCAGATATAATTATACCCCCGCCCACACATAGTGTGTATGGTGGTACAGTCAAACTCGGATACCTCGAACTCGGATAAGCCGAATATCGCTTACCTCGAAGGCAAAATGAAAGTCCCGATTGTTCCTATGGAGTTTTCGTGTGTTAAAATTCGCGTAGCTCGAAAAAAACTAACTCGAAGTTCGGTTACCTCGAAGGGAAATCTCATGTCCCGATCTTAATTAACTTATTGTTTTTCCCAGCACGTTGCTCGAATTAGAATTGCAAACATCACTCAGCATTTCCGATGAAGCGCGCGTGGACAGCGAAGACATGTCACAAATCTTTTCACACTCGATTGTAAATATTCTGAGCCCCAGAACGATCGTGCGCTCAAAGAAATACCCGGTACACAGCAGACAAGGAAAATCCCCAACACCTACTGTACCTGCACACGTACACAGTATGCATATAGCAGCCGTGCAAATGGAGTGCTTACAATAGCACTACGCTCTGCCCATCATCTTTCTTTGACCACTCTGTTTTGATTTGCGATCGTGATAGTCATGCCGTGCGCGTACATTTCTTAACCATCGTGGCGTACCTGCTTAGGTGTTGACAGTCATATATCTTTGGCATTAATCACGGTCCACTGTCCAAACATCAATCTCCCGCTAGTGTTTTTTTTTTTTTACTTTTTTCCTTTCACGAAGTTTGTTTCATTAATTCTCCCCCGAGAACGCAAGCTCTGAATATTTTTTTTTTCCAGCAATGCGATTATGAAAATAGTGTGGTATATGATCTGGAAGTATAGGCCTAGCATAATAAAGAATAGTATAGATATGATTTAACAACAGTTTATTCTGATAAATTTCGAAGTAACGGAATAATATGCTTTACGATTTTCAGACCAAAAAAAAAAAATCATCATGTATTTTACCCCTGTTTTGACTTGAATCTTTTTTGAGTTTTCGGTATTTTTTTCTTTTCTTTTCTAGCACAATCGTCAAGGCCCCCTAAGATTGTTTCGCTTTTTTTTAATGCGAACAATCCTCTTCGGTAAATGTTTATGATTACAGTAATAGCAATGTCCTCAGAAGCCACAGCCGGAATCTGATCTTGCAATATTACTCACTACTCAAGTAATCCTTCTGATCTTGCAATATTACTCACTACTCAAGTAGCCCATCCTTCATGTACTGTGCTGCACTTATTCAGGGCTCGACACTTACAGTGGCCCGGGCCACCAAAACGCACGCCGGGCCACCAAAAAAAGTCGGATGTTTGCCTTTACTTTTGGAGATGAACAACGGTAACAATCGGCCCCGAAAGTTGCTGCTATGAATGTCAGATGATTGCTTTTGATTTTGGAAATGAATAACAGTAATATTCGATTCCATATATACGATACTAAAATAAATGTCGGATGTTTGCTTATACTTTTGGAAATGAATAACGGTAAGATTCAGCTCTGTACGGTGCTTAAATTAATGTCAGATATTTGATTTTGCGTTTGGAAATAAACAAGGATAACATTCGGCTCCGAAAGATACAAAAATAAATGTCGAACGATCCCTTAGACATTCGGAAATGAATAACAATGGTATTCAACTCCGTATGATGTTTGCTTTTATATTCGAAAGTAAATAGCAATAACATTCGGCTCCAGAAGATGCTAAAATAAATTTTGAATGTTTGCATTGACGTTCGGAAATAAATAATAATATTCAACTCCGTACGATGATAATATGACTGCCGGATGTTTGCTTTTACGTTCGAAAGTACATAGCGATAACATTGAGCTCCGGAATAGGCTAAAATGAATATCGAATGATCCCTTTTACGTTCAGAAATGAATAACAATAACATTCAACTCCGTACGATGATTAAATAAATGTCGGATGTTTGCTTTTACTTTCGAAAGTAAATAGCAAGAACATTCGGCTCCGGAAGATTCCAAAATAAATATCACAGTCTTGATTGCTTTTACATTTGGAAGTGAATAGCAGCAACATTCTGCTCCATACGATGCTAAAATAAATGTCGGATATTTGCTATTATACATTTCGAAATTAATAACACTAACATTCAGCTGCGTGTGATGGTAAAATAAATGTCTGATATCTGCCTTGACGTTCAACAATGAAAAACAGTAACATTCAGCTCCATTCGACGATAAAATGATTGTCAGATAATTCATTTCACTTTTGGAAGTGGACAGCAGTAATATTGGTCTCCGTATGATAGTAAAACGAATGTCGGATGTTTGCTTGGAAATTTAGAAATGAATAACAGTAATATTCTGCTCCGTACAATACTAAAATAAATAACTTATTGTTGCTTTTACATTTGGAAATGATTAACGGTATCGTCTGCTGACTGTGAGTGCTGCTGGTAGACACATGGAAGACCGTTGCGTAGCGGTGCGACATTGCGGTCGCTCCCTGTAGCCCTAAACAGTCTTAGTGAGCTACATGTACACCCATAGTTGTGCGAAATTTTAATAGCTTGCAAAGCTAAGACTGTGATTCTTGTGTTGGATATTGTGTAAGAGATGATGACTTAGAGAGAGAAAAGGAGGAAAACGAAAAGTAATCGAGGGGGTACCTACGCCGACGCGACAATGTACATTCAGCACGCATGTTCTGCAACCCTGTCTTGCACTCGATTACGTACCGGTATTTTCTTTTTGTTTTTATGGTGATAAGTCATTTAATTGTCCACCAGAAAACACTGATGAAAGAAGAACATCGATTTTCATTCAATTCATTCATATTAAAGTCGATTCAAATCCAATTGACAAGCATACAAACAATCGGTAGGCACTGTAACAGATACCATGTTGAACATCAACAAAAATCGGATAAGTCGAAGAAAATTTGACGTACGCGTACCTCGAAATTCGCGTACCTCGAACCAATTTCTTCAGTCCCGACGACTTCGAGGTATCCGAGGTTGACTGTATATAGGAATCACTTGGATGGCGGGTGGCCGGGTGGTAGGTCCATTGCAAAAAATCTTGTGGATCGAACTACTCTCTCATTTTTTGAGCAGTTGACCCCAAATTTGGCATGTGTGACCGCTATCAAAGGTAGATGTGCAAGACACCTTTTTTGTCAGTATCAAATAATGCATTGCCATGGCAACGGAAGATTTTCATGAAAATTGTGGATTGAACTACTCTCTCATTTTTTGAGCAATAAGCCCCAGATTTGGCATGTGTGACCACTGTCAAAGGAAAATGCACAAGATACCTCTTTTGGTAGCATCTTATTATGCGTTGCCATGGCAACAGCAAATTTTGTAAAAATCCTGCAAAATGTTGTGGATTGAACTACTCTCATTTTTTGAGCAATTGACCCCAGATTTGGCATGTGTGACCACTATCAAAGATAGATGTGCACGACGCTTTTTTCGTTAATATCACATAATGCGTTGCCATTGCAACAGCACATTTTTGTAAAAACTTGTGGATCAAACTACTTTCTCATTTTTTGAGCAATTAACTTCAAATTTGGCATGTGCGACCACTATTACAGGTAGCTGTGCCTGTGCAAGACATCTTTTTTTATTAGTGTTTCATAATGCATTGTCATGGCAACAGAAGATTTTCATAAAAATCTTACAAAATGTTGTGGATCAAACTACTCTCTCTACTCTAGTTTTGTAGCAATTCAGTTTGAATTTGGGACATGCGACCAATTTAATGTGTAGTTGTGCAAGACACCTTTGATGTGTGTATTGATAAATCTGTTGCCATGGCAACAACAGTTGTTTTTTTTACCAATCATACAAAAATGTGTGGATGAACCTAACTCCTTCAGTTTTTAAGCATTTAGCTTGAAAATTGGCACATGTGAGCACTATGTTATGTAGATGTACATACTTACTCTTTCGTCATTGTTGATCAGTGCGTTGCCATGGTAACAGCATATTTAGAATGAAAAATCATACAAAAATATTGTGGAAAAAGTAGTCAAAAGGGGCCTGAGCTTTCGATCCTAGCAGAATCTTCGTCAGAGGCAAAATGACAAACAAGCAGGGAAAGCAATCGCATATAAGGACTTCACACAACAAGAACAGACAGGGACAGGCTGGGTACACAGAACAAAGAAAACAAAGGAGAGGGTGGGAGGTCATGGGCAAGGAGCCCAACAGGTGAAGGGAGGGGGATTAGAGCAGGAGGGTGGACAGACAAAAGGCAGAGGAGGGTCAGTGATGATCATGAGGATCAAGGGGGCAACCAAAGAAGGAAAAGGATGTATAGGGAGGCAACATCAAGGAAGATAAGGAACACCAGTGGGATAAAGAAAGGGAAAGAGTGAAAAAAGCAACAACAAAGGGAGGGGGGCTGAGAAAACAGTGAGGCCTGGAAGGTGTACCAGGAGGAGGCAACAAAAGGAAGAGATCAAACATATCAAAGTGTATACACACACACAGTAATAATAATGACAATAAAATAACAGTAATGAAAAAGATATTGATAAAAGGAATAAAATAAAGCACATATGAAAAACTGGGGGAGAGAAAATTGTGTACATTGTATGTAGATAAGCAGGCAAGGCATAATAAGCACAAGTATGTATAAACAAACAAAACCAAGTGTGTGTGTGTGTGTGTGTGTGTGTGTATGTGTAGGTGGAAAAAGGCTGTATAAAAGAGACTCGGACTAGAGGAAGGAATCAATTGGGAATAAAAGGGTCTGCAAATGGAAAAAAGCGCAAAGAAAGAACAAAATGAAATTGAAAAATGAAAAAGCGAATAATAATGGTAATAATAAAATAATGGTGGTTAGTCATTTCCCTCCTGGATGTTGAGGCCATGGGGTTGGATGGTGTGAAGTCGTCTCATCCAGAGCTTCTCTCTGCTGGTTCTGACTGTGTCTGGACTTGTGGTGCCTAAAGATTAAATGCCCTGTAGAGTCATATCAGTGATGGAATGATCGGGTAGATTGAAATGGTGGCCCACTGGAGTGTCGAGCTTGGCTATGTTGACAGTAGATCTGTGTCCATAGAAGCATCTTTTGAGTGTTGTCTTGGTTTCCCCAACATACTGGATTCTACAAACTCTGCAAGTGATGAGATACACGACATTAGTGGTAGTACAAGTGATGTTTCCCTTTGTGTGGTGAGAGAGGCCGGTAGAGTTGCTGGTGGAAGAGTTACTCTCGTGGATGTGTATGCTACAAAGGATGCACCTACTGGCTGAACATTTGAATGTGCCATGCTGTAAAGAGGAAGAATTGTCAGTGAGGGAGGGTACTTCAGCACGAACGATGAGATCCTGGAGGTTGTGGGGGTGTCGGTATGCCAGGATGGGAGCATCTGGGACGGCCTGTAAGAGACGATCAGAGGTGTGAAGGATATGGTGATTATCACGAAGGATATTGTGGAGAAAGGGTAGATTGGGATGGAAAGTGGTCACGAGGGGTATTCTGTCAGTGATGTCCTGCTTGTTGGTTTTCGGTTTGAGAACTTCAGATCTGGGGAGAGAACAAACTTTGTTGATGGCTTGTTGAACTCTCCTGGTACCGTAGCCCCTGGCTGCAAGATGTCTCTTCAGGTTCCTGGCATGGAAAGAAAACTCAGAATCCTCAGAGCAAATACGGCAAAGTCTGAGGGCTTGACTTGACTGTAAGGGATACTGGTTTTGCAGTGGCGGGGATGGCAGCTGGCTGAGTGAAGGTACTGACGGGTATCTGTGGGTTTAGTGTAGAGAGTGGTGGTGACATGGTTAGACTCCTTCCTAACGGTGACATCAAGGAAGTTGGTCTCTTCTTGGGAGAAATCAGAAGTGAATTTGATGGTTCTGTGGAAAGAATTGATGTGGTCAATGAAAGTATGGAGGCTTTCCTCCTCCCTGGTCCAGATGAAGAAAATGTCATCGATGTAGCGCCACCAAATCCATGGACGACAGGGGGCTGAATCTAACATCTTCTGCTCTAGCTTGGTCATGAAGAGACAGGCGAAGGAAGGAGCCATCCGGGTACCCATAGCTGTGCCAGACACCTGTAGGCAGTGCTTGTCCATGAATGTGAAGTTGTTCTTCGTCAGTACATGTGACATGAGGGATTTGATGTCAGATATATATGGGGGGGTTGGAATGGCCGCTGCAAGTCAAAGCCTCACAGGAGTCTAGAATACCTTCATCGTGGGGAATATTGGTGTAGAGAGAGGAGACGTCGAAAGTGCCGATGATTGCTGTCTCGGGTATCTGGTCCTTGATGTCATCGAGTTTCCTGAGAAAGTCTGGTGTGTCATGAATGTAGGAGGGTGCGAGTGAGACAAGAGGTTTAATGTGGTGATCAACAAAGAGGGAGATGTTCGCTGTTGGGGAACCATTTCCAGAGAGGATGGGACGACCGGGATCGCCAGGTTTGTGGATCTTGGGGAGGAGATAAAATCGGGCAGGTTTGGCATTAACGGGGGAGAGAAATTTGTGAGCCTTCTTGGTGAGGTGTTCATGTTCCTTCATGTCATCTAGTGTCGACTGGATCTGTTGGGAGAAATTATCTGTGGGATCAAAGTCAAGAAGTGTGTAGTGGGAAGGATTGCGGAGATGTTTCATGGCTTCATCAATGTACTGCTGGCGGTCCATTACTACAACAGCTGATCCTTTGTCTGCGGGCTTGATGATGATGTCAGACCTGTTTTTGAGAGATGAGAGAGCCTGGCGTTCTTCCTTAGGGAGATTGTCATGTGATGCCATGTCGAGGGTATCTGCAGAGTGGACTTGAGATGAGACAGCTTCGATATGTACGTACGATTCCAGGGAGGGAACTCTATTCTTGGGGGGAATCCAGTGAGCTTTTTTGATGAAAGGCAAAATATTGTGGATTCAGTTAACTCCCTCAGTCTTTGAGCATTTGGCTTGAAATTTGGCACATGTGACCACTATAGCATATAGATGTGCAGACTTAATCTTTTGTCAATGTTAAACAATGTGTTGCCATGGTAACAGCATTTTTTACTAAAAAGCATACAAAAATATTGTGAATTCAGGTAACTCCCTCAGTCTTTGAGCATTTGGCTTGAAATTTGGCACATGTGACCACTGTAGTATAGAGATGTGCATACTTAATCTTTCGTCATTGTTGATCAATGTGTTGCCATGGTAACGACATATTTTGAATGAAAATCATACAAAAATATTGTGTATTCAGTTAACTCCCTCAGTCTTTGAGCATTTAGCTTGAAATTTGGCACATATGACCACTATAGCATATAGATGTGCGAACTGAATATTTCATTAGTGTTGAACAATGTGTTGCCATGGTAACAGCATTTTTTCACCAAAAAGCATACAAAGATATTGTGGATTCGGCTAACTCCCTCAGTCTTGGAGCATTTAGCTTGAAATTTGGCACACCTCACCACTATGGTACGTAGGTGTGCAAACTTAATCTTTTGTTATTGTTGATCAATGCATTTCCATGGTAACAGGATATTTTGAATGAAAATCATACACAAGTATTGTGGATTCAGGTAACTCCCTCAGTCTCTGAGCATTTGGCTTGAAATTTGGCACATGCGACCACTATAGTACAGAGATACGCAAACTTCATATTTCATCATTGTTTAAACAACGTGTTGCCATGGTAACAGTGTATTTTAAATGAAAATCACACAAACATTTCGATTCTCCTAAATCTCTCAGTTTTAGAGCATTGTGGCTTCAAATTTGGCACATGTTACCTCTACATTCACACCTAGATGTGCAAAAATTATCTTTTGTCAGTGTTGAAAATGTGTTGCCATGGTGACAGTATATTTGGAATGAAAATGATATACTGATATTGTGAATACAACTAAGCCTGTCAGCCTTTTAGCATTTTGCTTGAAATTTGGCACATGTGACTGCTATGATATATAGTTGCGCAAACCTCATTTTTTCTTAATGTCCAACATTGTGTTGCCATGGTAACACAATTTTTTATGAAAATCGTAGAAATCTTCAGTTTATTTATCTTGCTCACTCAGTTTTTGAGCACTTGACTTGAGATCTGGGACATGTGACTAACAGTGAGCAATACATTTATTCACTGCTGAACAGTGCATTGCCATGGTAACAATTTTTTTTCCATTAAAAAGTAAAAAAATCAATCCTGGTTGAGCTAATTCCCTCAGTTGTGGATAGAGGTCTATCAATCACAATAAGTGATAGTTCTAGTTACTTTTGAATTTTGTATAGGCCTACAGATGCATTATACTCTAATTTATATACAGTACATAAATATTGTTTTGTGAAGCTGCGTCTAGTCTTCATAATATTCACCTTTATGTTTGAAGATGAAGCAAAAGCTGCTGCTAGTGCAGGGGGATACAACTGCGTTGCGCAGCAATGGACATTTCTAGTTTACATGTCATATGATTCCTCCTTGATGAACATTTTATCGGGTTTTCCCCTCAAGGTACTTATTAGGAAACGCAGTATGAAAAAAAAAAAGACAATCAATGCCTATTATACATCGAGAGATGACCTATGAAAACATACATGCAACAAACATATTCTGTACGTTGTGAAAAGGAACTGTTCTTTTTGAATGACCTTGATCTTGGTTGGTGGAAATATGAAAAAAAAAAGGAGTACAGTGTATCACTATGTTATCAAATCCAGATGATTGCGATTATGGTGCATTCTCACCTTTTCTAGACAGGTGAATGATAAAAAGCTTCATGGTATGCTATCATATAAAAGCCTAGAGCCAGAAGAACTGATTCGCGATAACCTTTAACCTTTCATTAAGTTTACCTCTTAACTTAGTGACGATAGCTTGTAAGAGATAAAGTGAGTTTAATAGCATCCCTGACATTAACACACAAAAGAGAACTGAACAATCCTTGTACAAATTAGCAGACATCATGCTGATTCTCCAACAATACCATCCTATTACGTCACTGCGTACGTTCACTGATTCTTGCTATCAATGATGAAGAAAGAATGATGGTTGCTTGCCCTTGATAGCAGGAAACTCGCCTTTCATTGTTCAAGGTTTTGTTACACATGGTTTATTCAGATACAGGGCATGAACAGCGTTCTCTGAGTTTTTTTCATTCAGAATACACATTTCAATAGGCAATTAGCACTGCTATTTCGCAAAGCTGTTGAGGCAAATTCTTTCGTTAATGAAATTATCATTTTGTCGACATAATGTTAACATTTCGTAACTAAATGAACACTTCATCGACAAAATCGACGAAATGACTGATTTCGTAATGAGATAGGCCATGCGACACATGCCCTATACAAAACTGTGGTCTTTGTCCATGGTTTAAACCATGGTTTCAATTGTACCACCTTCGTGAATTCGGGCCTTAGTGTGCAACTTATGCAACATGTACAGACAAAAATGCAACAGTGAAATTTTACAATAATTGAAAATCATGTGTGGGTGAAAGGTGCCAAGCAATTGGACAAAACACCAGCCAGAACAGCACTGAAAAAAAAAAATGCCAGCTGGAGTGTAATTCTTTTAACTTTCTTTCGGGTTTGTCTGATGTTTTAGCACTGAGATGAGAATGTAAACTGCAGAAAAATTGTGATATATTATGTCGAGTCTTTATTCCTACGCAAGAAATATGCAGCAAGCTGATTAAGCTATTGTAACATATTTATATGCAACAAATTTCACATTCCAATTGTGCATACATGTGCCCAACTCACAATATTTATGGTTTTGTGATTTTCAATTTCAGAGTGAATATCAAGCTCAAAATATTGCAATTTTCGGTGTCACAATGTTTTGCAATGAGAATGAGCCTTACATGTATATCATCAACTGCTTGGGGCAGTAGAGTCATATCATTGTACACAACACTAAACATTGGATGGTTGGGTGTTAGAAAGAACACATAATGTAAAAGAAAGAGAAAGGCAGAAAAGCAGTGTACACAGCAAACTTTCCTTTGTACATTACTCGCTCACGCCTGCTATTGTGATTATTCATTGTGCGACATCCATTATTCTTTCTGAATTTTACTGTTTACATTTCCAGCTTCTTCTTGAAAAACCCCATGGTGGATTTCTACCAAACTTGCCAAGTACAAAGTGTAGCATCTCAAGAGTAATAGGATCTCAGTTTGTTCAGTGGACACAATACCCCCCCCCCCCCCCCCCCCCCCCCCGCGGCAAAATTAAGGAATATACCGGTAATATTGGAATATCTTCTTCTCAAGAACCAGAAGTGATAGAGCTGAATTTTTGTTATGAGCAAGTACATTGGTAACTATAATTTCAGGTTTGTTCATGGTGGATGTATGGGTGTCCCCTTGGGACCCTGCGGGAGACCATATTGGGGCCCAGTTTTCACATTGTCATTCTCTTCATGAAAATGCATGGTCAAATAGTATACACTAGGCTGGTGTTATGGCTTTGCTATGTATAAAATACATACATTGTGTGTGTGGTTTTTTTTTACAAATAGCACCATGCCCCACTTACCCAGAACCTGCAAGTTTGAGAATCTTATCAAAATATTCTATAAAACCAGAAATGCTCTGAATAAACACAATGTACATATGAATACCTTAATAAATGTACTTTCAAATTTGTGGCAGATTCAGAGGTGGCAGCCTTTTGGCCAGGATTGATTTAAACAAATGAAATGAAATGAAGACAGGGGGCACACATTATATAGATGATGACTGGCGGGAGGAGGGAACATACCAAATGTTCCACCCGAAGGGTTTGAAATGCTGTTGAGGGAGGTTAAGTCGAGGGACTTATAGCCTCCCGAAATAGCATTTCAAACCATGAGGGTGGAACGTGTGGTACATGTTCCCGACAACAAAAGTCATCATCTGTTATATTACATACTAATGGGTTAGTCAAATCTGCTTTTTCACATTGTATGGAATAGGCAAATTTATCCTGTCGATTGCGTGAAAAATATGATCGTTCAATCATTTGGTATCATTTGTCATTTGTTGCGTGAAAATGTTTTCCCATGGGAGAACATTACAAAAATGTTCTGCCCATGGGCAAACATAACCAATGTGCCTCCATCACGTGACTGTGTTTAGCCAATCACTAAGTGGTATTTGACCAACCCAGTTAATCTAACTATTTGTACATCATGTCACTGTATTGTATTCATATCAAATGTAATTATAATTTCCAATTTAATCACACCAGCTCATCTAAAGTGTAAGCAAGGATGGGATCTCTGGAAAAACTTGTGCTGACCTGCAAAGGCCACTACAATGACCCTGAACTGCCTTTCAAGTTGGCATGGCTAGTTAAGGAGCTTTCTCTTCTAGCTGAGACAGGTGAGAAAAAGATGGACTGCATTGTTGCTCCTGGATGTCATGTGATCAAAACCATTTATCTTTGCATAAATGCAGTTGTGTTTGGGAGATTTTAGCTCAACTGAGCCAAAAGCTCAAGACAGTCTGATACTAGCATTCATCACCTGGCGTGAGGCATGTAAAGCTCATTATGCATTATAAACATTTTAAGTTTTCAGCTTATTTTTGAAAATCCCTTCACCCGTTGAAGACGAGTCCCAAGTATACTCGAGCAGGTGTCTAATGGAAATGCGTGTTGTAGCAAAATCAGCCCGTCCTCAATGGGTTAACAGATTTTCACCAAACTTGGCCGGTGTTATTGCTAGGATGATGGAGATATTTAAATACAAATGGGCACCATGCCCCACCTTGTGGCCCTCAGGGGGGCCCAGAACCCCCAAATTAGAAAATCTTTAAAAATGTTCCATAAAGACTGAAATGATAGAGCTAAGGTGCTATAAGTATGCATACTTGTGAATGCTGTTTTAAGTTTGTTCATGTCAGACCCAGGGGTAATCTTGTTGAGACCCAGTAAGGTAGGGTCAAAGTGATTGCCAATTTTCACATTTTCATTATCTTCTTGAATACACATAGTCAAATTAATCGGCAATCTGTGCAGAAATGCATGGAAGGTGAATTTCTGACACTTGGGTGAGAGCTAGAACCACTGGGTCTCTTGCCTTTGGTTTGTTTGTTTCTTTTTGTCAAAGTGATAGATGAAAGGTGAAAGTGCAAGCTTACTTTAATAAATATCCATTATATGTCATTTTCTCACATTTTATTGGTCTTGCCAGCATAAAAGACAAATTCAACTTTCTCCCCATGTTGGCATTAAATTTTGTTTAATTGTCATTTCCAAGATGGATGGTACAGTACTCTCCGCATAATCGGGTAGGCTCGGGCAGAGCGTTTCTTACCCGATTAAACGCAGTACCCTATTAACAGAAGAACACGTCTCATTCACATTGGACACACATAATGTGCATGTACATGCATTGTACCCTGCACCAAACACCTACACTGTATGCTTAACACGCGTGCTTGTAAGGCACATTCGGAGAGCAAGTGAAGTGTGTTCAACTCCTGTCTGTCTGTGCAATTGTGAGTGCCAGCTACATGTGTAATATTCGTTTACGTGTGGCAAGTCGGTACTGGTACATGTGTTTTCATTTTTAATCACTCCCAAAATGATCGTCTTCTTTGCTTAAGCAGAGAATGCCATTAGCCGTGGAAAATTTGACTTTCATGATATCTTAAAGTGTCATATCTGCGATAAAATGTGGGTAGAAATTAGATTAGAAGAAAATTATTTACCCATTTATGCAGAGAGGCAACCCGATTATCAGGTAATTTTAATGTGCATTGGAACTGATTTTGACATTACTACCCAATTAAACGGAGTACCCGTTTAAGCGATACCCGATTACGCAGAGAGTACTGTATCCATCAATTAATCTTGGATAGGATGGAACTCCTATGCTCTAATGTCTGCATCTGAGTATGACATTGATAGTACATGTATGTTACATTCTATTACATGACCAAGATAGAAATATGCTTGTGAACTTAGGAATAATTGTTAAATACTTGTGCTGAATTGATGACCTTGGTAGTAACATTTTGAAATATATCTTTCATGACACAGAAAACTTAGTAGAACTTACAAGATTGCTTAATTACTTTATTGACAATTGACATTTCACAATTCTCTTCACAGACTCACTGTCACTGCACAAAGTGGAACCATGGAACAGTATCAAGGTCACTTTCAATATACCACGCCATGCTGCTACTCACCTTCGTTCACTGGCACAAAATGGTGACCCCTCTCTTAGAAACTTGGGAATTCTTTCTGTACAACTTGAAAATGGGGATGTTATCCAACTCAACACTGGTCCACCACCGCCACCACCTCCACCACCAGCAGCTCCACAGCAACCAGCAGCTCACTTACAACATCAAATTCCACAGCAACATCATCAGATTCAGCCACAGCAACCACAAATTCACCAACAGCAGCATCAGCAGCAACATCAACAGCAGCACCACCAACAACAGCACCATCAGCAACTTCAGCAACCACAGCATCAACAGATCCACCAGCAGCAACAGTTGCAACAACAACAAACCCCTATTAATCAAAATACTGGATTTCCTGCAACACTAAATCAGAATCAAGGTCTTGGGACAAACATGAGTGGCCCTCCTCAAACTATAACCTCTAGAGTGACAGTCAATCCATCCCCGGGTCCCATGGGAATGCATGGCAATGCTATCACACCCTCTCAGTCTCCTCTTCCACAGAGTATGGTACGGGGATTTAGTCCTAATGGAAGTCAATTTCAGCAGAGAGGAACCTTTCCTCCAAGACCCAATACCCCAACCGTGCAGTCTATGTCTCCTAGCCCGATGAGTTCAATGGTCAGTCTGGCACAGGGACATGGTGTTCCACCAAATACTCATCTTCCCCCAAGTAGCATGATGCAAGATAACCAATCAGGGAACATTTTCCCATGGGGCCCACTGCCTGGATTCCAGCCAAGAGGACAGCCACAGCAGTGGAATCAAACACCATTTCACCAACAGCAGCAGCAACAACACCAGCAGCAACAGCAGCAGCAGACACAGCTTCCTTTTAGTGTTCATCAAGGTATCCCACAAGGCATGGATATTGGTATGACTCAGTCCCAGCCTAATACAATTGGAAATATGCAACAGGCGGGCATTCCATCACGCCCTCCTCCACCAGTTCAACAGACAAAGCCACCTGCTCCACCTAAAAAGAAGCGTAAAAGCAAGAAGAAATCACAGCCCAAGGGTCCACAAATTCCTCTGCCACCGCCTCTGATGCCGCCTGATCCCCTGACAATGAACAATCCACCTCCTCAATCTCTCAACCAGAGCAAGCCATCAAATCTTGCTTTGCCACCTAGTCTTGTGAATAATCCAATCAGTCCAAACACACCTGTGCAATCTGGAGTATTACAACCATCACATCCTCATTCACACCATCCTCAACCTCAGGTAACAGATACTGCATCAACATTCTCTTTTATTGGGGGATCAATGGCTAGGATGCCTGTGTCACAAGGAACGCAGACACAACCTAGCCAGCTGCCACAGCCTCATGTTGCACAGTCTGATATGACATTCCCTCAGTCCCCGCAAACACAGGTGCCTTCATCACAAGTGGCTCCTGGACAAGTCACCACTGCTCAACTCCCCATAACACAGCAAAGTATTTCACCAGCTCATCATGCTGCACTGGCCCACCTGCAAGGTCAGCATCAAAAGAAATCAGCTACTGCATCCTTGACCAGCCCTCTCCTTGTAAATCTACTGCAAAGTGACATCACTGCAACACAGTTTTCATTTTCTTCAGAGGAGATTGTGAAGTCCAAAAGAACATCTGTGGTTGCCTCTTCCAGTGATGTGACAACTACACTTAGTGAACAAGCACTGCAGCAATTGCAGCATGATCATTTGCAGCAGCAGCAGCACCACCATCACACACAGCAGCTGCAGCAGCAGCATGCACAGCAGTTGCATAGCCAGCAACAGGTCCAGCATTCCCAGTTTCAACAGTTGAATCCTCAGCAACATCAACAGTTGCAACACATATTTTCAAGTTCAGGACCTTCCCAGGTATCCTCTGCAGCTAGTCATCCACCATTCTTGCAGCAGACATCAAGTAACTCGCAAGTTCACAGCACTCCTCCTTATTCCATGTCGTATCCACAACCAATATTTAGTACCCCTCCCATTCACATGGGGCAGATTATTCCAACTCCACAGAGTACATCCTCTGTATTAACATCATCAAATAAAACCACCTTATCGACTACTGCTGGATTCCCTGTGTCCCTGCCAAGCCAAATTGTACCAAATTTGGCAAGTCAGCCAAGCCCAAGATCAGACCCCCATGCAGTACCAGGAGGTCCTTCCCCACGGATGTCTGCTGGTTTATCTCCACAGTATGATCTTGGTAGAAGTCAAAAACCCCCTGTTCCTCCATCTGTAGTTGCTCTCATGGCAGCAGGGTCTCAAACACCATCAGGCATGGGGACAAGGCCTCAAACATCATATTCTGGTCCAGTAGCACATACAATGAGGATTCAGCCTGGATTCTTGCCACAATCTATCACATCACCTCATATTACTGCAGAACCGTCAAAGGTGTCATCAGTTGCCCCAAGGTCTGTCACACCTGGAAATTTAACATCAACTGTTCCAGCTACAGCTCCATCAGTAAGGGCTACATCCTACATTTCCAAGATTGAGCAACCAACTAAGAGTTACACTGAGGGAACTGACACCTCAGATTCTCCTGGGGCTAAATTAGAAGAAGACCATTCCTTTGATGAAGAATCTGCAATGGCATCTATGACAGAAGCTGAGAGAGACACCTTTGCCATGGCAGCAAGGATAGCACAGGAAGCTAAAGAGGAACAAGAGCAAAAACACAAGCTAGTTTCAACAGCCCAAAAGACTGTAGCTGATCAGAGCAGTAAGCAGTCCTTACAGACAGTCACAACAAAACTCTTGTCTCATCCAAGCCCTTCAATACCTTCCCCCATGAGCCCAAATCCACCAGCACCACCACCACCTCCCAGCACAAGAGAACTGCTTGGAAACATATCACATCCTATTAGTGGTGGTCAAACCCACAAACAAGAGACCAGTTCCAATTTCGCTGGATTGCCCTTCCAAAGAGGTTTTCGTGGTCTGCCCACCTATACATCAGGGACTGGCCAGCCTGGTACTTCATCACAAAGCTATGTACATCCTTTCATAGGAAGCACTCAAACCAATCCGATGATATCCCTACCTCCTCCACGCCTGGCAGCTCCTCCTGTGGTTACTACTTCATCAGGACAAAACATGGGATCAGCAGCTAGACCATCACTTCCTACAGGTGTTGATGGAGGCATTGTCAATCCTGTGTTAACAACAGAGAGTGAACAAATATCCCAGCCTTCTAGTAGGAGCCTTACAAAGACACAAGGAAATTTGATTGAAGGGGGTAAAACTATGGATAAAATGGTAGAACTTGGTCATCACATGAGCTTTAGTTCTGTGAGTGTTGCTGATCA
Organism: Diadema antillarum; assembly: GCF_040938485.1. Lineage (NCBI taxonomy): Eukaryota > Metazoa > Echinodermata > Echinoidea > Diadematoida > Diadematidae > Diadema > Diadema antillarum. Next base: position 315,208 of record NW_027271151.1, read on the forward strand.
AATGCATGGAGTTCAGGGGCAGCCAACTACAAAGATTAGTCAACAGTCACTTCCAGGTGCCATGCAGGGTAATAAAGTTCCAATGACATCAGCCCATGCACTACCTACCCCTCCAAACACTATTAATTTATTGCCAAAGGTACCTTCACAAAGTGACATTCCACCACCACTGAACTGGCCCTTAGGTCTCAGTGCTAAACCATCTGCTAATATGACAGCAGAAGGACTTCTGTTTATGGAAAAGCTGGCAGACAACCCAAGGGATCCTTCTTTATCAACTACAATCCATCCCTTGTCCTGTATTCCTCAAGGGGGAGAACTGAATGAGACAGAAAAGAAAGATGACAAGTCACAACTTAAAGCCCTACTGAGTGAAATTAATGTTGTTCCCACTGGAGCTGTGAGTGCTTCATCTACACTGGCACATTCTTCAAATGTATCCACACCATATTCATCAGTTTCCAGTCAAACTCTGGCAGGAAGTCATCTCCCCTCTCTTTTGCCACCACATAGTTGTGCAAAGGTTGCAGATCAAAGTTGCGATCTTCTTTCAGCGCAGAGCAGAACAGAAGGAATGGGTGTTGAACCTAGATCAGAGGTTAAAGACTTACTGAAAGAAGATAATTTGCTGAAAACCGTGATTACGCAGTCATTTCCTTCAACATCACTCCCTACAAATGCCCCACAAGGAGGAGTCACAAATGAAAGTGTGTTCACACAAGATACGGCAACAAAGAATGAAGCTGCAGATGGTGAAGCAAAGCAAGATGATATGCCAGTATTGAAGCCATATGGTGGTGCAGCTAGCCAGGTGCAATGTTCAACTGTCCAAATGCCAAGACTGGCTGGCAACGGCAATTCCTCCTTGGGAACAGATGCTAATAGAGCAGTAACATCAAGTCTGCCTGTGCAATCAATACCAACAGTGCCTGCCACATTACCTCATGTTCCCACCATGCACACTTCCCCTGTTCAACAAACTGGTAACCAAGGATTACAGGCACACCAGCAGAGAACGGAATTGCCCTTGGGACCAGCTCTATCATTTTCAGATTTATCTTCTGCTTCTGACATAGCTGATTCTCAAAAGAGCCATTTGCAGGACAACAAAACAGGACATTCTTCCCAACTAGCGCTTCAAGCTAATCTTCCACCTTCTGGTGTATCAAGTATAGCTAATGATGACAACAGTCAGTGTGAAACAGCGAGAGTGTCATCTGATACACAATCTTCATCTACACAATCTTCATCTGCAGAGAAGTGTTTGAGACGTCAAAGAAGCATTAGTCCCCAGTCAGAGAGGTCACATGCTATCACACCGCCTGCCCCAAATTTGAATTCATACAGCAGTGCTAGTGCATTGCTGAGCTCTATAGCAAAGTCAGCAAGTAGTCGCACAGGCACTGCTACTGGAGATAAGTTGTCTTCCTCAGGCAGTGTAGTGTTGCAGAGAAACAATCACCCATCACTTCTGAGCCTTCCAGTGTATCACCATCTCCAGCACCAGCACCACAAGTGTCTTCGCCGATGCCAATTCTACAACCTGCAGAGGCACTCTGCAGTATACCAGACTCTGCAGACCTTACCAAATTGGCAACATCTGCTATTCGAGGCTTAAGTCCTCCACGCATTCATGATGAAGAAATAAAGCCGCCACCTCAACATACCATTGATTTTCCAGCATTGAAGCAAAGAAGGAGACGATCATCGAGTGGGAGGTCATTGACGCCACCAAGATCTGGAACACCCCCTTCAAGTTTGAGACAAGCAATGATGCAAGGGTCTTCAGTAATGAGAGCTGGAACTCCGCCATCACAAACAGAAAGAAGACATTCACCAACAGTTTTAGGTGAAGTCATGGCCGGTGGCGGCCATGGCATGAGGTCTCTGATGTCCATGCCTCAGAGGCTGATGGGGCCTGTCGGGGAATATGCACCTTATGGAACACACATTGTGAAAAACATGCAGTCACAACATCAGTTACCCTATCAGGATCAATTTTCTGGACAACTACATGCCTCTCCTAATCTTCCATCTGGCCTGATGGATCTCCATGGGCAACACACAATGTCTCAACATTTTGTTAGTGGTGTTATACCAGCTCCAGCAAATTTGCAGCAACAGAACTCAGTGCAAAATCAACAAGGGCAATTGTCAGCACATTCTCTAGGTTCAAGGGGACAGCATATGATACCTTCCATGCAAAGTTCTGGCTCTGTGCCTCATAGCATGGTACCATCTGTTGGTGCACTGCAACAATCTGTAGGTAGCCCTGTTGGAGGGCACAGACAGTTACAGAGCAACCCACCTGGTGCCCAAGCACAGCAATATAATAGGAACATTGCTGAAGGGGGTGTACTAGCCCAACAAGTAAGCCAAGGTATATCCCATATCTTGGAGCAAACACACAGTGCCATTCAGCAGACCGGGGTACAGCAGAGAAGTGACATCAGTGACTCTCCTGAGGGATGTCAACCTGTGCAGAGAGCAACAGAGGCTGAATTCAGTGCAATCCTCCCCTCAGACCACTCTGTCAAAGTGCCAGTTAGTGTCAGCACTCTTGCTGCTCATTCTGTCACCATGACTGGAGAGGTCCCAAGTGATACAATTGACTTGTCATCTGTTCCTGTACCAGCAGTGATCCCATCAACAATTGCAGATCAGTTTCCAGCAGTTACAGAAGAAATAGGCATGTGTAAAGAGAAGGAGTCTGGCTTTCTCTCTGACAAAGAAGTGGTTCATCCTTCCGCTCAAAGTAAGTGTATAGTGCCATCATCTCAGATACCTTCAGTAGAACAGATAAGTAACACAATTTGCAGTGGAGATACTGGGATGACAGATACAGCTGTGTCTTCAGTGCATCAACAATCTGCTCAATCTCTTCCTCCACCCTCTCTGGCATCTTCATCAGTTCCAGATCCTTCTGGCTCAGCAACTGTCTTGGACACCATTAATGCCAACTCACAGGAAAATAAGGCACAGATTCCTCCAGAACTCTTTGCACCAGCAGCTTTGAATGCACCTCTTGCCACATCAAGTGTGACTGGCTCATCTGGTGATGACATAGGGCCTACAGATCAGTTGGTGTCCGAAATAATGCAGCAGGATGTGGCACCCCCATCAGTTCAAATGGAAGAAAGACCTGTTCAAGACTTGACCAAGAGTGATGAAGAGCCATCATTACCTGTTCTTACAAGGGAAATGAGTGATCCTCGTAAGTGTCTAACATTGAAGCATGTTGTGTCATCACTAAAGATTTTCCTTCTCCCCACTTGAGTGTTTCTATATGTGTTGCTTACATATCACAGCTAATCCTGACGTGGCCCCATGTAGATATATTCCTGCAGCAGGCTTTTAATGGCAAAATACTTACCGTGTAAATTGAAATAATTGGAAATTACTGTGCTTTTGTCCAATCTTTGGAAGATGTATGGACATTCATATTCAGCACATTATTTTATATTCTTGCAACAAAGTGTAGTAAGCCTCGCCCATTTCAATCTCGCACGAATCGAAAAATTTGCCAAGTCAAAAGAGAAATTATACCTGGGATGGATGTAAACATATGATAACCTTATTGTGTAAGTCAAAGGATTTTTTGCGGTCCCATAGGATTCAACTTGGGCGAGGTTAACTGTCATTCAAATATAAGACTTGTCAGAGCAATGTTGTGAAGCTGTATTGTTTATTGTTCAGATGACCCCTAGATCAACTAAGTCTGTTTATTTCTTTACACTTTCATAATTATGTCGTATTTTGAAATGAGAATGTCTTACCCTTTTTTTACAGAAACCTATCAGAATTCACAAATATGTGGCGTGTGGATCGCATTATAAATTTACTTTTTGAAAGATGACATTTCCTAAACAAGGCAGTCGATATGGAAAATGCAGAAAGATTAATGAAACACTGCGTGAATGTGTGAATGATATTGAACAGTCTATTCAGAAGTTATTATCTTTTACACTTTTGGTTCATTCCATGGCATGCCATTTGTAGATGAGAACTCTACAATTTGTGATGTTACAAATATTAGAACAATATAAAGAAAGTTGAAAAAGTGTTTCACAAATCTTCATTCAAAGGTCAAGGTCAAGTGCTTGTTTGACATCCCAGACAAAAAAAAAAAAGTGTATTCTGTTTTCTCACCATTTTGAGAAGAAAATCTCTGAAATATGCAGTTTTGTGATTTTTTTTTATTTGTATATATTGTCCCACTATCTCACTTTCACTATCAGCTGTGGAGTTCCCATCCATATATGGCTGCACATCAGATGAACTAAAACTTAACTTTTTTTTTAATTGACAGTCTGATTTTCTTCAGACTTTTACTGGTCGTTTCGCTGATTCTTTTGCATTCACTGAATCCATGTTTGGAAGAGTGCCCCTTTAAAGAACCAGTTTTAAGAAAAAAAAGCAGTTTTTAGAATTAAAGAATGCTGGAAAAAGAAGCTACCTAGAAGATCAATACCAAGGGGAAAAAATAAAGAAAAACATACTTGGGATATTGATATTTTGTATAAAAAAGACAGCTTGATTTGATTAGTGAAATTAGATTGGACATTTTGGCTTTGAATTGAACTTGTGCATGATCAAAATTTTGTATTCAGATGCAAATGCTGAGGAAGATTCATCATTACAAAGGCAGCCTCCAGAAGTAGATTCTCTTGTGAGCTCTGGACCAACTCCTTCACCATCAGCGAATTGTCCAGACTCTGTTGAAACTACATCAAAAGCTGCAACTGATGAAGAAACACCTTCAGAACAGTCCAAAACATTGGCAAGTCCCCCTAAGGTGAGCATGGAGTCTGAGTTGGGACAGGCAAAAGATGATGGACATGTCCAAGAAACCTCTCAGGCCACTACCTTGGATCCTGAAGACACTGACTCCACAAGTTCCAGGCCAGACACACCACGTTCGCACCAGTCAGATTATGTGGTAGAAGATACTTCCCCAAATCTCAGATCACTGCGATCTGGTCGCAAGTCGCCTGCTGCTGCCACAGCTCCAGGGCTCGAAGGTGGGCCTATAGGAACAAGGAGCAGGAGCTCCAGTGGAAGCACAACAGCTTCTGCAGAGAAGGAAGGTGAGGGAACATCAGACCAAGAAGGTGTGACTACAAGAAAGCGTAGTATGCGACACAATACCAGAGGTATGTTGCAAAAGTATCTAGAATATTACTACCAGTATGTACCAACATTATGCATTTATTTAATTTTTTTTTTCCAAATCACAAGAGTTAGAGTCTGTATAATTTGGAAAGTTTTTGCAAAAACTGTACTTGAATTAAATACTGTATACGCGGTTATTTTCGCGAGGGTTTTATTTTCGTGAATTTTGCGAGTTTCGGGCTGATTGTGAAATTAAAAACACGCGAAAATATTACCTCGTCATACCTTAAGTACAAATCGATGACAAAATGCATCCAACGCTGGCCAGACCAACGCGGCTGTTACACCGGCCAGTACGTAGACACACTCCTACTAGTACGTACACTATGGCCGTGGGGCTGCGGACTGTAGAATTTAGGATCACGACAGAGTAGGATCGCGGACAAATATCAACTTGATATCAAAAAATTTCTTCAATTTGAAGACTTACCAGTAAATAGTCCAGGCTAGAAGGCACCCAACCTTGTTTTTTGATATATACAATGTTTTTTTATGGTTTCTTGTCAATTCGAGGGTGCTGATTCCAAATCCGATTGATGCCACTCGCGTAACCTTGAGCATTTTCGGCAAAATGCAAAAATCCAAAATGGCCGCCAGATATGCTAATGCGGCCGTGATAAACACAATAATGTGCCTTATATGACCAATTATTCCACCAAACTTTATACATTTCTGTTCCTAGAGTTACTCCATCTGCATTTGCAAGAGAATTTTCATTTCATATAGGTTCATGTAGTATTTAAAGCTCATTTTTTATTCAAAATGGCCGCCATTCCTATGCTTATGTGCTATATGAATGGCAAAACATATGCATGGAAATACAGAACAAATTTACTGTATTTCCAGTCCCGTACCTACGCTGGCATGAAGTATTGCATGTGTAATACAAATATGTTGGGTGTCACTTACAATATAGAGGGCCTCCATGTATATTTGAGCATTTAGTATTCATAAACCTTACGATGTTTAACACAATTTCTTATATACTTCATTTTGTCTCAACAACGAATTCAAGTTCACTAAACGTCTCGCAAGACCATCATATTCTACATGCAGGTTGAATATAGAAATGTAATACTAACACAATATATTAAGAAGTCTACATGAATGGTATTTATCAAATAATGTTGAAAGTGGAGGGGAAGCTAGAAAGCAAAGCTTCTAATATGCATTCCCCTAAAACCATATCAACAAAGTACAGAAAAATCCAATACAGTAAGTGCAGAGATATATGGTTGCAGACAAAAACACATCGGACATTAATGACCCAACTAAAAACCCTTTACATTGTAGATTTGTTTTTACCAGCAAGGAGTTGGGGGGGGGGGGGGGGGGTGCGGGGAGGGAGGAGTCCTGAGGCGAGTTTGAAATGGATCATAACCTCCATCACTTTGATATGATATAATTTAGAAGTACCGCCTTGCTATTATCGAGCAAACTTGATTTTCTTCGTGAATTAAAACAACAAAAACTGGTGAAGGCATAAACGAAACTATCCAAACGCAATATCGTACAAATTATTCATTAAACATCAACCAAGGAGCAATGTGAAATACCTCTTTCAGTTCTCTCACAGTTCCCAGGTGTTGATAATATACACTTTGACATCATGATCTCATTCAGTCTTGTCTTAAAAATAGAACTGTCATTTTTATTGTCTTTAAAGAACCCTTGGATGTTTGGTAGCAGGCGACATCAGCTCCAAATTTCAAGAATTCTCAGGCTAAAGATGCATATTAGTCCTGCAATTGCTTTAATTGCAACCACATCTGGTGATGTTCAGCACTTCCTCAGGAGTCAGAGGGCAATTATTTGCCATAGAAACAGAATGAAGACATTAGGACATGCTTGATCACCACCCGTTGAAGCCCTATGGCTTTGTTGCCAGGCCAGAGACAGTTGTAGGTAATTTGGGTGGTATCGGAGATGACATCAGACTAGCATCTGCACCAACCTGTTTTGGGGTCAAAGCTTTCAAGTTACGGGAGGGAAATCTAGGTTTGTGGGATTTCAGACGCATTGATGGCAGGTTGTTCAAGGGGGCATTTCACACTATAAAAAAAAAAATCCGGGTCAGAACTGACCCGGAACTGGGTCCGTTGGGGTCACACACCGTTCCAAGTCAGAAATGACAAGGAATGGGGTCAGATATGACCCAATCCAGAGTCATGATTGGATCAGGGTGACCCCATTCCGGGTCTTCATGACCAAATTCCAAGTCATTTTTGACCCGGAAAGGTGTGTGACGCCAACGGACCCAGTTCCGGGTCAGTTTTGACCCGGATTTTTTTTAGAGTGCATGAAGCGCTTTGTCAGATCTTTTCTTTTTGACAGCTGTTATAAGCTACTAAAATCCTTGCATCTGATTGGCTGAGAGCAAATTTGTCAGACAAATTTGTCAGACAAAACGCTACATGAAATGCCCCCATGCTATCGTGTTTAGAAGGTCAGGGTATGCGTTGACGGCACTGGTGAGTGGTGACACTTGTCATCCTTTCCTTCCAGCGTGAGGGAGAGTGATCGAGAGCCAGTGAAGGAGGGTGGACTTCCTTAGCCTATGCTTGGAAGGCTTGCCACAGAGCATAGCATTGGCAAGATGGTTATTAAGATGGAAGGCATGGGTCTGATGATAATCTTACAAAGGTTGGGGCAAAGTCTCCAGAAGGTGAAGTACTCCTCTATTGTCTTGAGATGGGTCAGTACTCAGCTGATGTCATCCAAGGACTTTCTATGAGACGTTATAAAGGCGAGATCATCTGCAAACTTCCTACGTGAAGCGAATGTGATGTCACCATGTATTTGTATGTTAGAAGAGCTCTAGTGGAGTTAGTTTACAGCTACCATTAAGGAGGCCATCATTCAGAGTCCTAACAAAGCTGGTCTGGTTACCTAGAGCAATCATGAGTCTGCAAGTGCTGAAGATTAAAGACAAGCAGTGTGAAGTTGTTATAACACTGCTTTCAGAATGAGGCAGCACTGTACAGATCTCAGAGTCTCCCTTGACATCATTATACGCAAACACATTCACTTCGAAAAAATGGTGGTAAAATTCATCTACCATATATAATTCATCTGGGTTAACATGAAAAATTTTGGGGCATTGTTTTCATTTCAGAGATTTGACGACAGGAAGTGAGGTGGTCTGTTTTTTTCCTTTTTCCCCTGCCTCATATTCTTTCTCGGATGAGGGGACTGAAACGTTTGTATAATGTCGCTTTTAGATAATGTAGAACAGGACAGGAAATTTGAATTTTCATTTGTCTCATCATGTAGGATTCAGCCTTTTAATTCAGTAAATCAGAGTGAATATTGTGCTGTCAAACATCTCAAGGCAAGCAAGTATCAAATGTTCATATCTAATAATGCCTGATAAACAATCTCGATGTTGGCTTCAATTCAAGCTTTGGTGGATTTTTCCAAATTCCTAGGGAAAAATTCAGATTGAGGTACGTAGCAAATTCAGATGTTTGCATCAAAAAATAAAACAGTTTTTGTTACTAACAACCTTCTGATTTATAATCAGCACACAAATTGATAAACAGTGTACCTGAGTGACAGAAAAAAAAGAAAATTTGTTTATTTCCATGTACACTTTGCCGTTCATATTGTGCAGGGGTATATGAGTGGCATCCATTTTGAAGTTTTGTATTAAGAAGAATATAATAAGCCTAAAAACAATAGATTTTCTGTTTGTTTGCTTGTTTTGCTATCGGCACTCATCAGATTTGCATTGCACATGCAAAACTTGATAAAAGTGAAGGTATGTGACTGAAAATTCGTCTTCTATTTCTATGCATATTTTTTTTACCATTCATATAGTACATGAGTATAGGAGTGGCGGCCATTTTGAATTGAAAATAAGCTTAAAATACTAAATGTACCTCTTAAAATGAAAAATTTCTTGCATGTGTAAGTAGAATTATTCAAGGAACAAAAATTTAAAAAACTTTGATGAAATGATCAGTCATAAAATTGACATAACTGGGATTATCATGGCCAAATTAGCATATCTGGCGGCCATTTTGGATTTTTGCATTTTGCCGAAAATGCTCAAGTTTACGCGAGTGGCATCAATCAGATTTGGAATCAGCACCCTCGAATTGACAAGAAACCATCAAAAAACATTGTATATCAAAAAACAAGGTTAGGTGCACTTTCTATGGAGCCTAGCCTGGACTAGTAAAGTTAAAGTACAGTCAACCTCGCCTAAGTCGACCTCGCACAAGTTGAAAACTCGGCCAAGTCGAAGCTCCAGAAAGGTCCCGATTTTCTCTTTACTTATTTCTTTAAAATAATCTTTCACAAGTCAAAGTTTTACAAGTCGAATTTCGCCTTCGTCGAAGATAATTTCAGGTCCAGATTTGTCTAAATACATGTTATTTCCCTCGCACAAGTCGAAGTTTTTTTTTCCTCCGTACGTCATTCAAACATTGAAGTAAAAAAAAAAAATTCTTTCATTCTTTAATAAACAAACGAAGGAAAAACGCACTACTGTTGTAATAAAATACTCCCAAGGGTCGAATACAAGTTAATCCTAATATCCCTTGTATCCTCGATGTCCAGCTGAGAAGAACATAAATCAGAATCATGTACCAGGTTAGAGGCGAGCCATGTGCGGGCGGTGCAGCAGGGTTTGTGGGGAAAAGACAAGAAGAAGAAAAAAATCCTTGCACAAGCCACCAATCAGCGGCGAATGTTTGCGAGCGTAGCGTGTTGAAAATTTGCAGCAACAAAAACTGTTTCCGACAGTAAAAACAGTCTGCGAGTTTGACTGCATTTGTTTACGAATTTGCTTGCAAATTCCCTAATGGAGTGCGCTACGCTCGCAAACATTTACAGCTCAGTGAGATTTCGCGGAGCACGCGAACAATTTGCGAAGGACACGAATGGCAAAATCCAAAATTCGAAAATTTTTGTCCGAATGTGTAAAAGCACCAGTCTGTTATTTATCTTATCATCGTACGGAGCAGAATATTACCGTTATTCATTTCCAAATTTAAAAGCAAACATCCGACATTTATTTTATTATCGTACGGAGCCTAATGTTACTGCTGTCCACTTACGAAAGTGAAATGAACCATCTGACAATTATTTGAGCATCGCACAGGGCCAAATGTTACTGTTTTAATTTTTGACCGTCAAGGCAGACATCATTTACCATCAAACGCAGCTGAATGTTACTGTTATTCACTTCCAAACGTAATAGCAATCATCTGACATTCATTTTGCCATCTTCCGGAGCCAAATGTTATTGCTATTTATATACTTTCGAAAGTAAAAACAAACATCCGACATATCATTTAATCATCGTACGAAGTTGAATATTATTGTTATTCATTTCCGAACGTAAAAGGGATCATTTGACATTTATTTTAGTATCTTCCTGAGCTGAATATTATTATTTACTTTCGAACGTAAAAGCAAGCATCCGGCATTTATTCTATCATCGTACGGAGTTGAATATTATTACCTGGTATTATACATTTCCGAACGTCAAAGCAAACATTCGACATTTATTTCAGCATCTTCCGGAGCCAAGTGTTATCCTTTTTCATTTTCGAAGGGACAATCAAATATCTGACATTAATTTTAGCACCATACGGAGCTGAATCTTACCGTTATTCATTTCCAAAAGTATAAGCAATCATCCGACATTTATTTTAGTATCATATGGAGTCGAATATTACCGTTATTCATTTCTTAAATTAAAAGCAAACATCTGACATTTATTCTAGCATCTTACGGAGCCGATTGTTACCGCTGTTCATTTCCAAAAGTAAAGGCAAATATCCGACTTTTTTGGTGGCCCAACGTGCGTTTGTGACTGAAATTTAGTTGCCGAATTAAAAACGATATCCCCAAACACATGACGACGCCCCGAACTCCCGCGTTCGTTTGGCGATCTTTGGCAGACATTACGTGCAACGCATTTCAATCATCGCAGTCCAATTATTGGGCTTCAGGATTCTTTTTTAAAACTTAAACAAAACAAACACACTAATTATAACATATTAATACCGTCTACTATAATTTCACGGCCAATAAAAACATAAAAAGACATTGCGTTATGAAAATTCGTCACGAAATACAAGTCGAAAAAAAATTCGACTTTCGCGGAAGTCGAATTTCGCGTAAGTCGAAGTGTTTTCGTCGGTCCCAATAGATTCGACTTAGGCGAGGTTGACTGTATTGACAACAGGGTTCGTGCAACGTTTGGTTCTGCCAATAGCCCCTTTCTGTTTGAATTGATGACTTAATGTGACTCGGTCGAGAGGAACCTGGGAGAGCTTGAGAGCCACGCTGAATTGACGTTCCTCTGGACCGAGTCACATTAAGTCATCAATTCGAACAGAAAGAGACTATTGGCAGGACCAAACGTTGCACGAACCCTGTTTTCAATACTTCATCTTTACAAGTAAGTCTTCAAATTGAAAAATTTTTCGATTTCAAGTTGATATTTGTCCGCGATATTCCCCTGTCATGATCCTGCATGCTACAGTCCGCGGCCCCATTATACGCTATGCGTACGGGGCTGCTGGTCGCAGTTATGTGCTACGTTTGCCTACGCGAACGAACACCGGCTCGATGTGGTTGGGTGAGGCCAATTGATGCATGTAAAACTTTCGCTAGCGCTAGCGCAGCTACATTTTGTTGCAACATTTGGTAGGTACTTGTGAATGCCGTGTGTGAGTGTCTCGCTGCAAGTTCCCGTAATTGTTTCATTTTATAAATCTTCTACTGTGTCTTTTCTATTGTCATGTTTGGGAAGTCACAATGCAAATGGAAAAACGTTACGAGTACGTTGGCAAGTGTTTGAACGTGTTTCTTGGGCTTGGTAGTAGACCCTACTACTAACGTTACTAGTATCAATCGCGAATTTAACAACACGCGAAAATGCCGCTGATACCGCGATTCGCGAAAATATCTGTACGCGAAAATATTGGCGTATACAGTATTCATTCTGGCCAGAGCAATTGAATACAGCCCACCTAACATGTATTTGTGAAAATAATTCTGAGCAAGGGTGATAATGGGAACATTTTCAAAGTAGCTTGGACTGTAATTCAGTCAAATGAAGTTTTTTTTTTAATGCTATTATGTCCCAGTCATCTATTAGTTTTGTGAAGCCAAGAAAGCAGATGAGACCGAGGCCTGCAACAAACAGTAGACCACACAACACACCTTCAATAACACTAAACAGTTTCAGGTTTAAATAATGAAACTGATGCACATTCTTAACTTTGAGCTTTCAATCATCATGCCAATATTGGCTTGTGTGCAGTCTTTAAAGCAAAAGACTTTCCGAGCAACAAGAAAGTTCAAGCCTGACACACATAGTACCTAGAAAAGCACTCGTAGAGTGCAGACCTCGGCCAAGCAGCTTGTTTTCAGCCATAATATGCTAAAAATGGCATAGATGGAAAATTTGATGTTAATTGGTCAAGTCATTGTTGAGATATTGCATTCTCAAAATACATCAGAAAGAAGAAAGAATGAAAGTTGTCACTGTGACGACATTGTAGTATTGATAGTTGAAATGTTATTTAGAATTCATATGCTTCTGGAATATGCAATAAACACAGGGGGTACCCTTGCATGTTGAGGAGATTGGCGAAATGAAGAAAGGCAAGTTTTGTCACTATAATTGCACATAGACATGCACACGGAATTTCAACTTTGGCGTATGCACATTACCTTGTTATTGGTCAAGACTGACCAGAAATGGTACTCCTGGAAGTATCAGGAATCCAAATATGGCAAAAAAAGTTTTTGTTTTTGTTTTTTGTTTTTTGCTTACGTGCTGTGTGCACAAAAACCGTGCAGAAATTTTTAAAGCACTTAGAATTGTCTAAAACGCATGGAAAATTGTTTGGGAAGTGATTTTGAGCATTTTAAAATTTTGATGTGCACCTCATGATAGCCCGACTGATAAGGATTGTGCAGGAAGACCGGCAGTCACATGAACTAACTACAGTAAACCTCGCATGAGTCGAAGCTCTTGAGACTGACAAAAATGCGTCGACTTAAGTGAACTTTTTTTTCGACTCACAGTTATGTACATGTATTATAGTACATTTGCATGCATGTGTGTGTGTGTGTGTGCGTGCATGTGTGTGTTTGAATTCAAATTTGTCTGTTCTTGAAGATAATGTTCTTATTTTGTTCTAAATTGAACATGGAATTTGTATCAATACTAGTAGTTAAACGTAGTTCTGAGAATGTCTGCGCTAATGTGGCAATGTGCATGTGCTATGTCTTTGATGCAACATAGGTAGCCATCTCTGTCAACCTACCCTGAGACAAACACTCTCCCAGGCCCATCCCACCTCCATTGAACAAAACTATACAGCCAGACGGGCACGCACAAACAAGCTCCGCCCACTTGGCCTGTCACTAAAATATTAAAGCAGCGATTGGTTGACCAAGGAGTTCTGGCTTGACATGGATAAAGTATGGATGTGCTGTGTGTATGGATAAAGTATGGATCGATGTGCTGTGTGTATACATGTATACGTGTGTATATATTCGACATGCGTGCGGAGCGGTAAGGTGTAAGATATTGAGTGTGCATGCTTACCTGCAGCAGGTCAGGGATGGGGTTCTGCGACATGCCGATTTTTTTGTTCTCCTCTAAATGTAATGAGAATGCCAGACAAATCTTCGGCTCAAGTGATGTAAACTACGTGTATTTTGTACAAAAGGGACTGAATGTTTTACTTCGACACAGCCGAAATTCGACTCTCGTACTTCGGCTTATCCAAATATTTCTCAGAGAAAATACAAAGGGAAAAATCAGGACTTTTTATTTTGCTTCAAGTTAAGTGATTTTCGACTCACTCGACGTCGACTTATCCGAGGTTTACTGTATTAAATGATATAGATATGACATTTAATTTATGAAGATACGATCGATCATTTAATGTCATGACAAAATCACAAAATGGCGCCTAGTTGTAGATGACGTCACAGATAAGTTAACTTTAGGAACAAATTTCTTTATCTTTATGATTTCTTTATGTCATTGACATGACATAGGATAATAGAAAATTTAATGTTAATTGGTCAAGTCATTGTTAAGATACTGCATTCACAAAATCAGTCGAAAGAAATGGGAATAAAAAAAAAAGGACGATTCTGTACGGATACAGATCACGATGCACTTCTAGTGTATCACCTTATTATCCATTTCTTGTGTCATTATCAACTTTTCACAAAAATTTCACCCAAACCTGACAAAACTGACAAACAAACTAGATAAAACCAACATTGGCAAAAACATAACCTCCTTGGTGGAGTGAACAATCGATGCAAGTACAATGTAGCTCAGCCTTCAGCAAGAAACTCACCAAATACTTTGTGAAAGCCAAAATGTCATTTGTTTGGAATGATGTCTTTGTTTTGCACACACTTTAGAAAACATCTGGTATCAGCCAGGCCAGCAGGAAAACCCCTTCGATTTAATGTTGATACTTTTTGCATCATAAGGCATTTGCCTGTTATTATGCTAGGGACATAAGTTTGAAATTCTGCAACTTTCTAATTTTAGATATGACAGACAACATTTGACGTCTCATGAACTCAATCTTAAGCAAAAGCTGTCACAATAAATTGATATCTACAGAATATGCTTACTGTGTAAGATTTCTTACCTTGTTAAATTACATTCCACATCATCCATGAATTCAATACCTTGTGGTTATGCGATGTGTCCCTGAAGTACAATTTAATAGCAAGGGGAAAATGTATAACAACCTGCCAGTTAATAGGGAACTATAGGTTTTCCCATCCATTTTCGCACTTTTGTCATTCAATTTCAAAGATTTATTATTCAATTTCGTCCCGAGAAGCACGTGGAACGCAAATCCTAACTTCAATTTCGTCAATTGTCATTGTAATTCGTTTTTCGTCAAACATTTTCGAAGACATAGCATTCAGAATCGTCAATTGTCATTCAAATTCATCCCTCCCACTGACGGACCGCAAAATGTGAAGATCAAATTCGTTTTTGTTCACACAATTTCATGAATTTTTCATTCAAATTAGTCAGATGTTGTCGATTCTTTATTTTGATGGTGAACCAACTGTAAGCTGACATATTTTTACTTTCTCTCGTAAATGGTATCGTTACACATTATTCCCTAACCATTTGCTTAGACAATACACATGAAAAACATGACTGCCAACCAAAATTGATTGAAGGATAAACAACAGTCAAAAGTCATAACCCAGGACAGTATGTCAGTGTCACCTTTTGAACTTTAACTCGTAATGTTCAGGTTTTCGCATCGTAATGCATGAAGCAAACTTTAAATTTTGTACCCTGGAAAGCAGCAAACATAATTATGTTATCCATTCTTTGACATTAAACAGGCTACAATTCTACACTTAAATTTTGTCTTTAATCATGTTTGCCTAGAAATCGTTTGTCAGTGTTTTCGTTTGCGAGACGGTACGTCTGCTTGTATCAGTGTGTACTCGGATTGCTTGTGTGTGTGTCTGTATCTATGATTCTGTGTGTTTGGGGGGGGGGGGGGGAGGACACTTGTGTGTATGTCAACTCCTGAATGTAAAATGTGAACGGTTACAGGAAAAAAAAAAATACATGAATGACTGGAAAATCACACCGGATAGAGATACTAGACGAATATGAATGAAAATTTAACGAAAATGATTGACAAAAGACGAAATCGATCCTGCTGTTTTGAGTGCTGCAAGTGAGACTAACGAATTTGAACTGTAAATGACGAAAATGTATGCCAAATGAATGGACTTTATTTGAAAATGAACGACGAAAGACGAATTTGAAAGTAAGATTGGCCTATTCCCAACATCCTGCGACGAAATTGAAGGAAAGATTTGTGAAATTGAATGAAAAAAGTTTGAAAATGAATGGGAAAACCTATACTATGATCCCTATTTTCTGTCCCTTGTGCTCTGTGTAGTTAAGTAGCCGTGAGTTGTATTATCACTGCTCTGTTCTGTATTTTCTTGACAAGTTTTCTTTCTGATTTATTTTGCTTTTTTGCTTTTTTGCTCATCACTTCAGTGATCCCTCAAATTTATATCCAAGTTGATTTCTATCCCTTGGTTTTGTGTCCAGTTTATTATAGCTTCTTACCACACGAGCAATGAAAATTAAGGGGTTTCAGGGTCCTAGGGATAAATACTGTACTAGGGGTTTCCATTGCTCAGTTGCTAACAGCACTAATCTAACAATCCTGAGGTCTCAGGTTTGGATCCCCAGAGTCCCATATCTGTTGTATTTTTCCCCTCATTTTCATCCAAGTTTAAAACATATGTGATAGATTGGGATGAAACTTGCTGAGGGCTTATTCGTGACGTTCTCCATACAGTCTTAACTTGTTTCATTGATGTGTTTTAATAGCATTATTTTTTTATTGCCTTTTCTCTCCTTGCTCTTCTTCTTTACAGCTGAGATGTATTATGGGCCAATCCCTGCGTACAAGCGAAGGAAAACCAATCAGAAGTGAAGAATGGATCTGAAATAGAAAGACTGGTCTAAAAGTTGTAACCATAAAATAGTGACTATTTCTTAAGTGTTAATGTTATGTGTCTAATTCAGTTTAGAGCATTGGTGTTTATCAGGAGACATTTTCAGGAAAATATGCATTCATGCAGATGAAAATCAACAACTTGTATTGCTGCACTCTAGCAAGCTACAGTGACTTATATTGCAAGTCTCTTTACATCTGATGTGGTTAGATGTAAACTGCCCATCACAAAAAAATTCTGATGAAACTCTACCCCCCCCCCCCCCCATTTCTTTGCAAAGGAAAGAAAGTCTTGTTAGGTATGGCACTGGAGAAACAATAGTCCAAACATAGTGGGGAAGAGTCATACACTTACAAATGTACCACTGTACTAACCCTTAATACACATGTCATGTTAGCATTGCTAAAAACAAGCTCAAAGTGGTCACTGATAGTGACACCTTTTTCCTCGACAGTTTTGATAAACAGTAAACATGAAGATACATGGGACAGGAGAAAATCTTTCAGCTGATACAAAAACTCAGTATGCATGTTTTCACAGAGCTAGGAGTATCTCCATGAGTCACCTTTACTTGTTAATTAACATGTGTATGGTAGGAGGATGATTTTAAATTGACTGCTAATGTTGTGAGCTCATGGAGGTTATTGGTCTTTGAATTGATCTCCCTTTATTTAGGGAAACCTTTGGAATTGTAAGGCAAGTTCAGCTATGAGTCTGGTAAATAAACCTCTACTGGCCGACATGTATGATCAGCTGCAGTTTGAGCCTTTCACAGCAACCCATTCTGAGCATACAGACAATCCATTTTTAACAGTAAACTCTTTCCTTATCAACAATTGCCCATTTTAAATCATCATGAAGGTCAAGAGGAATTTAGTTGAGTTTTCCCACACTTCAGTTTGAATTGAGGCTTCAGAAAGTCAGTAACAGCTGATCATGCAGCACAAGTCAAGGAGCATAACAAACACTGGGTGATTTCAAGTTCGGTGCTAGTGCTAGTGCTAGTGCTATCTCAGCACTAGCACCGGCGATAAAACCGAACTTGAAATCACGTTGGTGTTGGGAGTTGACCTCAAAATTATGACGTATTTCTAGTTGCTAGTGCTGGGCTCGGTGTTGAATGTTGTCTGCTGAACCGAACTCGGCCGTTTGTGTTAGCGATTTACGTGCTTTTTCCCCATTGACTAACACTAGCCCCTAGGGATTATCATTTTCGTAATTTCAAGTTCAGTGCTGGTGTTAGCATTGCTGTGCAGACCCGCATTCACTCCTATAATAGATGCCCGTTTTACGTGCAAAGCCTATTCTAATACAGCAGTTGCCCACGTAACGTACATGAGCACTGCAGACGTGGCTACATAAATTTGAGCCTGGGAGCAAGATTAAGATAGTTGTGTTTTTAGGAAGGGATGAAATTTGAGGCATTTTGATTTGTTTTCCTCATTATGAGTCTAAAACTAAGCAGTCATGGCTGCATCTTTTAATATTTAACTGTAATCACGCACAATAATTTTTTTCGTCACACAATTCCCGTGGACTGCGCAGTGGTGCTATGCTAGCACAGCGGTGTTGGGATCGATAATTTTGATCGGTATCGCTTCGTTAATAATCTGACCGTCAATGTTGGAGCTCGATTTAACGCAGTTATTTGGGAGCTAGCACTAGCACTAGCACCGAACTTGAAATCACCCACTTGCATCGAATATACATGTATGCATTTTGCACAATCACACTCATGGTTGCAATGTACTGACATACAAAATATTGCTTTTTAGATGTGACACTGCAGAGCATAAAATTACATTGTTGAACAGTCTTGTTATCATAGTTTATGTGTTTATCAATGGGAGCTATCAAATCATGTTGACATAGGTAATTTGTTGGCTTGTTGTTGAAGTTCCCTAAGAGTCTTTTTATATAAAAGGCATCCTCTATTTGCATGCATTACTCAGTATGGCAAAGGGGACATTCTCATTGACATGAATAAGGACAGTTTTCAATACAGTGCACTCCCGTTATAACGAAATGCTCGGGACCGGCAGTTTTCTTTCGTTATAACGAAATTTCGTTATAACCGAACAAATACAATATATAACGAAAACAAGGAACCACGTATATATATCCTATTATGTTTGCTTAATACTCATCAAACACTGGAAAGCTATGTGAAATGTGATGGGATAACTGTATTACAATAATAAATGCAAGTTCCCCTCAGAAACTGTGCGTGACACTAGGAGCGAACACACAGTGGTGTGAAGCGTTCACCCATGCAGAGACGCTATAAATGCATGTTCCACTACGTATTTTCGAAAGCAATTCGCATTTCGTTATAATGGAGCACATTTCTTTTGTTTTTCTTTGTCTGTGGCGCTCGGAAAAGACTTCGTTATAACAGAAATTTCGCTATAACCGTGTTCGCTATAAGCGAATTTTGTACCATAGACTTTAATGGTGATAATTTTGGGACCAGAAGATTTACTTCGTTATAACGAAATTTCGTTATAACCGTGTTCGTTCTAACGGGAGTGCACTGTACACTCAAATGAAATAGTTGCTAAATAGGATTCAATCTGTGACATTTAAAAAATTCCTGATACTTTCTGTGAAAGAGTAATGGCTTGTGTTTAGTAGAGGACATCTGACAGCAACCCTCCCTTTACGTGTACAAATGCCATACAGTATCTGGTATATTCCATAGAAAGACTGATTTTCAACGCACTGAATGAAATGTATGATAATTTTGTTATCTGCAAGAGAGAGCAGTGATATTTGAATTTTGTATTCTGTGAATGAAATTATCATCGTTTATTAAAGTCAGAATTGTGTTTTCCTTCATCACCTTGAAAATTGTGTAGTATTAATGGAAATTATTTGATATGCTTTTTGTTTTCTGTAATTCCTCGTGCTTGGAAATATCGATGTTTTTTTTTTTCATGCCTCCACCACTAAGTGTTGCCAGAGGCATTATGTTTTCGAGTTGTCCATCCGCAATCAATTTTGTGGACAGCATAACTTAAGACCCATTTGATGTATCCAAATGAAACTTGACATAGGTAATATGTATGAGTGGACAAAGTTGTGCCTATCAAGTCTTGAGTGCACATGCTTAAGATCAAAGGTCAAGGTCAAATTCTTAAGATTTCACTATTTCCCCCATATCTATGTAGTGACTGAAACTTTGTAGTATATACATGTACATGTATTAAAAGATTATGATTCCCTATGGAAAGGGTTTGGCCATGGGATCAAAGGTTGAGTGAAAGTGCTTAAATTTCACTTTTTCTTCACATCTCAGAAATGACTCAAGGTATCTTCATGAAACTTAGTACATATACATTTACTGCATGGAAATTGTTGAATCATGGAGTCAAAGGTCAAGGTCAGGTTGAAATGCTAAACTTATACGATTTAGTGCTGAAATTACACTTTTTTCCCATACACTGAAGATCACTCAATGCATGTACTCGATCAAACTAGGTATATACAAACATTAATGCATAGTGATTCCGTAGGGGAAAGATTTGAGCCATGTGGTCAAAGGTCAAGCAAAGATGTTAAACTGTCACAATTATGTCCCATATTTGGAAAATAGCTCAAAGTAGGCCTATACTGTGAAAATTGGATGTTACCCGTTAAAGATAATTTGAAAAAAGTTGTGGGCCATAGGGTCAAAGGTCAAGTGAAAATGCTCAAATTCTTGAATACTTGCCCTCTGAAACAATATAGCCATCCATCTAAATGGAACCTAATTCAAGGAATGTAAACACTCAAAACATTGAAATGACATGTTTGAAAGTTTGACACAACCACAAATGTGGTTGTACCAAACTTTCAAACATGTCATTTCAATTTGTTGCCAATCATATAAAACTGTTGTATCTCATTGTCAAGATATACTCTATGCCGATTAGGAGAACCATGTGATATGGTGGAGGCATACCAGTCGCCATAAGAACATTTCTGTTTTGTCATATACTGTATCAGTCATGTAGGCGAGATTAGCATTGCTGTGATCACAGTGGAAGAAGACCAAATTGGTAATAACAGAGTTACTGTTATGTTGGGATCTGTATCTCCCAAGTAGCCAACTTATCAGAAGTTGTCTTTCAGCTTTGAATGGATTTTATTCCTCTATTGCAATGACTATGAATGGAATGAGAAAATCTGAAATCCAGCAATGGTTGTGGCATGTCACGTTTTATAATTAATTTCAGTCATGGCACTGTATGAATGCGACAAATTACACCGAATATTTAGTGTTAAAGCATTGTGATTACATTACATGCTTTACAAGTTCAACAAAACAAAGAATGTCAGCATCCAAGGATGCCAACATTTTATTGTATGGTCAACATACACAAGCAGGTGTCTCTTAAAAGTTACAGTAGTGGTAAAATCACAGCTGATGGGATATTCCCTACCTGTTGCCATACTTAGGAACTGCCATTATCACAAGTGCTTTATAAAACAGGGCCCAGGTCTTTCACACTTTGAAGATGTTGACAGACAACCTGACACAAGATATCTTAGTGGCCTTCAGGGGCAATATCTGTAGTGAGTATGAGTACCCTGTTTTTCTTTTTTCTTTTTTTTTTTTAAATACAGTTCAGGTTTATGTAGGTGTCCCAGACATGCTGCACACACATGATCTTGGTGCAGACAGTATGTCATATTTTGTGATGAAAATTTGCTTAAATGGGAGTGAGAGCAGTGTAAATATTGCCCTCTGGACAATAATTTCAGTAATACCAGTATGGTTGTGCATTATTGAAAATCAAACTTAATTGCTCTGTTGATTGTTAAGTTCAATGCAGAGATATTATAATTTTTATTTGATGCAGGTCACAGTGAAGAAAAACATCATAGACTCATTGTCTCTGATCATTTATGCTAATCATTTTTAGTCACATCACTTCAGCCAAAAATTCTTACCTGTATGAGTGCAAAGCCCTACTCACAAAGTCCATTTTTTAAACAATATATACACAGTACATAACAGTAGAATTAAAGCATAGCAGTAATTCTTTGACTACATGAGTGGATGGTTTCCTACAAGTGTTAGCACAATGGTAACGGCAAGAGTTGAGCATTGGTTTCTTACATGATTTGAATTTGAGTGATGTACAATTTAGTGACTTTCAGAAGGGAATGAACATGCAAATATCATTCTAAACTGACCTGACATATCCACTTTTTCAAATTCACATTTTCATGTGAGTTGTGGTTACAACCAGGGAGGCTCACCTCTCTGTTACAACCAATCTTGTGAATTGAAACAGGATGAAGTTGATATGTGTCTAAAATCCTGAATGGCATAAATGTAGATTTGATTTGTGTATACATGTACATTAGTAAATTTGGTAAAATTTGGATGCTTTTATTAAATGGGTCAATCCATGTCAAATCATCCAGTGCTTGTCACCCGACCCCCTCCGATTTTCTTTAAAATCGCACCAAATGTTCCCCAAAGTGTCTGACAGAAAATCCCAAAATATTTTGCCCCAAGGTCAATTGGTTGCTAAGATACAGCCTCACATAGCAACCAATGCGCATTCCAAAATATTAGTTAAAAGAAAATTATGCATTTTTGATTGATTGTGGTAGCATGGATATTCATGCAAAAGTGTTCATTATCTGGAAATTGAGAGAACTTTACAGTCTTTGCAAGAAAAACTGACTGTGACGCGGAATTGACTTTTCGTTAACGTGCACGAGGTCACCGAAAATGGTGTTAAATGTTAATTTTGACAATTTTAATGCATATTTAGAGGCTAATATCTTCCGCATTTCATCACCTTAGGTTCTAAAATATTATGCTGTTGAAGGCTTTGACTTGCTCAGTAATTTTGAAAAAAATCAGCGGATTCGTGCCCACAGTTTTTATGGAGAGCGCCCTCAAAGTTGACAAAAATGAAAAATGTGCCAAATTCAAGGTCACGGATCACCCTTCGTCCCACCTAGGAATGACATCAATTTTTGTGTATTGATAGACATTTACCTATATTATCTTGGGTTACCAAAGAAATTTTGCTACCGAAATGTTCAATGGTATATTTACCCCACTGAAAATGGTCGTAAACGGCCAAATTCCCATGAAATATCACATATTGGGTTTAGAGGACATTTCAAATGTCCATGCTTTCAAGATGAAAAGCCCTAGCCCTGTGATATTTGCTGTAGGGATAGTCTGTTATACATATTCTAGTAATATATACCACAAAACACTTGTATTACATAATAATGACCTTGAAATTTAACCCAAACTTTGATAAAAACAATTAGTCGTTCCATTTTCCTCATTGCACTGCATGTAATATGTGCTTTGAAAGACTTTTCACAGAGCAATATTTCAAGAATTATGAAAGCTGACAGCCTACCATATTAAGGTTCTAAACTATTTGTGCTCTTCTTTCAGATTTAGTGTCAATTTGATCATGAATGTTATATCCTTGACCTTGAAGTGCTTCTAAAAATAGCTGTAAATTTGTTAACTACAAATTACACACACGAGAGGTGTTTTATGGCATAACATACTAGTGATTCTTTCACAGACACAAAAGTTTTTATGGTGTAAATGTTTTATACTGGAATAAATCTATAGGTTCTTGCAAGATATGTTACAATTAATTACTTTGTTCTGACAATGGCCCTGAATTTATGACCTTCAAAATCAGGAGAAATGCCTATTCCTGCCCATAAAGACCTGTATTTAAGTACATAATAATAGTTGATATTATGGACATTGCGCCCAACACATAAGATTCTTATTCTAGCCTGTGAAACGCACATTAAAAGCACTGACAGTCTTCTTTTTGGGGGGATTTGTTCTGTAACTTATGACAACTTCCAAAATAATTTCCATTCTTATGTATTTTCTTGTTTTTGGAAAATTTGTTATGTATTTCTTTGTTTTTTATTTTCTACAGCATTTGTGTTTTTTTTTTAATTGGAAATTGTCACAGCCCACTTTATCTACCATAATTTGAACAGAATTAATCAATCAAAGTGATAGGTAGTAAAAATGGTCAAGTTTTTATGAGTTTCACCACACAGCACTGTTTTCCATAGGAAATGCACACAAAATCACAAAATATTACTGTCCCCTTTCGTGATTGAAATTGAGGGTCATTGTCAGAACAAAGTAATTTATTGTAACATACTTGCAAGCACGTATAGATTAATTCCAGTATAAAACATTTACACTATAAAAAGCTTTTGTGTTTGTGAAAGAATCACAAGTATGTCATGCCATAAAATACCTGTCATGTGTGTAATTTGTAGTTAACAAATTTACAGCTATTTTTAGAAGCACTTCAAGGTCAAGGGTATAACATTCATGATCAAATTGACACTAAATCTGAAAGAAGAGCACAAATAGTTTAGAACTTTAATATGGTAGGCTGTCAGCTTTCATAATTCTTGAAAGATTGCTCTGTGAAAAGTCTTTCAAAACACATATTACATGCAGTGCAATGAGGAAAATGGAGCGACTAATTGTTTATATCAAAGTTTGGGTTAAATTTCAAGGTCATTATCATGTAATAAAAGTGTTTTGTGGTATATATTACTAAAAAATGTGTAACAGACTACCCCTACAGCAAATATCACAGGGCTAGGGCTTTTCATTTTGAAAGCATGGACATTTGAAATGTCCTCTAAACCCAATATGTGATATTTCATGGGAATTTGGCCATTTACGACCATTTTCAGTGGGGTAAATATACCATTGAACATTTCGGTAGCAAAATTTCTTTGGTAACCCAAGATAATATAGGTAAATGTCTATCAATACACAAAAATTGATGCCATTCCTAGGTGGGACGAAGGGTGATCCGTGACCTTGAATTTGGCACATTTTTCATTTTTGTCAACTTTGAGGGCGCTCTCCGTAAAAACTGTGCGCACGAATCCGCTGATTTTTTTCAAAATTACTGAGCAAGTCAAAGCCTTCAATAGCATAATATTTTAGAACCTAAGGTGATGAAATGTGGAAGATATTAGCCTCTAAATATGCATTAAAATTTTCAAAATTAACATTCAACACCATTTTTGGTGACCTCGTGCACGTTAACGAAAAGTCAATTTCGCGTCACAGTCAGTTTTTCTTGCAAAGACTATAAAGTTCTCTCAATTTCCAGATAATGAACACTTTTGCATGAATATCCATGCTACCACAATCAATCAAAAATGCATAATTTTCTTTTAACTAATATTTTGGAATGCGCATTGGTTGCTATGGGAGGCTGTATCTTAGCAACGAATTGGCCTTGGGGCAAAATATTTTGGGATTTTCCGTCAGACACTTTGGGGAACATTTGGTGCAATTTTAAAGAAAATCGGAGGGGGTCGGGTGACAACTTTTCTGAAAATTGGATGATTTGACGTGGATTGACCCACATGCAAGGATTTTGCTAGAATGAAAATATTAGGTGGTATGCACAAAGCAAGAGTTTGTTGCCATCAGGAGTACCAATTCACACTCTCCAAACACTTTTGCTTGTAACAGAGGCTGAAAATGAAAATGCCTACACTATTGTACACTCGTACACTCGTGAAATTCATACTTGGGAATGCCTATTGGAAGCCAGCAAATGATAACAGCACTTGTCTATGACAAATTCACTTAGACAGACCTAATGTACATGTATTAATGCATTAGTTGTCGTGTTACTGTTCTTGAGACAATTTTGCATGTACGAGTAGAAAAAGAGCTGTAAAGCTGTCTCCAGTCTGTATGGCAAACCTTTTGCGATAAAAGTTCCAGTGTTTTGAAAATGCAGACCATCACCTGGTCTTGATGAATTACACTGTATTTTATACATATGCATCTCTGAAATGTCAAATCAAATCCTTATTTGGGTGACTTGTGTAAAGATGAAGGTAAAATACAAGTGTATGATTATGCAATTTAAATCTGATTAGCCTTGATAGCAGACACTTGGTTGCGAAGCCCAAGTTACACAATTTATCTCAAAGCTGACACAGATTAAACTGTAAGCCAGTTTTGAAATGTTAAAGGAAGTCTCAGATATTTTGTGTGTAAATACATAATTTACTAAATGTAGGTGCAAAGACACTTGTAAATATGCATACATGAAAAAGGTTTTGATATGACTATATATTTAGTTTGGACAAATTTGAGTAGCGATGTACCCGTAGTATGGCTGCTTAAAAGTGGTGGTTACATCACTACAGGCTGATGCAAAAGTTGCTAGAAGTTTAAACAATAATAATAATCAGCATTCATTGTCCCTGTACTTGTCAGAAGGCAGTTCTGTCCTTAAATGGTTATACTATATATGCCATGAAAACAGTTTGGGACTTACAAATTGACTCCATTATTGCACACCGTTATGAAGGTGTGAAAATGAGATGATGGAAGTACATACGCTCTTTTTAGAACATGTACAGTGATTTTGGGGGGCATCACTGAACACATATACGTGTCAATAGTATTAAACTACAAAATTGTCATATATGTGTGTAGTCTTTCTCTGTGTGTTCCTTGTTTATAGAAGCTTTCCTTCTGTCTGAGTCCACTTTTGTGAGGAAGTATGCATATGTAGTTGTGAAGCTTTATTTCTATCCAACTGTGTTTTGTCAAAAAATGTAGTACAATACTGGTTATTTTGAGTAATTACACTCACTTTATTTAGTTGTGCATTATGTCATCAGATATTTGTGCTGTGATTCGTTTTGTATGATTTTGGAAATAAAATTGTTTTTATGGAGAGAAATTGTTTTTATGGAAGTATTACATTTTTGTTCTGCTTCTGAAGCTAGTGC
The DNA here is from genome assembly GCF_040938485.1 of Diadema antillarum. Taxonomy (NCBI): domain Eukaryota; kingdom Metazoa; phylum Echinodermata; class Echinoidea; order Diadematoida; family Diadematidae; genus Diadema; species Diadema antillarum. The sequence goes on from NW_027271151.1 coordinate 341,683, forward strand.
ATAACAAACAGTGTGTTATGACACACTACATAAATCAGTCAACATAATGTACATTGTATGCAGTTGTACTGGAAGGAGAAGAAAGAGAAAGAATGATGTTAAAGAGTAACCCTAAATAACTCGGGCTGTTTTGAAACTGTGTACAGTACCTTCTTAAAGTGTGATAACCTAGATGTCATATAATAATCCATTTCGTGTTGTGGATAAAATGTACAGTCGACCCTGCTTAAGTTGATCTTGCATGGAATAATCGCCTATGTTTGGTTTGTTTTTTAAGATTTTCATCCCTCATAACTCAAATTTTTCTAAGTTGAAGCTACTTCTTCAGATCAAATAGATTCGACTTTGGTGAGGTTGACTATATGCTTTTTTAAAGGCATACAATCGTGGCGAGTGGTTTGTGCAGCACAGAGACGAACGCAACACACTGCTTCCCCCATTCTGTTTCAAATGTAGTAACCCCGAATGAGAATAGCGCTGGCTCAATGGGTCAGCAAACAACACTCTAGACTACAAGAGTTCTGTGCTACAAATCTCTTGACCCAAAATGGCTGTCCGAGCGAGTCACGAGAGCTTCCAAATGGACGCACATTCTCAGTGCACATGCGCATGAAGAGAAGCCAAAAGAGCCACGCGTCTTCTGGCCTCTCTCCTCCAATCACCGCAGCTGGCGGTTACAATGTTTGTGTATGATGTGTACACACACACGTGTCTCAGTGGCAGCATTGTCCCACACGTTTATGGATATAGCACCGAGTCTGGCATTGCGCAATTGCATGCACAAACTTCAGTTGTTTGGAGTTTACGTACCATTAGGGATTAGGCACTTTTTCTCCATACCTTGAAAATTACTCAGTGCATAAACTTATGAAAGGGTCAAAGTCAAGTTAAAGTTCTTAAGTCCCCAAATACATGCTCTCCTATTCATCCAATTAAACACAGGTCAAGGAAGGTGAACATTCAATACATTTGTGACAAACATGTCATTTTAATATTTTGCCAATTTTGTGAAAATATAATCACACATTGTCCACATGTACTATAGACCTATTAAAGGAATCATGCATTATGGCGGAGGCATACCAGTCGCCATAGCAACATTTCTAGTTCCATTTTGATATATGGTGAAAATGCAATCAGATGTGCCATGTTTGTATAGCTCATCATATAATCTAAAATGCAACGTAGTCATATGTATTGAAATTTTGTATCTATAATTGTAACTGAGCAAGTATGCTAATTTTGTCTTAATTCTGAATTTGCGAGCATTTTGATTATGTCAGGGCAGAAATCTTTTTTATGCCTCCGCCACGAAGTGTTGCCAGAGGCATTATGTTTTTGGGTTGTCCGTCCGTCCTTCCGTCCGTCCGTAATCAAATTTTGTGGACAGCATAACTAAAAAACGGTTCGAGGTATCCTAATGAAACTTGGCATATGTGTGTATGAGTGGGCGAAGTTGTGCCTATCAACTTTTGGGTGCACATGCTCAAGGTCAAAGGTCAAGGTCAAATGCTCAAAATCTCACTTATTTCCCCCATATCTATGCAATGCCTTAAGGTATTTTCTTGAAACTTAGTGTATACATGAACTACCAAATTAAGATTCACCAGAGAGAGTTTTGGGTCATGAGGTCAAAGGTCAAGTGAAAATGTTAAAATTTCACTTTTTTCTTCATGGAACTTAAGTATCTTCATGGAACTTAGTACATATGCATGTACTAACTGGCAGTGATCATTTAGGGGTCATGGGTCAAAGGTCAAGGTCAACTCATCAAAATGTCACCATTTCCCTCTTATCTATGCAATGCCTGCAGGATTTTTCTTGAAACTTTAGTGTTTGCATGTATTACCCAATAGAGATTCTCTTGGAAGTGTCTTGCCAAAAGGTCAAAGGTCAAGGGAAAGTGCTAAATTTCACTTCTTCCTTACACTATTAAAAAGGGTCAAAAGTCAGGTACAAATCCTCAAATCCCCAAATACCTGCACTCTTAGACAGTATAGCCATTCTTTACAATTAAACCTAGCTCAAGGAAGGTGAACATTCAACACATTGGTGACAAACCTGTCATTTTAATATTTTGCCAATTATGTGAAATTGTCATCACACATGGTCAAGACATTGTACTATAGACCTATTAGGAGAACCATGCATTATGGCGGAGGCATACCAGTCGCCATAGCGACATTTCTAATTCTACTTGTAAATTGAAGAAAGTTGATTTTTCAGTGTATGTTCTGACTATACATGTATGTCATTGAAAAGTGGGAAATGCCTCTGCAAATTATAGACAAAAGATTATTCATTAGCACCAAGAAAGTTGAATGTTTCACAGTGATTTATTACAAGCATATATGGTTAAGTAATACTTTGCTCAAAGGCAATGAAGAATGACAGTTATAGAAGGATGTTCAAAGTCTACTGGTAACATTTATGTAAATAATATGCATAATTCATTATAAACCACCATCTACAATCTGAAATCATTAGACTATTAATTTTCTTGTTTTTCTTTTTTCCTCATTTCTTATGAATCTCTATCTAATATGAAAACTCATGCATTGTATGTACATACAAGAATCATCGGAAACTGCCATTTTTTGTGAAGTCAAGTCATGAATATGTGCTATTATCTCTGCCACCATAACCCTGATTTTTTTTTTAATAGGGTCTTAAAAAGTGCATATATAGATGTGATAGAAAACAAGTTGTGAATTTTAGCGTGGGATCTTTTTGTATTTAAAAATTATCCCAAATGATGTTGAGGGGGACTATTCCAGCACCCCCAACCCTCAGGCTATTGAGTGCAAAGTGTGTAATCAGTCCACATGATCATTACATTCCATGATGTTTATTTCTTGTACACTGTACATAGTACATGCGCAGGAACATCTTCAAGTCTGATGCAATCCCTCAATATGACAGAATAATACAGTCATCCTTGCTTAAGTCAACCTTGCGATAGTCGAATATTCGTCTAAGTTGAAGGTCTTTTCAAGTTCTCTTCTCTTTATATGCTATTGATTTTAATCCCTCATAAGTCAAATTTAGTGTAAGTTGAAGCTATTTCTTCAGTCCAAATAGATTTGACTTGCGCAAGATTGATGGTAGAATTGATCACACTGGTTTGTCAGTGAGTCTGCTTTAACAGCATAATTACTCATTCACTACTTACAACTGGTGTAAAAGATCACAAGGACTGTTTCAACGTTCTTTGTAACACAGACTTTACTTAAATGACAAATGAAAAGTAATTGTACAGGGAATGACTAAAACACCCAGTAGTTCCATCCCTGGAACTATTCAACACTGTACTAAATAGATGTACAGTACAAATTGTACTATATACACTTTTTAATACTGGTATTCTGCAAAGGTTCACAACAAACTTTCCTTGCACCAGAAAGCTGCCAGAGGATTGCCTGACATAGTTACAATTGCTGCATGCAGAATGGATTCCACAAATTGAAGAGTATTTGATCTCTGAACAGGGGGTGTATTCAATAAACCACTTGAGCATGTTTAAGACATGAAATACATCATACAAGTCATTCCGCTTACCTCCATCTCACAATAATCCAAAAACTTCAGACTACCAGTACGAGTTTTGACTTTGCTTGAGATGAGAAAAGTCTTATTCTTACCATAGGTATACCATAGGTAAAAATTAGCCAGTAAAATAACACTTTCTACTATGAAAATATAGTCTCAAGATCATTGTCATCAGTTTACACATGCAAGTAAGATGCTGATCTGTCACTTGTCTATACACAGTACTAAATCTTGCATCTTCTGCAAGTGGCAGTTTCTCACTTTCTGAGAAATTGGCTTTTTGTCTTTTTCGATCTAGAAATGCCATTCTTTTTTACATTCAATTTTATTTCTCACAGGCTCAAACTGTCGATGTGAGATATGATCACTCCTGCAGTAGGATTGCCATAAACCACACAAAATACTGTAGGGAAAAAGTCAAAATAGTGACTGCTTTGTGAAAAGACTGTGTGGAGTATTTCATGATGTCATCGAAAATTATATTTCTTTTTTGGCTGCAGTTTTTTTAAAAAAGTTGCTTGACTCTTTGGTAAAGAGTATAAGCATTTTGACTGAGCTGTAGAACATTGCTAAATATTCATGCTCAGACTCAGACTGAAAACAACTGGAGCTGAATCACATGATACATGTAGGCTACTAGGTCCTCTGGGTAGGGGTATAAATCTATTTGAATACATTACTAAAGTAGACTAGCTTGTTGGGAAAGGATGAAGACCTTGCACCTCAATGCAACCACCTCCCTGAAGAAACTGACACTTAAATTGCAAGGTGATGACTGTCTCATGGTTGGCCACATAGACACATGGAAAGGGGTGAGTGATGCTGCCACTTGTGGATAGCCCTAAATGAGTCGTGCGAAATTTCAGAGAACAGTACCAACTAGACAGAGGGTGCCTTTCAAGAAGAAGACATGTAGAGCACACCAATAGCTACCAGAGTTTCACAAAATGGAAGAGTACCTCTTGGTGTTGACCACTTGGATTGAACAAACCTACCTTGGCAAAGAACTGTATCAAAATAGTGCTTCACACAAACCATACTACTGCTGCCATGTTCCTGTGAATTGTACTGAGTGTACTTGTGTACCTTACAGTTTAGAATACGTGTGTACTGCACTGCTTATGTTAAATAACATTTGTGGGATTTTCAAACCTGAAATGAGAATTCTACTGTAGACTTCTTCCATATCACTCCTCATACACTCGACTTTTACTTGCTTCTTAAATTCAGGTCACTGGCAAACTGAATGCAAGGTCACAGCTTTTCAGGCTAATGACAGCAAAGAGACAACGCACTTAATTTACTGGACTACAATGTAGTAAAAACTCAGCACATCCTTACGTAGACATTGTTACTTCCAGTTACAACTGAGACACAAAGTGACTCTGTAATCTAAGTCCCACAGGCAAGAAAGAGATAGACAGTGCAGACTATTGTAAGTATCGCTGATTGAAAGATGTATTCACACACGTACAATATACATGTAATTAGTTTGATATACATGTATGTAATAATAATAATGATAACAATAATAAGGTCTTATCTATCCAGGGTAGCCTCTTAAGTGTTGCCACTGCTCTACAAGAGGGCCCTGCCATTATTATTACCCCAGCGTTGCCAGGTACCCATTTATACACCTGGGTCGAGAGGGACATGGTGGGTAAAAACATATTGTTTAAGAATGTATGCACTTGGCGGGAATCGAACTCGGGTCCTCCAGTTGTGAGTTGGGAGTCTTATCCACCATGCCACAGCGCCCCCACATGTACATTATACCATGTTCATTATAATTTCAAGAAATGATGGAATTAGACATTTTCCTTCTCCAACAGCACTGATGGATATGTATGCATACTGAAAGAAATTGAGCCTTCTTCCATTGCTCTTGCTGGGTATTTGTCAAAAGACTTATTTAAATTGCAATTTATTTCAATTGATGGCAAGATATTAACAATTGAATACAATAAGGGATATTAAACATTTTGTCAACAAATAAACACAGACAAAGAAGTTTTTACACATCAGCTTGTCATGCTCAGGGAAAATGTGTGAAATTTTTTTGAGCATAATTTTCTTCTATCAGCTTGCAGTTGCACAAAAGCCATACTGTACATTAATCAATAACATCAATACATTGTACAAACAGTGAAGTGTAAACCGATGTATATTACAAAAAAATAGAAGTCCAATATATCTTTATGAAAGGTATAAAAAATAATTGTTCTCACACACATTCACCTGATGATGTATCACAAGAGAAATGAGGTTACTCAAAACTGCATACACAACCTGATCATATACAATGTGTAGGCACTTACATCCTTAAAGTAAGCAGTAAGGATACTGTTGTGTACTGGGTGTCATCAAATTTGGAATAATAGATTGATATTGCCCTAAAATTGTACATTTAGCATGTATACATGATTATGCATAGTTTGCTACAAGTTTCATAAAAATTCTCCATGTACACTGCATAAACCACCAACATTACGAATGTACACATACATTATCACTTTAATAATGGAAGGCTGATAATATGTTATTTGATACAGTATGTTTACCGTAGTATTATCTAATAAAAGGAACAAAAAAGTCTGATACAAGTTTATGACACATACAATTAAATGTTTTAAAAAAATGAATGCAAAGGTACACATACAGAAGAAACAAATTTACTCTAGATGAATGACTGGTGTAAACATTTGCCAATCCAACTACACATGCATATGGGAGGCCTTTTTTGAACTGCCTGAATAGACAGAAACACTGAAAAACATGCACTAATAATTGGAAGTGTTATGTCTCTCTCACAACATGAGATATATTGAGCTGAGCAATAAAGGCTAGAAGTGGAATCTATGCATCTATATGTAGCGGTTGAAGAGGCTCTCATATTTTTCCTGCTCTCCAGATGTAACAGCTGGTTCCCCAGTCTTCATGATGAATGCCTGCAAAGAAAGAAAACAACATTTAGAATTGGCTCTAAAGACATGCCAATAGCAAGTTTCAAAGTTCAACATAAATTTAGACTATACGAGATACGTATACGTATACAAGATATCTCAATTTCAACTTTAAAAAGGCAAAAGCTCCCTCGTAGGGTAAGGGTGGGGATAGCACTCTCCCACGCTTTCTCCCTGTTTGCCCCCCTCCCCGCTCTGCGTATACAAGTAGACTATGGCTACACTTTAAGTTTGTCAAATATATGCCACAAAATGTGTGCACCAAAACGTTTAACTGCGATCAGAAAATACAGAATCTCCCTCATGTAGGAGGGAGAATAGGGCTTATCCCCTCCCATATCATCCTGCTATATCTCCTTCCACAGACTTGCACTTCTCTGATTGACAAATTTCCAGATATTCCAACAGAAGTGCGTGCAAGATTGTTGAATTTCAGTTCTAAAAATGAAAAAAAAAAAGCTCCCTCGGATATGGGAGGGATATGTTGCCACCTCCCATTTATTGGTCCCCTCTATAGACTTGGTACACTTTGGGGAATGACAATTTCCGAATATCCCACAAAAAGTGTGCTTCAGATCACTTTAATTTCAATTTTAAAAAACGCAAAAGCTCCGTCGAGCGGGAGGGGGCATCCCCCTCCCACACCCTCCCCCTCTACCTCATTAGACTTTGTACATACACACAGATGATGCACACGCGGAATAAGAGCTAAATGCCGTGATTTTGCTATTAACACTTCTCTGAAAAAAACCCTAAATTATTTCCATTATTATTTTTTTGTAGGAGGGGCAGCTGGAAAAATGTCCAAGTATGGCACCAAATGTTTACACCAGATCGCTGAATTTCGCACCAGATCGCTGAATCGCACCAGATCGCTGAATTTCAGAAAATGTAAAATCACCTTCGTGTGGGAGGAGAAATATCCCTTATGTACACCCTCGTGTGCATGCTTTTTCTGTTTGATTGCTTAACAGACAACGTTCATGAGTTTCATTGTAAGAAATAATATAAGACGTTTATTTAAATGCTACCACTTTATAATAATAATAATAAGAATAAATGACAGTGCTTATATAGCGCATAACACAAAGTGATAATGTCCCTATGCGCTGAAAAAAAAAATGAAAAGATTATACAAAAACATACAATTCCAAGTTGGTCAATAATAATCCACATCAAAATATCCTGCTACCTTAAACAAGTGGGGCCCTTTCAAGTCAATAAAACATGCATCAAATTGAACCATTTACAACATCAAAATGCAAAAAAGTTCTCACCCACCGTGGGAGGGGGAATACCCCCCTCCCACACCCTCCCCCTCTCTCTCGCTCCGCTCACTTGGGCTTGGTCGCTTCGCTCCTTCGCATAGTAACTGCCGTCCCGCAGCCCCCCCCCCCCGGCCTCTGATCATTACTCTACACCCTATTGTGCCCATTTCCCCTTTTCTCCTAGAAGTTCCACATTATACAGTCACAACTACAGCTGGTATATACAATTTATTGTATTTTGTGCAATACCAGTAGGCCTTATGCACCATCAAGAATCAGATGTAACAGGTGTGTATTTATTCTTTGGACCCATGGAAGTTAGTTGCCCCTGAATTCTACAAGGGCTAAGTCTTAAAACTTCTAAACTGTCTTTGTGCATGAATGAGGCATAGTAGACCCTAAGAGATAGACTTCAAATACTAGTGGGAACACAGCACAAGTCCCTCAGGTTGACAAAGTCAGTTTTAAGTCAGCTGTTGTAAATTCTACTGCTGACATCTTGAAGCATTTTGACAAGACTACCAACATTATTAAAACTTTGGCTACTTGGTGGCACACCAGGGAGATTGACCTTGTAGATAATTTTGCACTGCTGTCTCATTCAAGCAGAAATTGAGCATAGTTACAATATTCATTTGTGACAAAGTCATTCCTGGCTCAAAATATAACTCTTGATAAAGTGTGAAGTATTATAATATCATTTTTCTGTAAATGCTCACACCATATCAGCACAAGGCAAGATAATGATATGTCAAGCAGATTCACAGAGGAGCTCTTGCTCATGGCTTGGGTTATGTAAACCATTTTTCCTTCCATAATTACTCCATATCAATTAATTGCAAAATATTTTTTTTTTTCCTAAGGAGATGACTCAGAGCTTCAGTAGTAGTTACAGCATTTTCAGGCATATCAGAGAGGTTGCCAGTCACATGATGAGGATGTTGCTTGTTTCTAGAAAAACAAATTTTCCATGAGAATGTACTCTACAATTATATATCAGGGATTTTACCAAATTATGATACTTTAGACATAAATTAGTCTGAATGCTTCAATCCAAGAAAAATCAGTGTTTGTTTTCCTTGTGTCCTGACAAATGAATATTGTGTTTGTGTAATACCATTGACACATAAGAAAGATGGCTATTCAGAGCTCCCGTTCACATAACTGGTATTCTGTCTGTAATGAAATGAGTTGCTTAATATAATTGCCATGTTTTATGCAATGTCCATAGTCTCTGATAGAAGTGATTTATCTTAAGTATTTTTCCTTTGAAATTCTATATATCTTTTAGGCTTTTCAATTATCATTTTGTTGTTTTGTGTAAATGCTGCGATATAACTTATATTATGGAAAGCATACCATAACTATAATATTACTATTATCATTTGATATAAATCCCACTTATAATCATTCTCGTGACCAAAGTGGGTCATTTTTAAAAAAAAACACATTTTTAGCAGGTTTGCAACAATTCTACACACACACTAACATAAATGATTACAATGATATTTACGTGGTGGTACATAACTGTAGTTCTTACCTCACAGTCTTGGAGTGTGGCTGTCCCTTTGGCAATCTTCAGACCAATGCCTTCTGTGAAGCTTGAGTAGCGATCCTACCAAAATCAAGAAGTAGCATTGATGTAATGCCCACTGGTGCTTGTGCCATGATTAGGAAAGAGGAATACATCATCTACATGCTATTCCAGGGTATGAAACTATAACTTGTTACCTACATCTTGCAGAAAATTCCATTCTATTTACTCCAAGGATCAAGGAGAAATGTTGATGTTTATAAAGCATGTCATGGGTTCATTTCTTTCAAGTTTTGCACTTCGATGCTCTTGGCATCCACATGAATGAAAATATTTTATTCACAAGTGACAGAGTAAACAACAAGCAAATCTAAATTCTGTGCATAGATTTATACCAATGGTGTGTACTCATGTGAAGTTTTGTTGTTGAAAGATGTATTGATCTCTCAATTGCCATTTTGCATTTTTTTGTTCCCTAATCTGTCGACAAGCATTTCACTTTGATTCTTACCTATCCTATTCTCAAACTGCAAATTTGGTATGGTTAATCAGCTATGTAGAACTCCTGTTAAGAGAGCACTCAATGTGTAAAGGTACCCTGAGTCAAACCACAATATTGGCAGGGTAAGGGAGGAGTTTAGAGAATGGGTTGATTGGAATGCCCTAATGAAAAAGACAATTTTAAAGAAAGTCTGGAAATGAGAAACGAACTGTTACTCTTTCAAAAGAGATATTATTGTGCAAGAACACAACAAACAACTTCATATTCGTAAGATGTGAACACAATGGACGACGCATCTTCTTACAAAACTTGGAGGGAACAAACTTCTGACATGCTTCACAAAGATCCACATTTCTCTGTGACATCTGAAGCAAATGCACCAAATGGGATTTTCTGCAAGATGTCGGTTACAAGTTATATTTTTATACCCTGAAATTTCAAGGTTAATGATTTATTACTATTTATTAATCATTACTATTTTCATTTATTACTATTTTAAAAGTTATCAATGCAGAAAGTCCTATTGTAATTTGGAGGGAATATACAGTACGCTTATATTCAGCTGATATCGCCATGTATAATTTTCATTAGAACCATTCTTACAATTGTGATGCCACAGCATTTAGATCATTACAGGCTCTATACAAGATTGTAATCAAATTATTTGACTCCTTTCAATTGCATAAATTCTGAAGACTTACAGTCACCAGTTTTTCCAGGTGTCCGTCAGTCACCAGCTTGGCAGCATTGCGCAGACCCCTGGCAAAGGAGTCCATAGCCCCAATATGGGCGTAAAACATGTCCGCCAGAGCAGTAGACTCACGGCGAACTTTGGCATCAAAATTGAGTCCTCCTGGTGCAAGGCCTCCTTGATCAATTATGCCCTGATCAAAGCAAAGATATGATATATTTCCATTAAATGACACAGGACAGTACACAACACATAATCATCCTTGAAATTTGTGCAATTTCCTGGTCTATGCTTATCCCAGTATTCATCTGATTTCCTCCAAAAATGTAGATAGTAAGGTGTCTGTCTGATAAACAACATTTACAACAATATCTTCACATGCAGAAAAAATTGGTCATTCATTGATGTTCATAAAAAATGTCAAAATGATAATGTACCACATTGTTGATGAAACATGTGTTTGTGTGGAACACTTGGTACAAAATATAGCAACTATGGAAATACAGTGCACTCTCATTGCAACGAACACAGTTATAATGAAATTCCGGTTACAACTACTTAAAAAATTCAGAACACAACATTATCCACTGTATGTGGCATGAAGTGTAAACTTCAGGTCATGAAAATATCTTGCTTCACAATATGTACCTGTGATGTGAGTTTGATGGTCATAGCTTAAAGCTGAGGAAAGTTATTGAGAGTACACCACAATACCATCAGTATAGTGCTTATCTGGTTAAGTTCATTGAACTTTTGACCTTTGACATTGTCAGACCTTACCAATATTCAATCCTGGTTGGCATCATTATGTGATGTACCTGTGGTGTGAATTTAGTGGTCAAAGATCAAAGCTCAAAGCTGTAGAAGGTCAGTAAGAGGAAACCACCATACTGTGAGTACAGTGCTTATCAGAGAAAGTTCATTGACTTTTTGACCTTTGACCTAGTTGGACTTCACCTATATTCAAACTTTTACAAACCAGAATTTATAGGTTATGTACCAGCGGTGTAAGTTTGGTGGTCATAATTCAATGCTGCGGAGTTCCTGAGAGCAGACAACACTGCCGACGTCAACGACAATGATGATGACAGAAAAGTGACGCTAGCTAGGTCTCGCTTCTGCTACACAGATAGACAAAAACGGTTTCACTGATAGCTGCAGTGACTACAGTATTCTTGCTTTCTAGGACCAATGATGTTCTCATATCATGTGAATGTGTGCAAAAATGTGGTTGAACTACAACTGATCACAGTGAACACCAAGTGCCATTACCTTGCAGATAGCAGTAGCTCCTCTGATGTCCATAGGGAACTGGTCAGTGTCCCAGCCAAGATCTGGAGATCCTGTGTTGGCATCAATGGAGCCCAGCATCTGAAGCCTACAATCAGCAGTTGACACAATAAGTGAAGCAGGTTGTATTAGTGAATGCCATGTTGCTTACACGTGTGTGTGTGTGTGTGTGTGTGTGTGTGTGTGTGTGTGTGTGTGTGTGTGTGTGCACATTTCAGAATACATCAAATGACCAAAGATGGTCTTTGAAAAGACTACAAAAAAATGAATTTTACATCCATGCATGTGCGTATGTGAAATACAATCTATCATGAACATAACATTAACTGCTGCTATCTAAATCAGTGTATATACAATATACTTGTAACTCATCCCCCTTTCAAATCCTACGTTTTGCTCTGTGTCATAATAATGTCTCTGCCCTCATCACCTTTGTATGTTGCAATAGCAAATGTTTCAGCGACCATGCAGGTCTAATACACCTGCATCTAACATAGTCTTAGGTGAGTAGACTAGACAAATTGATTGCATTTCCAAATTTCTCTTTTCAATTTATTGTAATCGTGACATTTCTGTTAGATGCATGGGTTTGTTGTTGATATTGTTGTTTAGTGCAAATATCTCTGTGAAAAGAAAGCTTTCCTAAAAAGAAAAATATCATTGAAATTCAACTTTCAAATGAGTAGTCTTTGCATAAGAGATTTTATCTATACAAACAGAAGCTTTTACCAACTGTGAAAGGACACCAAACTTACGCAGAAGACATAATAATGTCGTGTTCATAGGCATGCCCAGCTAGCATGGTGTGGTTGGGCTCGATGTTGAGCTTGAAGTCATTATCAAGTCCGAAGTGCTTCAGAAATCCAATCACAGTCATAGCATCTGCCAAAGACAATATATTCTACATACATTGTATATGTAGTCTAGAGGTCTCATTCAGTGGCATAAAAATTGACACATTTAGCCAAATGCATAGATGTATATCATCATACATCAGCGTTTTGTATCTTTGTGCTAGATATGAAGCAAGTTCATGAAATCTATACCCTGAATTCTACAGACTTGTACCTGAATGTATCAATATCACAACTGTTTGTAGCACTTTATTGTAGAGAGCACTGGCTAATGAGTAGCACATCCTCGTCTGTCCTATCTCCATTGAGTTGTGATTATATGCCTATCACTCCAAAGGGTTGCACAGTAATCTCAATTGATTCCCCTCCCCATCCTCATACACCACAGACATGAATAAAATCTACCCATACGGGACAATGACATTGCGATCATATATCATATTAAGTACACTCTCAATAGCTTTATTCTGGAAAAGAGCGCTAATGTGATAAAATGCCACTGCATACAAACATCATGTAAAACTAACATTCTACTTGTTTGCATAGACACCAATAGGTTTATAATCCATAAATGCCAATTCATCATGACATTATCAAAGCAAATTACCTTTCCTGCTCAGATGCAAATGGCAAAATTCATATAATGGGAATACAAAGTGGTGTTTTGTGACATATGCAGTAATGTACATAATATGAATATCTACTTCTTTATATGATAGTCTACTGCACAATAACACCAAATAAAAACACCATTTATGACATTATTGCAAGGCACAGTCCAGAAAGATATTAACGTGAAGAGACAAGATAGTAATAAAAAAAAGGTGCTAATAAATGTGGCAGATGAGGACCTAGCGACAACAAATTTGTTGCAAAATTTCAGTTCATAATAAAACTTTTGAAAAATATTGCTAGAGGTAAATGGTGGCATGACAGCTTATATCATATGCTTTGAAATGTTTCCTTTATGAATGCAAAAATAACATTTGTTACCATGGACACTGCATAAGAGCATGAAAAATTGGCAGTAAAATAATTGACCTTGCAAACCTTGATATCAGACTAGCCTTTTCTAGGTTGAACCATTCTCTTCAGTTCTGACAGAGTTGTGTGATTAAAGTAAAAGCACCCTGTTACTCTTACCATAGTCATACTGATGCTTTGTTGGTTCCTTTGGCTTTGGCTCAATCAACAGCTGCCCTGTGAACCCAATCTCCTTCTTGTATTCTAGACACATCACAGACAAGATTATTTAAAGTTACAAACAGTTGAAATGCTTATGTACTGCACAAATAATACATGAATAAATTTTTTATAATCATGCTATGATTGCTATGAATACACATCTGTTTATGAAGTCTCAAGCTATGGGGTGCATAAAAATTTTGCATCATGTGATCAAAGTTAAAGATTAAGCATATTTCTGCCTAGCTGTTTAGATACACACATCACATGAAACACTGAAGAGGGTTGAGCATCTAACACGTATGAAATATAAGACAATTGCACATTGATTATTGTAAACCAAGTATACTTTGGAAATTTACGTAACAACCCCCTCCCCACCAACAACAACAAAAAATGAATTCCACCAACTAAAAAAGGAAATAGAATCTTTTTCTCTCTCTCTCTCTTCAAGGTACACATTACATGATAACAGAAGACATTTGTAAGGTAATTGTTTGGGACAAAATGTAATTTCCATTAATGCAATTTCCAATGCTACGATCATACACACAGGTTCCCGATTGGATAAGATGAGTTTGTGAATGTGTCTAATTTCGCAGTCTAGGTGAGCACAAGATACACAAGATGAATGAACAGAACTTCTTGAAATTTCTCTTAAAAACAACTGTCATTATGAGAAATTAATTGGAGTTTTCCAAGTTTGCACTGTTCAATAGAGGAGAGAATAGTTCATCAAATTTGACAAAATCTAGATGGCAGTAGATGACAAAACAACAGACCAATGTCACCCTGACATAAACATACTTGAAATTGCACTAAAAATGCACTCACTTACAGCATTTTAACTCCATCATTTCAGGTTACAGAAAAGAAAGTTTATGAAAATTACCTTCTAATAGTGTGGGGCTTTGGGGCTCCCTGCCCCCTCCCAGGGGGGCATGGTGCCTATTTGAATAATTGAGATCCTTCTACTCTAGGGATGCTACCTGCTCAGTTTCACGAAAATCCATCATGAGGTTTTCAAGAAGTTGAAAATTTATGAAAAGTTTACACACAACATACACCGGATGGTGAATGACCACCATTCCTCATTTAAGCCTTTGGCTCAGGTAAGCTATTAAAGTCGGTAAGCATTATATTTCTATGGAACATTATGTTTCTTGTCCCTTCCCTCCTCCACTCTCCTCTTTCTAGGCTCTTCTTTACTAAACCAATCTTTTCAAGGACTACATACACATGGTGTTACCGCAAACCTCTCTTACTCTTTTTATATTCATACAGCCTCTATTTTAGCCTCATAGGTTTTGTTACAAAGAATGCGTAACAGGCATATATTCATGTACATGTACTTACTGACAGCCATCTTGAAAAAGTTTGCCATGTGGGAAAGCTCACTTTGGAGATCTGTGTTGAGCAGACTTTGATAGCCCTCACGGCCTCCCCAGAATACTATGAATGAGAAACATGTTTCACACATCAAACCCTTGTCATTTGCAAGTCATTGATTGTCAACTCTGCAGAATACTGCTTCAAAAGTTTAGAATGTTTCAAAGATCATAATGTCCTGATATCAGGTAACCTTGTTTCAGTGGATTTAATGAGGACATGCCTTTATATTACTATGCTTTCCTTGTTTGCTTCTTGTTTACAAAAAATGTTTTAATGCTGGAGAATATCCAAAGACTGTTCTACCCACGATAAACATAATAAATGGTATGCTTTTGTGTCAATTTGTTTATTCAATTACTGACTGGATTTTGGCTACTCACAGCTTGGCTTTCATTGGTGTGGTCAACATGTCATATTACTTTAATAGGCATCTTGTGTCATGTAATTCAATAGTAAGATTTAAAATCTGTGTCTCTAGGCATGTACAGTGTAGAAGATGCCTTGATTATCAAAAAATATGAAGCAAAATTTGATTAAAACTTCAGGAAGAGGCTGTAAAATCTTGTGCATAAAGCAAATTCATTCAGGGTCCTTTAAAACCAAAGTCAAGCGGAGCATAATAGCAACCTCTCCTTGACTGAGCAGAGTGCTACACATAATGTAGTTAAATAGCCTCATCCATCTAAGTGCCAGGGATCCTGTAATAATTATCTTTAGGACAGATGAGTGAGTGTAATAAATGGAAGTCTGCAAAAGTGAACTCTCTCCCATAAAGTAGGTCACCGATTTAAAGTGAAATCAAAATGCTGCCAAATGCTGCAAAGACAAAATGTACACTTGAGAGAATCTGTAAGCTGCTGACAGGAAGCAGGCTACAATCTAGGGACTGACTCATAAAATCAACAGCAATGGACGTAAGGCAGTAGAGAATGCTGGGACTACAATCATCCATGTTTCCTTTGACTACAGTGATGCTTGGTGTAAAGAAATATGAAATCACAAATTCACATTGACCTATTGTTGGGAAATGAAGAATGACAATTCAAAGTTCAGAGATGACTCTTCACGTAAATCCATTTGTAGTTTATTATGACTGATCAAAACAGTCAAAACTGAAAAATTTCATACAGGGCATATGCGGAATTCAAAAGCGATTTTGGTAGTGTCAATAAGGCATAAATGTGCCTGAGAAAACTAGAGAACAGCTTAGATTAGGGAGTATTTCTAAGAAAATTGCTCAACTTGCACTGACATCATGAGGTCATCCAAAGGTAACAAAGTATACTCTTCTGGAGAAAAATACAGAATAAAAACACGGGGTACGATGTCATACATGTAAGATATAGGTCGTTTCGTGCAGGTTGACTTCTGAGAGGTAAAGTAGCATTACATTTGCCTTTTGGGAAAATATGATATTTCTCGAGTGAGACTAATTTTCTGATAAAGAAGAGTGATCAGGTCAAAAATCTTCCTCTGGTCAGCTTGGTGAGCATGTGTGACTTTCATTCAGTCTCAAAATGGCCAGAGAAAGAAGACACGTTTTTGCACCACGGGAAAGTTCAAAGTTTTGGACAACCATCAAGATTTTGTTGAAAATCCAGGTTTTGTCAAGACTACTGAAAGGCTGGAGCTAATAAACAAAAAAGATTCCTGTATTGGATTCAGGGATTTTTTTTTAATAGTTTTTAGTTGGATCAATTTAGTGAGATTAAAGGCCCACGTTCCCTTAAATTGAAGTGGTTTCTCTATACTGAAGTCTCCATACATTTTCATTTAGTGTGAACCCTGTGGACCTCACACACCTATATCCCATGAAGTTACCCCATTTCACAACAATACATTTCACGTTTCACGTGCTATGGTCAATGCAAAACTAATGGGTGATGGCTAGCATTTTGAATGTTCATGCCCCATCTGCTTTCTATGTGGGCAAGTCTAATCCTACAACAGTTCCAACTGAGACTAATCCAACTGAGGAGGTAATTTCAGCTCACATTACATAGACCTAAAATGATAATGGCTGCCACTGTGGATGCATCTCGCATACATCTTGAACAGACAACAGCCTATTCACATGGACCACACATTTATATCGTTGCTCATCACAAGGTATATCACTGCCACTATGTGAAAATGTCACCTGTCCAACATAGAAAATTGTGTTTCCTTCTGACTGAAGAAATGATTGCTTGGAATTACTATTTTTGTAATTGTAGAAAACAAATACAGAAACAGATACACAAAATTTAGGAAAGGGCAAACAATATTACCAAAGTTCTCAGCTCCAAGCTTCTTGCCAATTTCAAGTCCCTTCTTGACTGCAGTAGCAGCATAGGCAACGACATGGGCATCAGGGTTTGAAGCTGCACCATTCATATACCTGATAGTGGCAATATAAACATATCAGCACAGGAATGACAGCACATGTCACTGTTATTATCATCACGAAAGTCATAATGCAAATCATCATTTATCTGTCACTTTGGCTTTCTGATTTGCAGCTGTAAGGCTGAATTGCATAGTATCTTTACCCTCAATCCTAGTGGTCACAAGTTCATCTATTTGTATCAGCATTATGAACCAATTCATTTATCACATTAAAGGGATTGTGCAGTTTCGTTTGAGACCTAACTTCAGATTTATAACATTTTTTGGTGAGATAATGAAAAACCTCTTATGAAATATGAAAGAGCATGTAATTTTATGAGGAATTCAACGTTTATTTGATGAAAATTGGTTTTGAAATAGCTGAGATATCCAAAAAGAGCAATTCTAATAAAGTGTGGGACCCACACTTTCACACAATCGCTTTGTTTTACCTTGTTTTTGGATGTTTCCGTCATTCCAAACCCGATTTCCATCCAGTAAACTTCGAATTCATCTTAAAATGGTATGCTCTGTACTATTTCATAAGTGTTTTCTTGGTATCTCGCAAAAAGTTAAAAGCCCAATTCTCACCTCCACCAAAACTGTACTATCCCTTTAATTACATTGTATCTACAATATGAAGTACAATGTATCTCTAGTTACCAAACAGTCATTGTGAGTATATGTGATGCAATATTTGGTACCCTGGGGTACCAAATGAAAATTCACCATTTTGTTGATTTTTTTTCAGCGCTGTACCCTTGGTTACTAAAAAATGTGTAAAAATCATTTTTAGTATTATTATGCACAAAATGTTTTGTTTGTGACTATACAGCAATTAATGCACGTGTAACTGTAAAAAAAAGATAATAATTAGATTCTGAATACTAACTTAATAACTCTGTGAAATTTGTATTATCATTCTGATTAGATTACACAAGTTGACATGGAAGAAAATCGGCATTGGGACTGTTATCGCTGCGCCGATTTATGCCGGCACCAATGATGAAAAAATAGTTGCCGTGACAACATTGCAGAAATGTATGATAATGGACACAAGATGGAGATACACAACCTCTTAACCCAGGGTACAGTGTGCCGAATCATGTAGCTTGGCTCTTACCGCAAAACAATCTGCTCTGAAATCAACTAAACACTGACCTCTTGTGAGAAAACAGGTTACAAGTGTTCCACAGTAGCTTGACTCCTGTCTGTTCCTGGAGTTCTAAGGCTAGGTCAACAATCTCATCTAGGTTCCTGTTTGTTTCTTCAATAGTGGCACCCTCAGGGGCAATGTCTCTGTGTTGTAAATAATGTTAACAGCAGTCACAAGTTCAGCTGTCATTTTGTTTTCTTGCCACTGATAAAGGCGCAAAGACTCTCACTGGTCCAGTTGCAGAAAAAAAAAATACATACATAAGTTTATTCAACAAACATATCTAATTTACCACAGCAGCTATGAGTATCTCAATGGTACCGGAATTTCATTTTTAATGTGAGTTGTTGCATTACAACTAAATTTATATTTTTTGGTTTTAAATAAGTGTAAGCAGTGCTTTTCTTCGAAGATTTACGCTATGTCATTTACATTATGACATTAAATATTAATAGCAAAAACACGATTTGGAGTCAAACTTTTAACTTATTCGAAATGAAGAACATGCTACCAAAATTTTTGCACGACGGTCCAGTATAATGGTGGTCATTTTAGATGACACACTAGATAACATGATGTCGACCTGTAATGTCAACAATGCATCATAAAGCCTTCCTGTGCTAATGACCATAGGTTATATTGCTTGCCAAGCTTTTTCCATCACCATTCAGTTAATCCCTCTAATCTGAACCTAGTTGTGAAGTAGGGCAATCCTATTCAAGTGCTGCAATGTGCCTCAGTCTCACAGGAGGCCATGGTGACACAGAAGGGATTAGAGGGATTACATAATCTCTATTGGCAAGTAGTTTTCCAGACATTTCTTCCAATCAGTGAACAAAGCACAGTAAGGATGAATGTCCACACTTATTCAAAGGAGACTCCAAACCTTAAAAAATATTTGAAGTTAAAAGGTCATGGACAGCTTGTTCATTGTTTGCTTCAATGAGACTGAATAAAAGCTCTCTGTCCTTTGAGGAAGAATACATTCTAACCAATCCCATCCCTTACTAATTTACATGAACTCTTTTTTCCATATAAAGCCTCCTATCTTTGGCTCTAAATTTAATTAGTGTTGCTACCTATCAGTACTTGGTAGAGTGACAGAAGAAACAGACTTTTGCACATACTGATGTAACTGCATTTCTAAGCACAAGCATGTTGCACAAGGTTTAGCTTATTAACCTAGAAAACAGCTCTGATAATAGTTGTTTAATTCAGTGATGCAACACTGTTTTGCTGCATAGGGCTTATCTCACAATTATCAATGACAGGTAAAGCATTTTACAGATTCTGTGTCAAAAAATATAAATGTTTGAAAGAAAGAATGGCAGATGATCGTATATGTTGTCCTACTAATCAGTCTCAATTCAATAGCAATATGAATATATGACCCACTTTGGGCAAAAATCCAGATTTCATTCCATGAAACACCCAACTTCATAGAGCATTTTTGTAGAGCAAGATGAATGGTTCCCTATGATTTCATAAACATGAAGATGAGCTAAAGTATAAAAAAAAAAAAAAAAAGATCACAAGTTTACTTGTTGAAAAAAAAAAATTGATCCTATACTCCTCTTTTAAAATATAAATGTGATGGCATCTTACAAAGTTTTGCAAACGAAAAATATATCCTTCACAATCAGGTATTTGGAGTCAGGACATCAGTCCAAGCCAATCAGACAGTCAATATACCAAGCTGTGATTAACTTAAAAGTGGTTAGGTAAAAGCTTAGAGTTCCTTAAAAGTCTGTTTGGAAAAGTAGGACCCATATTCTTTTTTTATGCTTGATATGAATCCTAACTATTATTTACAGTCCATTTTCAAAAACCTTCTGTCTATATCAAAATATTTTGTGAATTAGGACTTCTAAGATAATTTCATGTGTGGTTTTAGTTTTCTAATGAGGAACTAGTTATGGAATGAAGAAACAAGTATCATCCCCTTTTCTGGGAAAAGAGTTAGTGACTTCTCATCTGGAGACAATGAAACAGCACATTTCAGGAGGCAATATGTTTTGCAAGTTTATTTCATTTCGACCCTCTAAATAATAATAATAATAATAAGAAGAAGAAATAGATATACTCCAAATAATTTGCATACATGTAGTACATGTATGTTAGGGTGACCATGCCTCAACTGGCCAACATTGCAGGTACCTGTCATGAAAGGACCAGTACTTCACACCCAACTTGGTGAAGAACTCAAAGGGCTACTCTCATCCGCCGCTTTTGCATTTTCCAAACTGTCCGTCCCTACACATGAGTGCAAGTACACACATTACAGTCAAATCACATGTAAGACAAAAAAGAAGAAACAAAAAGCAATAAACAGTTGATTAGGATTCTTCAGCTCTCTAATGGCATAACCATGTCTCCTATAACTACACTGTACTCATTTTACACTTGATAAATGCACAGATTTTGACAGTAAGGACTGACTTTTAAATCTCTCTGCACACTGGGGACAGGACCTGTGTAAGAGTGTAATACCACCATTTCACTGAGATTTTCTCTCATTGGTCACTCATTGGAAGCTACGTTTATCGCATAATGCCACCAACCAAAGTGTATCAAATAGCAGCAGTCCTGATGGATCCGATTTGTGTTGGTCGACTATCAGGTTCAGTGTCAGACATGTTGGGGGATTATCCGATGAAGATCCTCCAATGAGGAATCACATGCAAAATGTCTGACACTCACCTGATACTCGATCAACCAAGTCGGATTCATCCGACTTGGTCCAACTTGGTCTGACATTCAGTTGGATTCATCCGACTGCGGTCCGATACACTTCGTCAGGTGGCCGGAAGCAAACAATTTTTTGCTTCCGATGAGTGACCGATTTGAAAAAAATCTCTATGGAAGGGGGGTATAAGAGTCCACTAAAAACAGTTTCTTCTTTTGCTGCAATTAAAAAAAAAAAATGTCACATAAAAAAATCTTGCATGGACAGACAGGACAGATGGACACCTGAAAAATGTAATGCCTCTTGGCACCCTTCAGGCGAAAGAATGGGAAAACATACTGTATGACCAAGCATGGATGGCAAAGTAAAACTAAGACAAATTCAATGAAGACCATGTATGTGAGTAGGTGTGCACTATCATTCTTAAATGATTATATTCTACTGTATTACTTCACTCAGAATAAAGAATCAATACACACATTTATACATGAGAAATAACTGATTTGCATAAATCATGGCAACTGATAAAACAATCATAGCAGTAACAGACTATGAAGGGCAAGACAAGTTTTACCGTATTTTCAAGCCATAATCAATCATGGAGGTTAACACACATATGGATTATGTAACAATGAATTAACAGACCATAACATAATTGGCACAAAGAGCTTTTGATTTCCATGAATACCTGATTAAACATTATCCTCACCCATGTGATATCAAATACAACTGAACATTTCCATATATCATAACACAATCCAAACTTCATTCATTCTCAATAGGTGTGTAATTGTAACTCAAGTAATGCATCATAATCTAGCAGAACAGCATCTTCACTTTTAGGAGAGTACTCGTTCATTCAAGAATAAGTAGAAATATCTTTAATGTCTTCCACTAAACTTGTCAGAATATTTTGAAAATAAAATCTTTACCATCCTCCCATGGTCTGGAGATTGTTGGTCCACCAAAGGGGTCCAGACCAACCCCTCTGAATGTGTGCCAATAGCAGACAGAGAACCTTAGCCAGTCCTCCATGGAACGTCCCAGGACTTCCTGTGTGAATCACAACAGTTGAAACGGTTTGCTTCCCGTTGATTGCACATATCGAACAACTGTCTTACGTGACAAAAGTTTAATTACCGGTAGAAGGGAATTTAGACCTTGAGGAAGATGACATGGTTTTGAAGAATTCCAACTGAATTCTAATGTTGCAATATACCTACTATAGTACTAAGTGAAAGTTTTACAAAAAAATAGACCTTTTTATGCAACATTAGGGGCAGAACTCTCGGAAATCATGAATCTACTTACACTATAAAGTATAATAGAGGAAGAAAATATACTTTAAGTTTCCACTCACTTTATCCCATCTTTTATCTGTGCATCTTGACAAATGGGATGTACTTCACCGATGAGCATGCCTATAAGTAAATCATTTTATTGACCAATGTCCATATTTTTTTGCTGCAAAACTCTTGACAAATATAACTCACAAGAAGATATGAAGACTCAATCATGAAGTGTTACATTAAAGATAATAAAAAGTTTTGGTACCTCAAAAGTTTCCCTGAATTTCCTTGTCTTAGTTTGTGTTTCAGGTTAAAGTACCTTTCATATAACTAACACTGTGAGACTTACTCGCCCCAAAGTGCTCTCATGTCTTAGTTATCATGCAATTAACTGCGACCAGCAGCCCCATATGCACAGCGACATGCAGCCACATACGCATAGCGTAATGGGGCTTCGCATTGTAGCATTCAGGATCATGACAGATTTAGTATCGCGGGTAAATATCAACTTAAAATCCAAAAATTTCTTCAATTTGAAGACTTACCAATTAAGTTAAAGTATTGAAAACAGGCTTCGGGCAACGTTTGGTTCTGCCAATAGTCCCTTTCTGTTCGAATTGATGACTGAATGTGACTCGGTTGGGAGGACCTTGGGAGAGCTACATACACTGAATACTACGGCCAGTGCATGCGAACACATCACATGCGCACAAATTTCAAATCCATGAACGGATAAGATGTTTGTGTGCGCATGCGCTGGCCGTAGTATTACATACGTAGTATACATACACTGAATACTACGGCCAGTGCATGCGAACACATCACGTGCGCACAAATTTCAAATCCATGAACAGATAAGATGTTTGTGTGCGCATGCGCTGGCCGTAGTATTCAGTGTAGGAAGCTCTCCCAAGGTCCTCTCGACCGAGTCACATTCAGTCATCAATTTGAACAGAAAGGGACTATTGGCAGAACCAAACGTTGTCCAAAGCATGTTTTCAATAAATTCAACTTAATTGGTAAGTCTTCAAATTGAAGAAATTTTTGGATTTTAAGTTGACATTTACCCGCGATACTAAATCTGCCATGATCCTGACTGCTACAATGCGAAGCCCCATTACGCTATGCGTATGGGGCTGCACGCGCTGCTGGTCGCAGTCAGTGGTTTCGTACAATACTACCTCGCCGTCGTACGGCGGCGGCTCTGGTACGAAACCATTATTGCATGATTACTAAGACATCAGAGCACTTTGGGGCGAGTAAGTCTCACAAACAACGTACTATATACGCTATATATTTCGCGGGGGTTTTATTTTCGCGAATTTCGCGAGTCGGGAGCTATTCGCGAAATTAACAACACGCGAAAATATTACCTTCCAAAATGAATCCCTTGCCTTGATGATACGAACATTTCAGTACTAGTATACCATGTCACGGCTTACCGAATAGACCATATGTACTGGCTAAGCTTGTTTACGCACGTCCACGTCTACTTACGAATACTGTAATGTTAGAGAGCCAATCCATTATCGCAAGGGGACCACTCGTCAGAAGTCTAGCGCGATGGATTAACCACTTCAAAAATGTTGAATTCTAACTTACTAGTTCGCAGAGTTTGGTAAGTTTTTTTCATGCAGTGTATAACTAGTATCATTCTTATTTGCTAGTAAGTTGAAAATTCACACTTTCTTTGCCACTTCATATTTTCTCTGGTCCCCCAATCGCGAATTTAACCACTCGCGAAAATGTGTGACAGCGGCAATTCGCGAAAATTTATGTACGCGAAAATTATAGCGTATACAGTACTTAAACCTGAAACACAAACTAAGACAAGGAAATTCAGGGAAACTTTTGAGGTACCAAAACTTTTTATTATCTTTAACCTACCTCATCAGCCTTGTAGTATCTGAAGCACAGTAGGTCTGTTGGACTTGCATCAGGTCTATATTGGATTTTACTGATCCCTGAGAAGAAAAAGAAAATGGTTCAACACTGAAATTTGATCATGAAGTTACATTGAAAAGAGAGAAACATAAACACAAATGAAGGAATGAGATAAAAAGAAAAATGGCATAAACTTTGTGTGTTCTATAAAGAGACAGACAGAAGAATTGTCATAGTGTGTGCTATGTATAATATGAAGACACTGGGAATTCATATACATGTAAGAGAGGTCATTAATTACTAAATTGTTGAAACACACACTTAATGGCTTAGCAAATCACTCAGGGATCTTATTATTTGTGTTTGTACTAAGTCCCACAGGCACGGAACACATTACTCAATAATGCCTATTTGTCTTTGCTGCAAAGCCAACACAAATAAGAACTTAGCCTTCAAAGGCATACTGCAGATATGTTCTTTCATTATTTCAAACATAGTTATCACTTATGATATCTTATTTGGAAAATACAAAATCAAACAACCAAACAATGCAGAAAATAACACTGAATTAGATTAGTTTCCGTTGAGACATGTACTGTACATGCCACTGTTAGCTATTTTAGAATTTAATGGGCATTTGTGCTGATGAAATAACATCATAACCATACAGTGGATCATCAAAAGGTAACTAACTGGGAAGTAATACATCTTGATCTCACTCTCTATTGTGTATGCAAGCAAATGTGTGTTCATTGTGGGACTAGTTGGCTGCCTTCTTTCACTAAACCACAACCAGTAATTCAAATTTTGTTCTTTTTTTATGCAATCCATTGCCTAACACAGTGGAAGCACTGTCTATGAATTTGGGGCATGTAAGGTATTGTCCTGAACAGGTTTCAGTGGTGTTAATCAAAAGTAACAGCAATCACACAGAATATAAGGAATGTGGTTGCACACATCCTGTGCTCACCACACTGAGATTGTGGTTTGTGTGTACAGAAAGACAAATTTTTTTGATATACAATGACGTATGTGCCACAACTGTTTAAACAATCAATCAAAACAATACCAGTATCTCATGTACCAGAGCTATCAAGTCTCAAGGGGTGATTTCAAGAAGCACATGAACGATTTACGAATGACGCCAATGGCAATATCCAACATTAGTATTTCAATCTGCAAAACATAGCCAAACTAACGTGGGGATTAAAAAGCACTGTCAATTGCTCATGGATGTTGTTTTTACTTTCATTGGTAAGAATTACCTTTTCCACACACTAGATGGTGATTTGCTCATGATTTATTCTTGGAAATGTCTTTAAAGCCTTGTCATACGCACAAAACCTTTCCACGATGTTTGCAAAATCTTTGTGACACCCCAAACAGACCCTGAAAGTTTGAAGAATGTCTTGTGTATGTTTTGTGAAATCTGTGAAGTTCTTCCGATCATTTTACGACATAGCCTCAAACTGTTCGTGTACCCTTTGAGACATTCTCACGAACATTTGGTGCATGTTTGGGGGCAAATCCCCACCCTTGATGTATGACCTCTTCAAAGCATGTTTTTTACAAATCAAAATTGTAGAATACATCCACACATTAAACAGCCATAGGGGTGTATAGTAACAATTTTTTTTGTAAGCAAAGAGAACGAAATGGGCGATATGAAAACAAAATTAAAGAAAACAATTGAAATGACTCTTAAGTATGCCAAAATATTGTGGGGGAACCTGCAAAAATCAAATGCTTGTGGGGTAGGTCCTTAGAAAAAATGTCGGCACACACAACAGAGAAATGAAGGGGAAAAAAGAAGATATAGCTACAGGAAAGAAAGAAACTTCAATTCAAGACAAGTATCAACTCTCCTTGGAAACATTTCTCCCAAGATTATTAAAAAATCTGAGCTGTTTGCATTTCTGTAGCATGTTCTTCGTCCTCGTAACTAGCCATACTTTGGTAATGGTACACATGACATTCGCACATACGTCATGAGAACTTCACACAAACTGCGCAAGAATGGTTTTTGGCTTAATTGTACAAACACAGGTTTTGCCATTCACATCCTTCTCAAATCGTTCGCGTGCTCCATGAAATCAGCTCTTTACATGAACATGAGATCATGAGGGGCCACTACATCAGTAGCATTCCAAAATAATATTAATTGTATACATGCCCAATGTACATCTTTTACTATATATTTGGTACATGAACAGTGTAGTAATGCACACCAAAAATGTTCTTCTGAACTATTAGCTTGGTAATGGTATCTGAAACTCCATGTAGCTTTTTCAGATTTATAACAACTTCAAGCGTATGTTGTTATTGTTCTATTTGCACTTTGAACACAGAAAAGAAAAGAAAAGATATTGGAAGAAGAACTTAGACGATTTGCACTTGAACAAGGAAGTGC
The DNA here is from genome assembly GCF_040938485.1 of Diadema antillarum. Taxonomy (NCBI): domain Eukaryota; kingdom Metazoa; phylum Echinodermata; class Echinoidea; order Diadematoida; family Diadematidae; genus Diadema; species Diadema antillarum. Next base: position 368,703 of record NW_027271151.1, read on the forward strand.
CGAAATGTGCGTCGCCTACAAATGTACAACACATTTGTAAAAATTGTGACCTTTGTGACCTTTGACCTCTGGTGACTTTCAACTCCCCAAGGGACACCTACCATCCAATTTTGGTCACAAATGGACATACCAATCAAAAGTTATGAGCCATAATTGAAACGTGCCGTAAAAACATTGGCCTCTTAAAGTTTGTTGACCCCTGCCTATGACCTTTGACCTGAAGGTGACCTTCCTGTTTGGTAACATGTGTACTTTGCATAAACGCTCTTAATTCCAAGTTTGATTGACATTGAAGCACTCAGAACAAAGTAATTCAAGTTTTTGTAGCGTTGCGGACGGACGGACAGACGGACGACGGACAGACAGACGCTGCAGGTGATCCCTTAGTCCCCCCTTACCTCCGGTGGGCTCGACAAAAATTAGAGATAAACACTCTGAGAGCGCAGACCTCCACCAACCAGCTCATTTCCACCAGTGATCTTGTTCTCCAATTAATATCAGTGATTTCCACTCATATAAAAATGCATGCTGAAAAATCATCTGATTTCCCAATACAAAAGCCTTTTGTAACGTCATCAGCTTCCAGCTGCATGGCGCCTCGCCTGATCAGTGCATGCATTTAGTGTGCATTTAAGCAAACCTCAAAAAATGTGCGGCTTGCACTCCCAAGCTCACTAACCCTACCTGCCAAAATGATGCAAATCCTTCATAAAATCCAGAAAGATTCCCGGCTCACTACTACATTAAATCATCTGTTCCTTGTGCCATTCTCAAACTTTCCTGCAAGTAAATATCGAAATTGGTTCACAACTTTTTAAGTTATTCTGCACACAGACAAACAAACAAACTAATGTCAAAGAAAAAACAAAACTTTTGTAACCACCTTGGTGTGGTGGCAGGTAATAACCCAGCAAACACAGACTGTTTTTTGACATTTCCTAAACGTTTTTTGGAGGTACCGTATGTCATCGTACTATGGATGTTTTTAAAACGTACATAAGTCAAATTGGGGACTTAGCATTTACCGCAAAGCACAGATGTTTTGGAAAACGTTTTAGAAACGTCAATGGACGTTACAAAACGTTTTTTATTATGTCTGCTACGTGACTTCGTCTTTAATGAACGTTTAAAAAACATTTTTATTTCGTCCTCTGTACGTCTCTTTATCATGAATATTCATGCATAATTATGAATATTCAAATTAAGGTGTGTGTGATCTAATTTTAGTAACCATGTCTTCATGCATCACAACATTTTGGTGGTATTAAATGAATGTGATACAGATTCATCAATTGTGAACAGGGTGTTGTAGGTGGAGATAGGACATTAGGAATAGGTTAAGATAGGATTATATAGGATTAGGATACTGTAAAAGTGGATATAACCGCGCGACTAATTTTTCGCACTCGGCTAGGTAAGAAGACTTTCGCATGTTTTTAATTCCGCGGAATCACGACATCACACACAGGAACATATGGCAAACAAAAAATATTTGTGTGCTTTTATTTTCGCGCTAGTTTCTGGTTGCGCGAAATGCGCAAAAATTTCAACACTGTGTCTATAATCTGTACGAGCTGAAATTTTCGCGGTGGTGTTATTTTCGCGAATTTCGCGAATCGCCTTTGAACTGCGAAAATAACAACAAGCCCAAATGACTAAGTTCAGTTAGAGCCTCGCAACCGCGAAATCAACAACACACGAAAATGTTCTTCAAGTAGCAATTTGCGAAAATATCTGTACACGAAAATTTCAGCTCGTATAGTAACTACAAATTTTTTTAAATACCCTATAAAAAATAAACATTTGACATTCTTAAAAGGTTTTCTGGACGTTCTAGACGGATATGGAAGGTTCTCTGAACGTTCTGGAAAGGGTCATAAGACTTTTTAGACGTTCTTAAAACATTTTTTGAACGTTCTAGACGGTTTTCAAAGGTTTTCTGGACGTCCACAAAACGTCCACAGAACGTTTTGAATATTCTTAAAAGCCAAAAAGGTTTTACTGACATCCACAACGTTCAAAAGGTTTTCTGCAGGTCCTTAAAAATTCTGAAAGGTTTTTTTTTATTAGTTTTCTAAACTTTTAAAAAAATGTTTTTATAAGGTCCATTTGAAATGTTTTAAATACGTCGAAAACCTTCCACGAACAGACGTTCTGAAAAAGTTTTGACAAAACGTCCAAATAACGAACTTGGAATGTTTCAAGGACGTTCAGAAAACGTCCTTGTGTTAGCTGGGAAATCCCTTATTGGATCTGTATATGCACATGAATATTCAGAAATAGTACAATTTAATTGATTAAAACCATTTGGAAAAGTCTATATATAGCAGGTATGTGGCATTTCATGTAGCCCGACCAGATGCTGTGCAAATAAAATATACAGTGACTGGGCTGTGTATATAAACATAAGTTACATTTCATGAAGCATTTTGTCCAACAAAGTTTGTGGACAAATTATGTTTAGCCAATCAGATGCAAGGATTTCAGTATGGCCTAGCTTGTAACAGTTTGTCAGAAAAATATCCAACCAAAACGCTTCATGAAATGCCCCCTGGGCCCCGTTGCAAGAAAGTTGCAATCAATTGCAAATAATTGCTAATTTTGAAACAACCATTCTGATTGGCTCAAGGTCTACCCTATTAAGAAGACATGCACGCAACAATGATTTTGATTGGCCAGAGACAATCAGTTGCAAGTTGCGTTTAAACGCAAAGTTTCTAGCAACGGGGCCCTGATGCGATTTTTTTTTCCGTAACCCTAACGCGTCGAAATTGCCCATTGTGTCACTTGAGCAAAGACTATCAGTGTACAAGTTGGTTTTTGTACGCATGTGCGTGGACTTCGCAGTTAGGCGTTGAGTTCGTACTGTTTGTTACACAGTATACAGAGTATACCAGTGGCATGGTCGTCTGTTAACTACAGAATCAGATTACAATGTGAGAATGGGACGCCGTCCTTCAAGCAGAAACATAACAACGGGTTTGTGTATGGGTATGTGTATGCGCGTGTGTGAGTGTTTGTGTGTGTGAGTGTGTGTGTGTGTGTGTGTGTGTGTGTTTCCACTTCACATGTCATCGCCATCGCGTTCGGCTTTGCCTTAGGTGGTATTTCTGTAGTTTTGTTAGCCGTCTGCTGACACTTTTCCTGTGTCTCGCGAGACTTGCGTTACTAGGATGCATGCAAACTCGACGTCGTCATCAATATCTTGCAAAAAGTAAATTGGAAATCTAATTGAAGCTTGGAATAAATCATAATCAAAGTATTATGTATATGTATCATAGCGACACGTAGCGGTATATAGGTTAGTGAAGGAACCTTCTTTGTCAAATTTGTAATCTGCTAGTTACATGTAGATTAACGTCTGTATATCTGTTCATTTTACTCATGTTTGTATTCCCATATACGCTATAATCTTGTATATCCTTTGTGTCGTGTGTAATCTTTGAGTATTGTATTCACTGGTTTGTTATATTGTTATTTATACTCTTTGTTTGCTACTCTCATACCCTGAGAGGAGGTCGAAAGAGTCAATAAAATTCACAAAATTCACAAATATTTAGGTCTGCAGCGATTGCTGTTGTTAACATTGATCATGTTTATTAAGCCCCACAAAATCAGATTCGAAGAGGGAATTTGGTCTTGGGTAACATGGATGAACTCCTAGGTTAATTTGGGTTTATCCTCCAACTTCACAATGATTCAGAAAGGCGTAGTATAGGCTCCTTTTTAGTTCAGGTTCTTATATCAACGTATATGATTACATTCTCATGCAATAACATCCATGATGAAGATGGGGGAGGGAAGAGAAACTGCGGGAGGGGGGGGGAGCTAATAATCATCGATTTTGATCGATGAAATCTCTCTATAAAAGTGAAAGCAGCAACATTAGTAGAACACATGCAGTGAAAGTTTAAGGAAAATCGGGCAATCGATGCAAAAGTTATGAATTTTTAAAGTTTGGATGTTGGAACCACTGGATGCATGACATCATGTGTGGGCAACGACATAAAGAAAATATAAAGAAAACAAACATATTTTCACTTTTCTTGAGTAATGGAAGAGCATTTGATTAACCACTTTCAGAAAGTAGGGGGAATGATACCCTTAACATAAGTCAGTATCAATTAAGTTGATGGAATGAATTCTCTTCATATTTTCTTTACATTGTCGCCCATGGTCTCTAGTAGTCTCTTTATTCAGTGATTACAACACAAACAATATAAAAACGAAAAACTTTGCATCGATTGTCCGACTTTTCCTCAAACTTTCACTGATGTATAATGCTAATGTTGCTGCGTTCACTCAATCGATATTGGTCTTTGGGTTTTGGTTTCCTTTAATATCAACCAATCATCACTACCATCATTGCCTTTATTAGATTACCATGCACGACCATAAACATCATTACTATCATTTCACAATGGGATATCCTCTTATCATCATCACCACGATTATCACTCGTATTACCATCGTATACATATCACCACAAGCAATATCTTCCACCACTATCAATACTTTTTTCCATGTCATCAATCCATCAACAACTTCACGAAATCTCTTTCAAAGTTTTCAGCAGCATCATCATTATCATAAGTCTAAATAAGCATTGCGACTGGCAATATATTCATACTCGATCCCTCCCTCCATTGCCCACATGGCCTAGCACCCGTAATTGAAATGATGAAGAGAAACGATTGAATATTAAAACACTGATTTGTTGGTTTGTTTGTTTGTTTGTTTGTAAGAACACTAGCTGCATTCACACGTACAAAATAGCTGGTTACCGAGCGAGCTCCAAAACTCGAGAGTTCTTGTTATACTCGCAACTTTTTATAAACTTCATGATCGATATATTATAGAAACAAACACCAGGCTTTATCTGGTATCAGATTCCCAGGTGGGTTCATGACTTTAAATGTGTATAAACCATTTGTTGTCGACTGACACCCAAAAAGGGAAGCCATGCGTGATTTGTTGTCTCGAAGTCGTGCAGTATCGTACACATAGAGCTGTGATAGTAGTTTACCAGTATATGAAGTTTATCAAAATGAGCATAGCCATATGTTTACTATATATGTGAGAGAGAGAGAAAAAAATCAAACCCACAGCTCCGATTCTCAAGTAAAACACATTTGTAGAAGAGATTTGAAACGCTCGTTTTATAATGTGTTAGTTGGCACAAAATAATTTCACTTATTTTTAATAATATTAATCGATAACCAAATGAAAATCAATTTGCCCGATAGTAGCCAAATTTAAGATCTTTTCATTAAGTTGGAGCAACGAGCATTAGTTCAGAGTCACAGAGGCTACTTTCGAGTTTTTATGAAATACATTCATAGGAAACTGATAACTATAAGTTTGAACGATGATAGCACCCAAAATATCATGGTTACAGTTCGTTATTGAGAAGGTTCGTTATTCAGAAGGTTCTTTATTACGAAGGTTCGTTATTCCAAAGATTTGTTATTCCGAAGGTTCTTTATTCCGAAGGTTCGTTATTCCGAAGGTTCGTTAATCCGAAACTGAAACAAAGCTCGTTATTTCGAAGGTTCGTAACGGACCCTATTTCATTGTCGGATCAATGAACCTTCGGAATAACGAACCCTATTTTATTTTCGGATTAGCGAACCTTCGGAATAACGAACCCTATTTCATTTTCGAATAAACGAGCCTTCAGAAAGCGAACCCTATTTTTTCGAATTAACGAACCCTCGGAATAACGAATATCCGAAACACACAAATTCCCTATATACTTAGAGGTTTGTTAACCCTAAATTAAAGAAAGGTTCGTTAATCCGAACATTTGTGACGCTATTCCGAAGGTTCGTTAGTCCTAAAATAAAATAGGGTTCGCTATTCCAAAAGGTCGTTTATTCGAAAATGAAATAGGGTTCGTTATTCCGAGATTCGTTAATCCCAAAATCAAACAAGGTTCTGGAACGGGTCATAAGACTTTTTTTGAACGTTCTTAAAACGTTTTTAAACGTTGTAGAGGGTTTTCAAAAGTTATCTGGATGTCTATAACGTCCAAACGTTTTTCTGTCGGTCCTTAAAACTTTAGAAAGTTTTTTTAGTGTTATCTTACCGTTTAAAACAACGTTTTTATAACGCCCAATTGAAACGTTTAAATACGTCGAAAACCTTCCACCAGAAGACGTTCTGAAAAAGTTTTGACAAAACGTTCAAATAACGAATTTGGAATGTTTTAAGAACGTTTAGAAAAAGTATTTGTGTTAGCTGGGTAAAGACGTAAAATTCAAGTCAGTTTTGAGACGCATTATTCACTTCATATTTACGACATATTAGTGAAATAAAATTTACTTCGCTTTGCAACCTATTTACCACGTCATATTAATGACGTGACGTTAAATTTACGTCAGTTTTGCGACGTCTTTGTGACTTCATATGATAAGGCCTAGGAATTATAATTTTATAGAGTTATATCAGTTTGCGACATATTTATTGTCGTCAGAACGACGACAATTTCACGTCAGTCAACTGTCAAAAATAAGATCTTTTTTTTTGCTCAAATGGAAGACATAGAGAGACGTCATTATCTAGACTTTATAAAAAGACGTAATAACTGTCGTTTGTTTGCGGTAAATAAGCAAAGAAAACAGACGCTATTAAAATGTCTCAAACTGACGCCAATAAATCGTATTGTTGTTTGAACCCATATCTAAAAGACGTCATATTTGTGACGTCTTTCTGACGCCTGGTTGGTTATACGAAGACGTTGTAAAGACGTGTAGATTACTACTTTAAAGTCTTATAGACGAAAATAAACACAGATACTTGACATCATATATAATAGGGCCTAAACGTTTCAAACTGACGTGAATATGTCGTATTTTTGCTCAAATGGAAGTTGTCCCAAAGATGTCATTGGTGGTCATTAGATTCGTCTAAATGACGTGTAAATCACAATTCTAAAGACAAGATTTACGTCAGAATAACGTCAAGAGCACGTCATCTACACGTTAATTCATGCCTTTTTGATGTATATTGGAAAAGAAAAAAAGGAAGACGTCTGAAAGACGCCTTTTTCACGAAAACTATGTAAACAAGAAAAATGGACGTGATTTTGACGTCATTTTTAGATCGTGGGTGGTTAAGGTCTAATAAAGCGCATGTGAGTACCTCAAAGTACAACCATGATACAAATCTGCATGGGTCCTAGCTGACATTTGGACGTTTCTAAACGTTCTTGAAATGTTCCAAGTTCGTTATTTGGACGTTTTGTCAAAACGTTTTCAGAACATCATTTTTCTGGAAGATTTTCGACGTATTCAAAACGTTTCAATTGGACGTTATAAAAACGTTTTTTAAACGTTAAAATAACAAGAAACCATTCTAATTCTTTAGGGACCGACAGAAAAACGTTTGTATACGTTATAGACATCCAGATAACTTTTGAACAAAAAAAAAGTCTTATGACCCATTCCACAACCCTGTTTGACTTTTGGATTAACGAACCTTCGGAATAACAAACCCTATTTCATTTTCGAATAAACGAGCCTTTGGAGTAGAACCCCTATTTCATTTTCGGACTAACGAACCTTCGGAATAACGTCGCAAATGTTCGGATTAACGAACCTTTCTTGAATTTAGGGTTAACAAACCTTTAAGTATAGGGAATTTGTGTGTTTCGGATATTCGTTATTCCGAAGGTTCGTTAATCCGAAAATCAAAAAGGGTATGTTAATCCGAACATTTGTGGCGTTATTCCGCAGGTTAATTATTCCAAAGGTTTGTTTCTCCGAAAAAATAGGATTCGCTTTCTGAAGGCTCGTTTATTCGAAAATGAAATAGGGTTCGTTATTCCGAAGGTTCGCCAATCCGAAAATAAAATAGGGTTCGTTATTCCGAAGGTTCATTGATCCGACAATGAAATAGGGTCCATAACGAACCTTCGGAATAACGAACCTTTGGAAAACGAAACTTCGGAATAACGAACCTTCGGAATAAAGAACTTCGGAATAACGAATCTTTGGAATAACGAACCTTCGGAATAAAGAACCTTCTGAATAACGAACCTTCTCAATAACGAACTGTAACCATGACATTTTGGGTGCTATGCATCGTTCAAACTTATAGCTATCATTTCATAAAAACTCGAAAGTAGCCTCTGTGACTCTGAACTAATGCTCGTTGCTCCAACTTAATGAAAAGATCTTAAATTTGGCTGAATATCGGGCAATTTTATTTTAATTTGGTTATCGATTAATATTATTGAAAATAAGTGAAATTATTTTGTGCCAAATAACACATTATAAAACGATCGTTTCAAATCTCTTCTACAAAGCACATGTGTTTTACTTGAGAATCGGAGCTGTGGGTTTTTATTTTTTTTCTCTCTCTCTCTCTCTCACATAGTAAACATGGTTATGCTGATATTGATAAACTCCATATACTGGTAAACTTTTATCACAGCTCTATGTGTACGATACTGCACTTCGAGACAACAAATCACGCATGGCTTCCCTTTTTGGGTGTCAGTCGACAACACATGGTTTATACACATTTAAATTCATGAACCCACCTGGGAATCTGATACCAGTTAAAGCCTGGTGTTTGTTTCTATAATATATCGATCATGAAGTTTATAAAAAGTTGCGAGTATAACAAGAACTCTCGAGTTTTGGAGCGCGCTCGGTAACCAGCTATTTTGTACGTGTGAATGTGGCTAGTGTTCTTACAAACAAACAAACAAACAAACAAACAATCCAACAAATCATTGTTTTAATATTCAATCGTGTTTCTTCATCATTTCAATTACGGGTGCTAGGCCATGTGCGCATTGAAGGGAGGGATCGAGTATGAATATATTGCCAGTCGCAATGCTTATTTAGACTGATGATAATGATGATGATGCTGAAAACTTTGAAAGAGATTTCGTGAAGTTGTTGTTGATGGATAGATGACATGGAAAAAAGTATTGATAGTGGTGGAAGATATATTGCTTGTGGTGATAAGATGATATCCAGTTGTGAAAATAAATGATAGTAATGATGTTTATGGTCGTGCATGTAATAATCTACTAAAAGCAATGATGGTAGTGATGATTGGTTGATATTAAAGGAAACCAAAACCCAAAGACTAATATGGATTGAGTAAACGCAGCAACATTAGCATTATACATCAGCGAAAGTTGAGGAAAAATCGGACAATCGATGCAAAGTTTTTCGTTTATATATATTTTTGTGTTGTAATCACTGAATAAAGAGACTACTAGAGACCATGATGGGCAACAATGTAAAGAAAATATGAAGAGAATTCCACCCCCCCCCCCCCAAAAAAAAAAAAATCGATAAAATTATACATTCCATCAACTTAATTGATACTGACATAATTTATGTTAATGGTAGTAATCATTCCCCCTATACTTTCTGAAAGTGGTTAATCAAATGCTCTTCCATTACTCAAGAAAAGTGAAAATATATTTGTTTTCTTTGGTTTTCTTTATGTTGTTGCCCACACATTTTCCTCAAACTTTCACTGATGTGTTCTACTAATGTTGCTGCTTTCACTCAATTCACATTTTTTTGGGGTTTTGATTTCCTTAAATGATGGTCGTGATGGTAGAGGTGACGATGGTAAGTGATGAGAAGGACTATAGGGTTGGCAATGATAAAGTGAACATCAAAAAATTATTGATAGAGCAATTCAAACCGTGATACTAGAGCAATTTGCACATGTATGGACTAGGAAAATGAATTGATTTTGATGGAAATAGCACATCTTTTGATTTTTGAATGCCGATTCAAAATGCCTTTTTAAAGTTGATTAAATTGAAATATTTATAGAGAGATTTCATCGATCAAAATCGATGATTACTAGCTCCCCCCCCCCCTCCCGCAGTTTCTCTTCCCTCAACCATCTTCATCATGGATGTTATTGCATGAGAATGTAATCATATACGTTGATATATATGAACCTGAACTAAAAAGGAGCCTATACTACGCCTTTCTGAATCATTGTGAAGTTGGAGGATAAACCCAAATTAACCCAGGAGTTCATCCATGTTACCCAAGACCAAATGCCCTCTTCGAATCTGATTTTGTGGGGCTTAATAAACATGATCAATGTTAACAATAGCAATCGCTGTAGACCTAAATATTTGTGAATTTCGTGAATTCTATTGACTCTTTCGACCTCCTCTCGGGGTATGAGAGTAGCAAACAAAGAGTATAGATAACAATATAACAAACCAGTGAATACAATACTCAAAGATTACACATGACACAAAAGATATACAAGATTATAGTGTATATGGGAATACAAACATGAGTAAAATGAAAAGATATACAGACGTTAATCTACATGTAACTAGCAGATTACAAATTTGACAAAGAAGGTTGCTTCACTAACCTATATACCGCTACGTGTCGCTATGATACGTATACATAATACTTTGATTATGATTTATTCCAAGCTTCAATTAGATTTCCAATTTCCTTTTTGCAAGATATTGATGACGACGTCGAGTTTGCATGCATCCTAGTAACGCAAGTCTCGCGAGACACAGGAAAAGTGTCAGCAGACGGCAACAGACGGCGAACAAAACTACAGAAATACCACCTAAGGCAAAGCCGAACGCGATGGCGATGACATGTGAAGTGGAAACACACACACACACACACACACACGCGCGCGCATACACATACCCATACACACGAACCCGTTGCTATGTTTCTGCTTGAAGGACGGCGTCCCATTCTCACATTGTAATCTGATTCTGTGGTTAGCAGACGATCATGCCAATGGTACTCTGTATATGATACTGTGTAACAGTACGAACTCAATGGTTAGCAGACGACCATGCCAATGGTACTCTGTATACTGTGTAACAGTACGAACTCAACGCCTAACTGCGAAGTCCACGCACATGCGTACAAAAACCAACTTGTACACTGATAGTCTTTGCTCAAGTGACACTATTGGCAATTTCGACGCGTTAGGGTTACGGAAAAAAAAACTCGCGGCCCTGCTAACTTAACTCCACACAGCCCTGGGCTGTCGCTGTACAGAAATTTAGCAGTTTAGTTTAGGGTCTGCTACTAGTAATTAGTACTGGTAGTATATCTAGTCTACAACTGCACTGTCGAGCTCGAGCTGTCCAGGCTCCCTTGGCCGTACAGCTGTGAACTGAACGCTTCGCGTTCGGGCTGTAAATTACTAGTACAAATGTACCTGGGAAAAATTCCGAGTGAGACGATCCACTGTTCTCCCTCCTTGCCTTCTTTGTTTGGTGCTGAGACATGCTGATCTGATCCTTAGTCCCTGGTGTGACAAAAAGTAAGGTCTGGTATAAGTTCAACGTCGTCAGAAGTGTTGTAAAGTTGATATCTTCTAAATCGCATCAGTGCGCTTCCTTTCCGCCTCTGCGCTTTTCCCTCTACGTAGCTACCGTACCAAAGCTCCTACACTTTGCCTCTCAGCTCAGTGAGATCGACACACGACACAAGACGCGACGTGGTACAAGCAGACGTGGACTCCGTCGTCGATCGACTCCGAGTCCTATAGCTAGCTCATGTGGATGGGCCTTGAAAACATTACCTCCCACTAGCCTGTGCCGAATTGCATTCCAAATTCCTAACTCAACACACACACACACACGCAGACGTAGACGCCGTTTGACAAATACTAGTACACGACGTAGTCTGATTTCCAGTCTCATTAAGATACTTCACGCTATCAGATAAAGTCAAATTGATATTGTGGAAGGATGAGTTGTTTGTGTGTTTTTTTAATCAAATCATACACATTTGGCAAATACGAAGAAAGATGACGGTGGTGCATCGATTCTGATCTGTTAAGTCAATAATTTTCTATTTTCTCAAGTATTTCAGACAAAATTGTAGAACAGTCAGGAAGCAGACTATTTCAAAGAAAAAAGGGGCGTGTCTCTGAACCGATCCAAACACCTGTTTCTTTTGGATTGTACTCCTGCCATGGTGCTCTGTACAACCAAGGAGGTACTAGGCAAGCACCTCCTTGGTACAACGAGGGCAGCTGGGAAAGGGGGGGGGGGGGGGGAGGGAGGGAGAGTGCATGATACCTTGCAAGTTATCCGCCGCTACACATACTTAATAAATCCTCGTCGGTCGTGAAGGAAAAGCATCTCTTTCATTATATTCCTGCTTCCAGGGAGCAGCCACAGTACATTCAATTTCAATTCAATTCAAATGATTTTATTTTCATATAGAGTAATAAAAAGCTATATACATAACGCTTACATGAGTACATAATTTAAGGAATTTTGAATCACATAAGTTTAAAAAAACGTGGATACAATATTATAATAATATGAACTTTGGTTTTTAGATAAATAAACAAGTAAGCAATACAATCTTATTTTGTAAATCTATATGCACTGAAAGAGGAATTCACAAGAAAAGCGTAGCTTGTAAAATTTGTGAATTACTCTAGAAGATGAGGGCATCTCAAGATCCATCAAGGACTCCACGTATGAAAATTTTGATATAATAACGTCAGACGGAACACACAGAAAGAAAGGACTATGACAAGGACAAGAATGAAAGCAGGGATGGAACAGGCTGGAAAACAAACTAAAGATAGGCATAACAAAGAAAGGGAGAGAAACACGAAGAACAAGTGTCTGCCATTCAGTTATCAAAGGTCACCAATGTACGAGTATCAACTTGAAAATTTATACAAATTTAGCTTATGATTAAAACACAAACTCCTGATGTTTTATAAAATACCTATCAATTATTTAGTCATTTATTTATTTATTTATTTACTTTATGTACCAGAGTACACTAATAGAAGAGCATCACGCCGTGCAGCTACCGCGGAAGTAGCAGGAGTTGATGACATATCGGCTGAATTGCCAACACATCACGCTGGAGTACAGACAGACAGACAAATGTTCACTGTTATCTCACTGAGGCGTGCGATTGGCCGACACCCTAAGATATAACGGTCTCAGTCACTTATCTTGTACTATCCTCGAAGAACTAAAGGATTGGTCTAGTGTGATCACATTTACAGACTACAGGGCGTATCAAAAAAAAAAGTTATACTTTTGAAAAAAATGTCTAAATTACATTTCAAAATATTTTGAAGATTTTTCCATATTTATGGATGCCCAATAGTATCATCTATCAAGTACAATCAACACAACAAATTTTTGTTCACGCTTGGCTGAACACTGACGCTCTTTGTCCAGAGTGTGGAAAATGGCTTGCGCCAAATTGAAAGCCTGAGATGGAGAATTCAGTCAGCAGTCCAATTAAGTGTTCTCATTCAAACAAATTGCTCTTTTGCTCACAGTTTTGATTTTGTTATGCTAGTTTTACGAATTTTCTGGCGATTTTCTGTCATGTTTTAAATGATTCCATTGTGTTATGGTTTTTATGGAAGGTTGATTAACAACATCAAGATCTTTTAAGCACAATTATCACAAATCAGGCACAGACATATCGAACCCACATGCCAGTCACTCAGTCAAGAAGAAAAGTACAAAAACTAATGCATCCTCATGCTAGATCATTCAATCAATACAAACAATCAATCAATCAATCAATCAATCAATCAATCAATCAATCCAATTAATCAATCAATCAAGCAAGCAAGCAAGAAATCAAGCAATCATTTCATTCATTCAATCAATCAATTAATCAATCGATCAATTAGTCAGTCACAATATTGTATGCATGTTTTATAAAAAGTGGCAGATCGACATAAGAAACATCACCTCCCCACCCCACCCCCCCCCCCCGCGGCTTAAAGGCTGATCAATGTTTGAAAAAACTGATTCACTTGTTAATTTATTCGTTCAATCAGCCGATTGATGATTTCAATGACTGAAAAGTGATTTAATTATTGATTATTGGGTTGATTCACTGATGGATTGAACGACTCAATGACTGACTATAGATAACTGATAATCGGTTGATGTATTGATGGGTTGATTGATTTATTGATTGATTGATTGATTGATTGATTGATTGATTGATTGATTGATTGATTGATTGATTGATTGATTGGTCAATCAATTGATTGATTAATGGGATGAATGATTTGAATGTTGATTAATTTGTACCACTACCGCATTAATGAATAACTGGCAAATGGTGATTGATGTGTCCGTGTGTTGTGAAAACTGCGCTTTAAAGATCTTGAAGTAATTACACACTCTAATTCTCACCCAATTGATTTAGAAATGAAATCATTAAGATCACGATAAAGTTGACAAAAAAGCTCAGGCTATCAAAACATAATCAAAGCTTTACGCAAAACAGCAATTTGTTTGAATGAGAACACTTATTTTGATTGCTGGCTGAATTTTCCATCTTCTTTCAATTTGGCGCAAGTCATTTTTCGCACTCTGGACAAAGAGCTTCAGTGTTCAGCCAAGCGTGAACAAAATTTGTTGTGTTGATTGCACTTGATAGATGAGACTATTGGGCATCCATAAATATGAAAAAATCTTCCAAATATTTTGAAATGTAATTTAGACAATTTTTTTCAAAAGTGTAACTTTTTTGATACGCCCTGTATAGTGTATAGGCCTATACATGTAATATAATGCTGATGATCATTGCTATCATAACATCTGGAACATTACTTTCATAGCTGAAAAAATGAGCTACATAAGGTCCACACAACAATATCCAGCACTAAATTGGGCCAATGGAGAGGGCTCTGGCATGCCATATTCAATATGCATAATCCAGCATAAAAATGTGTTTGAACTTTGCTATATATGATTGATCGGCTGCAGGGAATTGTATAAAGAAGAGAAGACAGATAAATTAAGGGATGAACGAAAGGAAAATAGGCAGAAAACATTGTAAAGAAACATTTGCAAAGACCTAAACAAGGTTATAGAGCGCAAACAACACGCATCGGATGGATATAGGCCAGATATACCCATTGCATCAAATAGCGTCGGCGCGGCGTCTCGGGCTCGGACGTCTTTGGCAGAAGCATCTAAAACCGGTATATAGGCCTACAAACTGGAAGTCATTGAGTTGAATGATCCTACATCGGCCTTGCGTTATTAGTAGACTCTGTCAAATCTACATAACAGCCATGCCGTAATACAGTATGAGGTCAAAATGAGTTTGAATATCAATGTGATATTCTGTGTATCGCTGAGCCTGTAATAACGTTTTGCTATGGTATTCAATGTATAAAACACTGAGAGGTGTTTGGTTTTCTCGTCTTGTTGTTGAAATCTACACTCCAAAAAATCCGTGTCAGAACTGACCCGGAGCTGGGTCCTTTGGGGTCACACACCGTTCCTGGTCAAAAATGACTTTGAATTTGGTCATGAAGACCCGGAATGGGGTCACCCTGACCCAATTCATGCCTCTGGATGGGGTCATATCTGACCCCATTCCTTGTCATTTCAGACCCGAAACGGTGTGTGTTGACCCCAATGGACCTAGTTTCGGGTCAGTTCTGACCCGGATTTTTTAATATACGGAGTCCAAGGTGACCAGAATATAGTATTTGCTTAATGACCATTGACTCGCATCTTATGTCACATCCTGAAGTTAATTTCCTCCTTTTGTTTGGCTTGAATCATCAAATCCTAAATGAAAGGGAGAAGAAAGAGACAATTAATGAGGTATTATGTAACTGACAGATTCCACATTATCAAACTGTTGAGAAAGCAGACAGTGGTATTTCCCTGTACATCGCGCTCTGTGTACCAATTGTTCTTGGGGATCGGAGCTTCTTTTTTTTTTTCTGCAGACCGACTGTGGATCCATTAATAATATTGGGTCCTACTAATTGAAGCAAATTAGAATGCAAACCAATGCAAACTGATGCAAACTAATGCAAACAGATGCAAACTGACGCAAATTAATGCAAACTCATGCAAACTCAATACAAACTCAATGCGAACTACTGATTAATGCAAACTAACGCAAAGTATACTAATTAATGCACACTAATACAAACCGTTAGCAGTGAGTGAAAATAAGGGTGAATTACAGCACCTGGACCTGGCTCTTCCTAGGCCACTTAGTGGTCTCGAAACAGATATCAATCAAGTTAATCCATCCTATCGAAGAATGACTAACGTCACGTTTACTTCAGTACTTGCTACTTCAAGCATCTCACCTCAACAGTCAACAAAAACTCGGAAAATCATTTTATAGAAATATCATTAAATTATTTTTTTTGAAGAAAACAGATGTCGTTTACATTTTATTTTGCTTTCAAAATTCAGAAAATGTAGAGCAGAATGAGGCACAGAAATACAGATTTTAATGATCGATCATTGACAGACGAAATACTAATTAATGCAAACTCAACGCAAACTCCAAGACACAACACCATCCTATGTAAAAACCACGTATATCGATTACAAATATTGGAAAATGACAAAAAACATTAATTCCCACTTTGATCCTTGATAGTTTAAAAACTGTATCAGATAACGCTGACA
This sequence comes from Diadema antillarum, assembly GCF_040938485.1. Lineage (NCBI taxonomy): Eukaryota > Metazoa > Echinodermata > Echinoidea > Diadematoida > Diadematidae > Diadema > Diadema antillarum. The sequence continues at coordinate 385,138 of NW_027271151.1, forward strand.
TTGATAATGAGCAATAGCTGAATATTATAGTCTACAATTTTGTTGAAGGCAATTTCAAAATGACAGCATAATCACAGTTTCATTAAATTAAACATTAATTTTTCAGATAGTTTTCAGATTTTGCTCTATTTTCAAACCTCTTTACAAAACTTTAAATTCGCACAGAAGTCAATTGGTGTGTGTGGGAGTGTGTAGTTGACACCCAGACAATGGTCCTGGACAATGATACATGAGAAATCCTACTATCACAGCTAGTCTTTATTCATTCTGAAATGTGGTGTATGCAAGCACGTGGAAACATGTACTACTTTTTTCATGTGCATGCATTTCACTCTTTGCTAGGAATTCAAACTAGCAGTGCCCAGGCAATCCATCACGAATAATCAATAAAGCATTCAGTGCCTTGGAACAGAGCTCTGAACAGGTGGTATCCAGGTCCATTGTTCAGGGTCATTGCATGTACACACTCATATAAGTTCCTGTGTATATAGTTCAGGTTTTGTACAGAGGGTTAAAATGTGACCAAAATCTGGAACCTAACTTTGAAATTAATCATGGATTTCATGAAACTGATATAGGTTTTCTTACTCAAATCACCTCCAACTAAAATGTACACTATTCAGCTATTACTCATATCAATGACAGTTTTATCTGATATATAGTTTTTGAGCATCAAAAGTGGCAATTTTTTTTTGTAACACCTAGTACTAATTAATGCAAACTCCAAGATGCAACGCTTTCCTATGTGAAAATCACCGATAACGATTACAAATATCGAAAAATGACACCCGATGTATAAATGCAAACTCATAACGTTTTCCAGTGTTAAAATAACCTAAATCGATTATAAATATCGGGAAATTACACATCGAAACACTATAATACATGTACTGCAAATTCCAAAACAAAAAGTTTTTCTACCTGAAAACTACCTACATCAATTACAAATATCGGAAAGTAACGCCTCGATATTAAAAAAAGCCCACAATATTATTTATAGGACAAAACGAGACTAACAAAACACTATTACTTTCCTGTATCAAATTTTCACTCTTGCAGAAGCGCAAATTTAATTAACACCAGACAGAATAACAGTTTCTAGCAAGAGTGGGGTATAGTGATGTGAAGGAAATTGTAATTCCAAATGTTAAGAACCTCGAATTTTCAAGCGGGAGTTTTATTTTAAGAAATACTTCAAACACTTTAATGATTCGCAATGAAATTTTTAAGCAAATTCCGTCGGACAAATACCAAATTGCCAATTGTTTCTGGAAGATATCACATTCCTAGAAATTAAAGATTTTGTACCCAATGCAATAAGAATGAAATTGGTGATTAATTTTTCATTGCAGCCTCATAAATGAGCAGTGAAAGAAATACTTAATAAGATATCACAGGAAATACCCGAAATGAAGATGGATCAAGTGGGAGCTGTTCGTTTTTCCGAAAGTTCACTATTCCGAAGGTTCGTATATTCCGCAGGTTCGTTAATTCGAAACACACAAATTCCCTATACCTAGAGGTTCGTTAATCCGAACATTTGTGGCGTTATTCCTAAGGTTCGTTATTCCGGATATTCGTTAATCCAAAAATGAAATTCGGAATAACGAACCTTCGGAATAACGAATGTCGGAAAAAAGAGCCTTTGGAATAACGAACCTTCGGAATAACGAGCTGTAACCCAATTATATATTGCGAAAAAAGGGTAGTCCTTTCTAGTCAAACCAAGTTTTAAAGTTGATAATGAAATATGTTTACATGACTAATATTTTTTCAACCTTTTCTTAATTCCTACATAACCCTTTTTACAGCCTGTGCCTTATCTGCAACATTAGGCGCCTATATCCCACTCTCCCCTCATTCTCTTCCTTTCTCTTCTCGCTCTTGTGTCCTTATTCCATGTAATATTTATTCGACCAAGAGTAAAGAAATAGGATACATATCATAAACATTTCAAACATGAAACAATACCAGAATGAACATTACAAAGGAATACACTGGAACTGTATGTGTCACACAAAATGAAAATGAAATAAATGGAGCCAAAATGAGGGTCAGGGGACACAAAAGTTATTTACTATTGCCCGTAGACATATGTGAACCCACACGTGTTGCCCCTATAAGAAACATTTAACATTCTTTATTCGTCGTATGAATATATTTCTGTACGTTTTTACGTTTTTTTTTTATTTTCTTTGTTGTTGTGTTTCTCAATTATATGTTACTCATATTTCTCTTGTTTGTCCAAGGAATTTGTCATCAGCTCTGTGTCCTTACTGTTTCCTCTTACTCTTTATTTATCCTCTCTCTCTCTCTCTCTTCTTTCTTTCTTTTCAGAAATATAAGAGGAATGATGGCGGAATTGCGTCAAAAGCCGCCAGAACCTATTATCAAACAGTTTTGTATTTGTTAATAGGATCGAGTTTCTGCAATTTACAAGCATTGCTTCTCAGCAGGTCTCTTATCTTTTCCACCTGGGCCCTGTTGCATAAAACCCTTACCGCTAGACTTATACCACTCCTTTCTAGCGGTAAGTCTTCAAATCAGCGGTAAATTTTATAATCATTGATGCTGATTGGCTGTGACGCCTAATTTTGACGGTAGTTATCATTGAAATTCAATGGTAAGTTTTATGCAACGGGCCCCTGATATATGTTAAGTCCGACTTATCAGCTATCTGTCATGATTGTCAAATCATTGATTTTGTCTTCACCCAATATTACAATATTGAATCATAAATCAGTCATAATACATGTACACCATAAAAGATGCACTAGTCTGCCAGGTGGGCTGAAAATCCTCCAGAGATTTTTGAGACGTTTGTACATATCCGCCCGTTGATGCAATATTCGAGATTTGTATATTTTCCGACGAGACGTTTGTACATTTCCCATCGTTTGTACAAATCCCGACTTCTGAGCTTGTTTACCAAAGCAGGATCTTACTTGGTAGGGCGTTAGACAGAAAGATCCGTCTGTCCGGAGGAGTCTTTTATTTTTTTGACGTTTCGTTATCGCTCTCTTCTGATCCGTGAAGCCAAGACGCAGTCTCCGCGGAACATTTTCTCCGACGACCAGAGACCGAGATCTTTGTTTACGCCATGCCTATGCGCGCTAACGCGCCCATCCATGTGTTCGTGTTATTAGACAGCTGACGAGTATCTATGAGCTGGAAGCCGTGGATTGTCTTCTGACACTCCTCATCTCCATCGGAATGGTTGCCAGATCAAAAATAGTGAAGGTATGAATTTTACTATGATAATCATTTTTATGAAAAGTTGTTGATAAACGGAGAGAAATAATGAATACTAACAAGTAGTCTAGATAAATTGGCAAAGGCCATCTCGGCATCTGATGTTCACGGCAGAACTATTATAGTACAATAGTAGTAGTCCCACCTATTCTACAATTTGTAGGTGGTACTTCAAATGCATTTGTGTCGTCGTCTTCTTGGCAATCAGTAAATTTAGACTACTAGTACTTAGTAGTTTGCTAGTGGGGTGTACGTAGTGCATCGACATTTGCATGATTACCTTTCTGATAGAACCTAACGTTAGTAGCGCGACCATACAGCGACTGGGCTGTCTATAGTCGATTTAGTTAATAAAAGACAAGTTCACCTTCATAGACCTGTGTGGGTTGAGTGAATGCAGCAATCAATAAACTGGGACAATAGTAATCAGCTGGTAATACTGTCTGTATACTGCATATAGCACACATCAGTGAGAGTTTGAGAAAAATCGGATAATCCGTTCAAAAGTTATGAATTTTTAAAGTTTCTGCTAGTCATGGCTGGATGAAAAGACTACTATAGCTTGTGATGTCACATGTGTAACCGTTACAATGATATAAAGAAAGAATAAAGATTATTCAACCTATTTCCATTTTTCTCGCATAACAAAAGAACACACGACTCCTCTCTTTCAGGAGGCAGGGGGAATAATATTACCCTTAACATACGTCAGTAACAAGTCGAAGAAATGTGTACTTTATTCAAAAAGTAAAGTTTTGTGAGATTCTCTTTTTATTTTCTTCATATGGTTGTACGCATATGACATCGTACACTGTAGTAGTCTTCTCATCCAGCAGTGACTACGCAGATACTTTAAAAATTCATAACTTTTGAACGGATTGTCTGATTTTCCCCAAACTTTCACTGATGTGTTCTACTAATATTGCTGCATTCACTCAATCCTTATGTATATGAAGGTGGACTTGTCCTTTAAATAAATCATAAAAAAGATTGTTTGCTTCCTGAGATGTTCTTATAATAAATTATGAAACCTTTGCACAAGCAGACTGCATCTGCCCAGGCATGCCCCACTCCACTCCTTACAAGACTAAGGGAAAATTTGGACTTTCATGAGTATTCGCTAGAGTATTAGGCAAGTGTACACTGTTGTATGCAGACATACACCTCATCTATACACTAAATGATAGAGTAACTTCTTTTGTTTTGAGGCAAAATATTTTTTTCAAGTACACATTCTCTCAATTTGTCGCTGATTTGTGTTGAGGGTAATATTATTCCCCCTGCCTTCTGAAAGTAGCAAGTCAAGTGCTCAATTATGGAAGAAAAATTAAAATGTGATGAATGTACTTTATATTTTCTTTATTAAAAATAGTGTTCTTCACATGTAACATCATCAAGCTGTCAGTAGTCTTCTCATCCAGTGATGATGGCACTGAAGCTTCAAAAATTTATAACTTTTGAACAGATTTTCTGATTTTCCTCAAACTTTCACTGATGTGTTCTTTTTAATATTGCTTCATTCCAGCTATTAACATGTTTTTTAAAGGGGCATTCCAGACAAGTTTCATAATTTCACATCATGTAGTACATAAATCGACAACTCCATGTATTGATTTGTAGAATTTATTGTGGTTCTTGAGCAGAGAAACAAAACTTTGAAAAACTGTAAACAAATTACACTGAAAAAGGATGATGACATAGGAGGTTCACATATTTCAGAAATGTAGCAGTGTAATTCCATTACAATATCGCTTACTTGAGAGTTCCCAATTATCCCAATTATCATAAATTCTGAAACTCTGTCCTCAGTATAACCAATTTTTTGTTCATTTATAATGTAAAACTCTGAAAATCATCCGGAGGTCTCCTTTAAGAAGGTGAACTTGTCCTTGAGATGAAGCAGATTGAGAGTATCAAGATGTGATAAATATCAATTTCATGCAATATTTTTCAGTAAAGTTCAATTGCATGTTTTAGTAAGTTGGTGACTGATACCTACAGATATGATTACACATTTATGAAGACCACAGTTAAAAGAAAAGAGATTATTTCTAAAAATGAAGTGCTTTAGGAACATTAGAATGATACTGAAAAATTTTGCTCCTGATTGATCTCAATGGAAAAAAATTACCCACCCTTTCGATTCATCATAGATGTTTGGTGTACTCTTCAGCAAATCACAGGAAATGTAGACTCGGCTTTCTGTGATTTAAAGGTGGAATTAACATGGATTATGATAAAGTGAGCTGTTACCCTCTAGAGTGGAAAGGTGACCATGGTGCTAATCCTTTCATGGCCTGAAGTCTTTTCTCAATATTGTTAAATGCTGATGAGAGAACATTGCATGTTACTAATGAAACAGTACACACACATCCTTGAAATCCTTTTATGTTGCATCTTGGTCAGCTTGTGATGTTCTTATGTAATCCAACTTTCTAGTTAATATTGAAAATTTGAATGACACTGCTATGTGCAATTTTATTTTTCTGTTTGATATAAAGGAGATCCTGTTGACACTTCTAGCTGCACTGTTTACATTTTATTCAGCATTCTACATAGCTGCAGCTTTACTTCATGGAATTTTGAGGTAAGAGTTTGTGATTATACTGACACCACACATTCAAAGGGGATTACAGAACGGGTTGAGAAAATTGTGCTACATTGTATCTCATTGGTCAAGAGCTGTATAACAGTTTTTACTGGCTGCATGTTTGGTATCAAATAAGTAGACATGTAAACATGCAACCAAGCACTTATAGCAAAAGAGTTGGCACACTTGGCAAGAGTTTGCGCACGCATGTACATTACATCAAGAGACGGCCAACAGCACATCCAGTACTGGTATAACAAGTAGCAAGACTTCATGCACAATAGAAAGTGTTCGCGACTTAGCAAGAGATTGCTAGCCATGACTGCAGTAATTATCCCCCGAACAGAGTTTGGAGGATGCTATGGATTTGGCCTTGCCACGTACGTGGCATCTGACGAGAGTCTTGTAGGCTGTTGTTTTCATTTCTGGGGAGTTAATACGGAGGTTGCGTTGGAGGAAGGCAAGAGTGTTGTTGGCTTTTTGACAAATGTTGTTGATGTGTTGGTTCCATTTCAGGTCAGGTGTAATTGTGATGCCCAGATATTTTGTTGAGTTGACAGATCTAAGGGGAGTGTTGTTCAGAGTGTATTGGTGCTGTATCTTCTTCCTTTTTCTGGAGATGGTTATCACCTCACATTTCTGTGAGTTCAGCTCCATCATCCATGTGGATTACCCATTCTCCCAACCTGGTGAGGTCATCCTGAAATGAAAGTGTATGATGGTAAAATGAAGAATTGTATCGTTTTTGGTGATGGCTCCCTAGCTTGGTTTGTCTTTAGATACACAAAAAAAGTAAATTGTTGACCAATTTTTTTAATTTGGTATATAAGTGTGTCAAAGTCAAATCTAGATGCCTATTGGTAATGCTGCTCCAACTGTTCCACCTTTCACAGGTTCAAAGGTCCCCCTCAGGTAAAAATTTGCAAAAATGAAAAGGGTAACTGAATCATGGATTGAAAACATAATTTCCATGATATCTTCTTCTTTTTTTTTTTCATGGACAAACAAGCTGCAGAATTATGAGGCATGCACTCGACTTTCCTGGGAGCATTTCAGGCATGCTGCCATTTTTATGCAGACAGTTGCATATAAGGAGTCTAATATTTTACGAAACTAGACTTCATGACAATTTCACGAGTAGTTAAATCCATGACTGTGGAGTACAGCATTGTCATGCACCCTTTGTTCGTGGGCAGTGTGCTGCACACCAGTCCATGTATGTTAATATGTTTGCATGATATTAAATTTTTGAATAGCACAAGACTCGAAAATTTGGACAAATTAATAATAATGATAATAATAATAATATGAAATATTTATTAAAATCCCACAAAATGTAATTATGGTGTATACTGTAGATCTTTTGAATACCCCGACCACATTTACTACCATCTGACTTATTTGAGTGATATTTTTTTTGTCTCTTTGCAGACTGGATGACTTTGATGGCACCATTCCATTTCACTACCAAAGCTTTGATAAAATCTTCACCAACTCAACAAGATGGAATGATCCTGTATTTTTAGGTAGTATTATAGTCTTCCCTTTTCATGTTAAAGATATTTTCCTTATGAGGAATATACATTTCCAAATTATTTTATGAGATGACTCCTAGATAGTAGTAGTACAAAGGTTTTAGGTAGATCCAGATACAGTAAATAACGGTGTATTAACTGCACCTTTCTTTTCAGCCGTCGCGGGAAAAAAGATATTAGCCCGCCGACGAGCATGGATACTGCCATGTAATGGGCAGAGGTACTTGCGGCATGTTGGTTGAATTGAGTAAAATGTTTAGGGGAAAAGGAAATATACAGTAGAATGCCTAATGAAAAGGAAATTATTTCACCACCATTCAAATATTGAACATTGTCTGCACACTGTATGCAGACATGCAGTAGGTATTGGGTGTAACATGGTATAAACCGCTCCCTGAATTTGACCTGTCTCAGTGGGGAAAAAAGTGCAGTTTATACACTGTAAGTTATGGTAACTATTTCATTTTGCAAGATACCCAAGAAACTTCATCCATGGGAAACATTTTTCCTGCTGTTGATATGTCATTGACAAGTGCTTACAGCAACAGTATGGCTGAATCATTATCAGTAATGGTCCTTGTTTTTTTAGCTCACCTCAGCCCAAACCTCCCAAAATTAAGTTAAAATCTTCTTCTGTACAACCAGAAGTGATAGAGCAAAGTTAGTACTATGAGTTACCTGGTAGTACATTGATGAAAGTAGTTTCAAATTTGTTCATAGCAGATCCAGGGGTGCCCCCCCCCCTCCCCCCCTCCCCCCCCCCCCCCCCCCTCCTCAGAAGGAATGGCAAAAGTCCCAAGGAATGTTATTATCTTAACTACATACGGGGACTGCGAAATACCTGCGTGGGAGTTGCCTGCGAAGTGCTGCCGCTAAGGGCCCCCTACTGATGTTCTGCTTGGACCTCTCCAAGCATCCCCGCGACTCACCCAGAAAAAGTTTTGGTCATGCTCAAAACTTGGCTGCGGTTAAATCGGACTTGCATGCACACCTCCGGGCAACTACAGAGGAGATACGCGCTAGGTACTGTCAGGTGCGTACCAACTGCGGAGAGCTCCGGATAGCAAATTTGTTTCCCCGCAAGTCAAGCCGCAAAACTTCCCCATATACGGTATGACAAGGCCTTGAACATGCTCAAAACTTGTTCCGAGTGAGTTGTGGGGGTTCGCTCGCAGAGGTACACGCAGAACATCAGTAGGAGACCCTTAACGTCAGCACCTCGCAGGTAACTCCAACTCAGGTACTTCTCAGTACCCATAAGTCGCTCGTAACAGAAAACAGATCGGTTTCAAAGCCCTCAAGAAGGTCACATGGAATGCACGCAAGTATAAGCTAAGTAGCACGCGTCTAGTAGGTAAGAAACAAAAAATGCGAAACTTGCAGACATTCTTGTTCGCCAGTGGAAAATCTCGTGCGTACTGTAAAATGCCTCCTCGCCACAAGCCCGCGTAGCTTGCCTGGAAAGATGTGACATGGCCTTAACGTTCTCTAGTAGTCTCCTCATCCAGTGGTTCCAACACCAAAATTTTAAAAATTCATAACTCTTGCATCAGTTGTCTGATTTTCCTCAAACTTTCACTGATGTGTACTACTAATGTTGCTGCTTTCACTCTGTCCACATTTCTCTTTGGGTTTTGGTTTCCTTTTTTATTTCTTCAGATTACTTGGATACGCAAAAAAAAAAAAATCCTTCCAAACCAAATTTGAATGCACTTTTCCCTCAATTCAGAATAACTTGCATGTTCCCTTGTCATGTCTTTTGTTAGTCACATCAATAGCACAGAAAGATGCAAGGTATGCTGAGTTGAGGGGGAAGGTGCATTCCAATGTCTTTTGTTATCACATATCGGTACTTTAGGAATGATTGACAGATGAGGTCACAACAGGAATATTGGTTTGGAAGGATTTTTTGTGGGCATATCAAAGTAAACTGAAGAATATAGAAGAATTATTAGTTAAGAATATATGGAATGTTTCTAGATGTTCGTATAACTGCCAAATCAACATGCATTTGTATTTCAGAGAAACTTTAAAGCACCATATATTGTGTACTGCTAACTTTCCACAGCTTTGAGCAATCACTGCAAAAATCACACCGTAGGTACATTAAGTCGGACAAGGTCAGAAGTCCATTTACAAGTGAGATTGATTGTGTTTGATGCCAAATTCATTCTGTATATATTGAAATACAGTTATCTATGGAAAGACATCATGCAGCATTTATCATTGATTGCAATTCTTTTCTTTACACATTAGATTACTTCCTAATGTAAGAAATACTCATGACTCAATTTTCCTTTTGCAGGAGATTTTATATCATTGCAGTTGACATACTTGGCAGTGCCCTTTGCTCTGATCACCTTTCTAAGACACAATCTTTGGGACTATGCAGTCACTGTTACTTTTATTCACTGCCTGGTTGTCTGTGCAGGTAAGGACTGCTCCAGCATGGTCTACAGATACAATCCTTTGTTTGATTCATTCAATGTTTTAATGTGAAGTCACCATTTTCTGCAAGCTCACATTTTCAGTAAATTTCTCTCTTTTAAGGTCCAAGAGAACTTTGAATATCATGAGGTGGATAGCACCGAGTAATTTCTGTACTATATCTGGTGCTGTGCAATAGCAGCACAAATGGTTACAGGTATCCATTGATATTCACTTTTGTGTCATTCATATGTCACTGCCAAATCTTGTTTAAGCTTGAACCTCGCAACAAAATGTCTAATTTGCAAAGGAGATACGGGAGTTTTGGTTGTTGATTCATTTCAGTGGTAGTCAGTGACACGTACATGTATGCATAACTGAAGTCACAATGATTACAGACTATAAAAGGAGCAGGTTAACACAATTAGCATCTGTGCAAGTGGCTACATGCATATAGAGAGTTCAGTGGTATAATTTTATTGTTTAGGTGTGCCAGTCTTCCTTCTTTGTTTTTCTCTAAGCTTTAGATCTAGGGGGAAGGGGAGGGGGCACCAGGGGGCTCAACCCCCCCCCCCCCCCAAAAAAAAAAAAAAAAAAAGAATTAAGGAATCTTCTTTTCTACAAATAAGTGACAGAGCTAAGTTATTATTATGACTATTAGGGCCTACATTGATGACTACTGTTTTAAGTCTCTTCATGGTGGATCCAGGGGTGCCCAATTGCACCCCCCCCCCCCCCCCCCCCCCCCTCTGAAATGGGGACCTGAATTGTACATTTTCATATTCTGGAAAATGCATGGCATATTTTATTTTCACCAAACTTGTCAGGTATTATTGCTTGAGTGATAGGATATGGAATATGTATTTGTACAAATGGGCACTATTCCCTATCTGGGGGCCCCCTGGATTATTGGGGGGGGGGGGGGGGGGGGGAACAGACAAAAGTACACTTTCAACTGAAAATGTGTGCTAACATACAAGAATAATCATTATCATCTGCAAATTTCAACTTTATTGATTGAAATTAACAATGATTAGGAAACCCACTTGTTGTTTGTAAAGTCATGCCTAACTTGTGCAAACAGCTTTATGAAAGAGGGCCCAGAAGAAATAAGCTAAGTTAGTGCTCTGAGTAAGTAGATTGGTGACTGTAGTTTTTACCTTTTTCATGGCAGATCCAGGGGTGGGTTGGTGGAGGGACTAACACACTTCTTATTGAAAATGTGGTCAAATTTGTCTTCAGACCCGGTGCATTATCACAAGGGTGAAAATTTAAATATTCTCGATACAAGACCCAGAACCCCTATTAAAAAAAAAAAAAAAAAAAAAAAAAAAAAAAAAAAAAAATCACAAAATATATTGTTTAAAACTTGAAATACTCTGAGTAAACGAATTAATGAGTGCGCTTTCAAGGTCATTTACAGTAGATCTAGGGGTGTGGCAGGATCAAATGGGGGGTGGTACAGTTTTTACATTAATTTTTTTTTTCTTTACTGCATAGTCAAATTTTCTAAATACAGTGTACGTGGCAGGTATTTTACCAGTGTAATAAAAATATGCAAGTAGACACCATGCGCCCATAGAAGCCCTCAAAGCTGCCCCCACCCACACCCCCCAAGTCTGCAATGTTCTCAGCTTAGAGTCGGCAAGAATGTGTGGGCAGTAAACTTGTGATACACTGTACTCAGGTGAGTGCGAGATCTCCAGGTCTCTTGTCTCTATTGCAATACACACAGAACATACATGAATTGCAATGATTAGGAGAGAGTATGCTGAGAAGCAGGTGCCTACCTGTGCATTTGAGATGTCAGCAAGAGATTAAATTGCTTCACGGAGTGTGTTATATAGGTGAATATAGATTGATAAAGGAGAGTGTTAGTACGCCTGAGTGACTGCAAAATCAGTTTTTACTATGCAAGCTAACCCTGCATCTTTCCCAGGTACTTGCATGCTGTTTATTGAGAAGAGTGAAGCATATATGCAAGACTGGTCCCTTTCTATTGTGTCACTTTGTTCTTTCAGTGAATTTAGCTTTCCCCTTTGTCTGGGAATGGTGGGTATGTGTACTCATTGGTCTCTCAGCAATGGTTGGCATTGGGGAAATCTCCAATGGCCTCATCAGGAAGAAGGTGACGGGGAGCTTCAAGCAGCAAGGGAAATATGATGGCAAGGTCACATGATCAATGAGGTTATTTCTTATTTATTAGCCTTATGAGTATATAACTCTGTATTGTGCCATGTATAATGAGTAGTGCCTATTAGCATTCCATTTTAACATTATTGAATTTATATTTGTACCAAATCGACTAATACTTGAATAAATACCGATGTTAAGAATAATGTATACTTCTGTAACAAATATCTGCAATAAAGAAATATTAAGATTCGGTTCTGATCGTATAACGTCAGGTCACTCGTGAGGGAGCTTACCCATCGTATGAGCAGTGGAGCTTCTCAGTCTCTCGTAGCAAATTCATGAGCGGTGGCAAAATCTTTGGCAAGCCACAAAATTGCCCAAAGACCTTGCAAAGGTTTTTATTCATATTGCCATCTTGTGTCACATTTAAGGCAGTGTGATGCCACCCTTACAGAATGTTTTGATATCAGAGAATATGGGTATTCTTAAATACTTTCCTATATTGTAACATAAAGTTTGTTTGTTTGTTTGTTTGTTTGTTTGTCTTTTTACATTATCAGAGTAAGTAGAGTGTTCAAGCATTGAAGGCATCAGCCAGCATTTTACATCCGTTTATGTCTTGACATTATATTTATTAAGAAGATATAAGGCAGTATAGTGTATGTAGTACCTTTGCAAAACTTTTGTCAAGCACCTGTTATGTTATTATGATTTTTTTAAAGTCCCCCTCCCGCTTTGATTTTCAAAGGTTAATTTTCTGCTTATTTTTGTAAGCATTTTTAATAGATTTTGTATCTGTGAACCTGTTCAAAAGGTAAACAAAAATTTGCCTGAAAGTTTTAAAATATTCCACCAAAATTGTGCACCAGATCATTAAATATCAACTCTAAAAGTGTACACAAGCTTCCCCCTCCCTTCCGTTTACCTCCCAAGTGTGTGCAATGTTTATGGTCACAGTAAGTGACTACCCCAGTGACAAGCACCACATACATGTACCTGGTACACGTGTGCTCTGTATTATCTAAGCTCTGATTGGCTTTTGTAGATAAAAGTAATGTAGGTTTATTGATTGCAGGTCCTGTCTGTGACATGATTATTGTCAAATGTAAACCATTTGGCAACAAATGTCGATTTTCTTTTTTTATGCTTCCGCCACAAGAAGTCACTGGAGACGTTATGATTTCAGGTCGTTCGTCCATCCATAATCAATTTTGTGGACAGTTTAACTTTACAACTGTTTGAGGTATCCTAATGAAGCTTGACATTATGTATGTATGAGTGGACCAAGTTGTGCCTATCAAATCTTGGGTGCAAATGCTCATCACTCAAAATCAAGAACATCTTCAAATATCAATAGTTCCCCATCTTGAAACAGAACTAGTGTATAGGATCCTACATATAGTACAGAGTTTGTACTGGTCAAAAATTATCTTGAAAAAATGTTGGGTCATGGGGTCAAAGGTCAAGTGAAAATGCTGAAATTCCATTTTTTTTTCTTTCTCAGAAATGGCTCAAGGTATCTTCATGAAACTTAGTATATATGCTTAGATTGCCTGACAGTGGTTCTCTTGGGAATTTCAGGGTCATGGAGTCAAAGGTCAAGGGTCAAAAGTGTAGTTATAATGGTAGAATTCTACTATTTAATACTGAAACTACATTTTCTTCGTACCTTAGAGATTACTCAATGCATGAAACTTAATCAAACTAGGTGAATACATACGTTATTGCACAATGATTCTGTAGGGAAAGATTTTGGCCATGGGGTCACAGTTTTTCCCATATTTTGAAAAAAAAGCTAAAAGTAGTGTCATGAAAAGGGATGTTACCAGTTGTCATTATATGAAGAATTATTGGCCATGGGGTCAAAGGTCAAGTGAAAATGTTTAAATTCCCGTATACTTGCTCTCTGAAACAATTTACATGTAGCTATCCAGCCAAAGGAAACCTAGTTCAAGGAAAATAAACACTCATCAAACTTGTGACAAACATGTCATTTCAGTTTTTTGCCAATTATGTGAAACTGTTACCATCTCACATCGTCCAGACACCATGCAACATGGAGGATGCATACCAGTTGCCATAGCGATGTTTCTAGTTCTGAGAATACACGTGTACTTTAGTGCTGTCACATTTCCTGTTTTCCTGTTCCGCAATGTATTGTAGAGTATTATGTCGTGTACCTCTTGCATGGCAGTATAGGCGTACAAGTGTAGGCCAACAGATTCTAGGGACTGGATGTAAGAATTACATGTACATTAACTGGACCTGATGACTTCATTTGGACTGGATTCCCCTGTACACATGCATGATTGTTCCTTGTCTGTACACATTCAGCTGAAATGATGGCATGCATTGTACAATTCTTTTTGTTGTGTGTGTGCTAAGTGGCAACATTTTGTGAATTTTTTGGCATGTTACTTTTTGTCATTCCAGCATTGGTCTCAGATAAGAGATTCTTTATTGATACACAAAGAGTTGAGTGGCTTGTCGCGAACACTGAAAAAAAAAAAATGGAACAACTCTGCTTTAACCAGCTCAGCACATTGCCAAAAGCCACATTATCATATTCAGCAGTTTACTGTATTTGGGTTTTTTTTTTTCATATTTGATCTCAAGTTTTAATATGTGTATAGCAAATCATTGCCAGCTTCAGGAATTTATGATTACCCATTGAATTAAGTGTAGATAATTAACATGAGTCAGCATACTGCTTTGGTATGTGAACAAAGCTGCTATACCAAATTTCATGAGTAATGTATGCACTTCTTTCCATTTTTTTTTTTCTTTCTTTTTTTTTGGGGGGGGAGGTTTAGGATGCATAGAGACATGTCAGTTTTTTCAGACTTGAAACTGATATGTGAGGACAGATTTTAGATTTGGAAAATAAAAATGTCTGTCAAATTTCAATACAAGTAAGTGTGATGATTTTACAGCAGGGACTTTCCCTGATAAAACATGTCATAGTTGCGTGAAGGCCTGCACATTCAATGTTATCAGTTTGATAGTAATCATTTACTTTTTTGGTCTAATATTCATTGAATTGCTCATCGGGTATATATTTCTATCTCTTTCTTCTTCTTCAACCTTCTTATGTACAACTATATAATGTATGTTATTCTATGTCTCTCTGCGCCTCAGAATAGGCCACTAGATCGATGGCGCATTACAAATGCTGTACTTATATACTTGTATACAAGTAGATTATATTTTTCCTGTACCTATTATATCTGTATGATATGTACTTTTACATTAATTCAGCTCAGTTGAATATTATCATGAGAAATTTATGCCTTGTTAAACTGCTGTGATCAAAGGTGTATGGGAATGATCAATTATAGCTTTATTTTTAATTACCAGTGGTTATGAACTCTTTGCAAAGTTCCATACTGTGTAATACCTGTGGGTATTTAGCGTGGAGTAAAAACTCTGTTGATTTTAATTGCAATATACAGTGGTGTATGTGACAATTAATGGAACAATCCTGTGACAGTACTGTGCCTTTCAACTCAATGGATGTAAAGATGATGCAATATTAATGGAATTAAAATGATTGTCAGTGATGTCATAAGGACAGAGATGTGTTCAGAATTTATCATTACATGAGTACATGCTAGCTAGGGAACATGACTTGCAGATATTAAATAACATATACAAGGAGTGTGTGAATTCATTACTTCTAATGAAAGTAGATATTGCTTCAGAAAATGACTTGATATACAATATCATCATTAATAAAAAAAGCAGAGGGATGTGATCATTAGCATGCATTATATTTCAAAGTCTGGGACACTCTTCAGCTTAGATCTCACAATGTGCAACATGCTGTGAGACTTCCTGAACATGTCTACATAGGCTAGCTCTTCAAAATGTCACAGTTCAAGTAAGAGTGAATGAAAAGTGAGAGGGCTAATAACACTCTGAATCTAAACACATCATCTACCTACCTTGAAAGAAACTGATGAAAGGAAGAAAATTGGTACAAGAGTGTATTGTCACCAATGAAATGCAACAAGTACTATACAAATGTGAAATGTCGATAAATTTACCTCTTGATTATAGACACATTGTTTCTATGCATCTGTATCTGAACTGTAAAACCAAAACATTTGCTGCAATGTGTGACTTGGAGCCAACAGCCTTTGCCACAGCATGAAACTTTTGGTAATTGCCACTGGCACTCAATGCATTGTGTAGAAGAAAATAACCTTCAAGTGTATTTTGCTTTCTTGAATCTTGCCCCTCACAAAATTTGCAAAAGTTTCATGCACAGGAACATTACTTGTTTTTCATTACATGTTCTTGTCCAACAATCCATCCATACATGGAATGATATGTGAGTGTATGTGTTGTGTGTGTACAGGTATGTGTGCGTGTATGCACAAAGGGGGAGAGAGAACATGATAATGTAATCATTCTATATAATGCCTGAAGAGATCCTTGTCATTTGATTGGTTGTTTGCCCTTGATCATTCGGCCCATTTCACTATGAAGTCATCATCCATGTAATTGTGGCTCCATTTACTGTGCAATTTTTGATCCATACGATTTGCTCCATTGCACGCTTGCTGAGAGACTTGCACACTATGCATGTAAAATGCTTGCGTTTGCAGTGTGTATACGCGACAGCGTGCTAACTAAAGTGCTTAGTGACCACTCTCGCAATCTCAGATTTTCTCTTGTTTCTAAACTAATAAAACATCAAATGATAAGGATCTAGTTTGGGCGTTATATAAAACAAATAAATAATAAATGTTTTTCATTTGTGCAATGGACAGAATATTTCATTCGGTGAAAGATAAAATGGTCCATTCAACTTGGCTGCATCTTGTTGAATGGACCATTTCATCTTTCACCTCATGAAATATTCTGTCCATTGCACTAAACATTCATTATTTGTATACTATTCAGAGTTCATTCCAGTGTGACACAGTGTACTAATGAGGTAGCATGCAGGTCAAATTGAAAATCAAAGGTATGAGTATAATAGTTACAGTATGTACAAGTATAGTACAACATATTATCAACCATATAAGACATCTGAGCAATGTAATTTTTAGCTCACCTGAGCCATAGGCTCAAGTGAGCCATTGCGATCGTTCTTCGTCCGGCGTCCGTCGTGCGTAAATTTTTTACATTTTCATCTTCTTCTTGAGAACCCCGTGACCAATTTTCACCAAACTTGGCAGGTAGCATCCCTAGGGAGATAGGATTTCAATTTGTACAAATGGGTACCATGCCCCACCTGGGGGGCTCCCAGAGGGGCCTAAATCTCCTAAAATTAAGGAATTTAAAAAAAAACTTCTCTAGATCCAGAAGTGATAGAGCTAAGGTAATACTATTCCCGCGTTCACGTTAGTCCCCGCGACGCGGGGACAGCCACGAGAGATCTTATCTTTTTTACGACTGACCATTCACATTGCTATCTCATCTGTCCCCGAGCTGTGGGGGCAATTTGGGTTTGGGGCGAGCTCTGCCACTTGAAACCAGGCATAGTGCATGTGCACATTTGATGACAACAGCTGGACGCTATCAATTTTGCCCCAAGGTCACTCTCCCCTCCAAATTTTGTCCCCGTACCCGACTTGCTTGGCGGGGACGAGGGAACAAGTCCCAGCGAGCATTCACATTATGGTTTTGGAGGAGAAAGTCCCACAGCTTGGGACTTTCCCCGCATTGCGGGGACCAATGTGAACGCAGGGTATGACTTGGTACATTGATGACTGTTTAAAGTTTCAAGTTTGTTCATGGCGGAATCAGGGGTGCCCCCTTGGGACCCATGGGAGGGGGGTGTGGAGGGGTCCCAACGGAGGCCCAATTAAATTGTACACTTTCATCTTTTTCTTGAAAATGCCAAAGTGAATTTTCACTAAATTTGGCAGGTAGCATCCCTAGGGGGATAGAATCTCACTCCCATCATATGAGCACCATGCCCCACCCTGGGGGCCCCCAGGAGGGCCCAACCCATGGCCACCCCCAGTAAGGAATCTTTATAGAGATTTTCTCTAGAATCAGAAGTGAATTGAGCTAGGTCAAACAATGACTCGGTATATTGATGACTGTTGTTTCAAGTTTGTTCATGGCAGAATCAGGGATCCCCCCCTCCCCCCACCCTTGGGACCCAAGGGATGTGGTGGAATGGGTCCAAATGGTGATGTAAATTGTACATATTCATAATAATTGAAAACCCCCTGATAAATATTCACCAAACTTGACAGGTACAACATTGTAGCATGCCAGGGGGTTAAGATCTAAATTTGTTCCACAGGGTAGGCCCTACCATGCTCCCCTTGGGGGACCCGAGGGGGCCTAATCCCCCCCCCCCCCCAACATTAATAAGGAATATTAGTCCATAGGCCAAGACCCGAAAAATGGGTTATTGGTACAACCACATGAGGTGGCAAAACCTTTTTGGTGTCATTTTGTTTGTCGGGTTTAGATATGCTTATCAAGCTATGATAGCATTTCCAAATAAGTAGCTTAGTCATAATAAATGAATTTTTAATCAATTTGGTCTCATTTTTATATCCCTACATATACTTCTGAATCGAAACTAACCGCTATGCAAAGAAGAGCACTGTCTTCTGTATGTCCACAGGTGTTCTGTTGTAAACGCGGCGCGCTTAGTCTTTATTCAAGGCAGCGAAGGGAATATCCAAAGGGTTATGATGTCCCCAGCTGTCATGCGGTGCGCTTAGTCTTTATCTATATAGAACAATGTACCGTTATCATATCTAAAGTTCCTAATAAAAGGGATTATCTATACTGTTTTTATACTACCCTCTCAACAAATACATCAGTTTCAAACAAAAATCACTCTGTTCATTTACGATATTATTTATTATAATGCATTGTAGTGTATGGTACCGGTACATTGTTTTTATGCCTCCGCCACGAAGTGGTGCCGGAGGCATTATGTTTTCGGGTTGTCCGTCCGTCCGTCCGTCCGTCCGTCCTTCCGTCCTTCCGTCCGTCCGTAATGAATTTTGTGGACAGGGTAACTACCAAAACCTTTTGAGGTATCCTAATGAAACTTGGCATGTATGTGTATTAGGGGGTGAAGTTGTGCCTATCAACTTTTGGGTGCACATGCTCAAGGTCAAAGGTCAAAAGGTCAAGGTCAAATGCTTAAAATTTTACTATTTCCCCCATATCTATGCAATGCCTGAAGATATGTTTTCTTGAAACTTAGTGTATACATGTACTACCCAATTAAGATTCTCTGGTGAAAGTTTGGGGTCATGAGGTCAAAAGGTCAAAGGTCAAAAGGTCAAGTAAAATGTTAAAATTTCACTTTTTTCTCTGTATCTTGGAAATTGTTCAAGGTATCTTCATGGAACATAGTGTATATGCATCTACTGACTGGCAGTGGTTATCTAGGGAATTTAGGGTTCATGGGGTCAAAGGTCAGGGGTCAAAGGTCAAGGGCAATACTTCAAAATCTTACTATTTTCCTTATATTTATGCAATGCCAGCAGGATATTTTTTTTTTACTTGATGTATGCATGTCTAACCCAATAGAGATTCTCTGGGATTTTTTTTTCGCCAAGAAGGTCAAAGGTCAAAAGGTCAAAGATCAAGTGAAAGTGCTGAACTTACTTTTTTCTCCATATCTCGGAAGTGGCTCAAGTTATCTTGAAACGTAGTACATGCTGAATTTATGTATGTTCTGCCTGACAGTGCTTCTCTTATAAATCAAAGGCCAGATGAAAATGATAACAATTTACTGTTCAATACAGAAATTGCGCTTTTTCTCCATACCTTGAAAATTACTCAGTGCATAAACTTATGAAATGGTCAAAGTCAAGTTAAAGTTCTTAAATCCCCAAATACATGCTCTCCTATTCATCCAATTAAACATAGGTCAAGGAAGGTAAACATTCAATACATTTGTGACAAACATGTCATTTTAATATTTTGCCAATTTTGTGAAAATGTAATCACACATTGTCCACATGTACTATAGACCTATTAGGAGAATCATGCATTATGGCGGAGGCATACCAGTCGCCATAGCGACATTTCTAGTTGCATTATCTTTCATTGTTGGATGGAAATAAAGCGACATTGGCATGGTATTAGCATTTTCACCGTAGCGTTTTCACCGGAAAAATGATAAATAATTGAAAAATACGGTAAAATTCACGAGGATTTGATTCTTTTTTTGTTGTTGTTTTTAGATAAAGGGATATACACTGTATCATAAGCTTTTGATATTCCCTCCGCTGTCTTGAATAGAGACTAAGTGCTGTGGACATCATAACCTTGGATATTCCCTTCGCTGCCTTGAATAAAGACTAAGCGCACCGCGTTTACAACAGAACATCTGTGAACATACAGAAGACAGTGCTCTTCTTTGTATAGCGGTTAGTCTGGATTCAGAAGTATAGGGATATAACAACGAGACCAAATTGGTTAAAAATTCATTTATTATGACTAAGCTACTCATTTGAAAATGCTATCATAGCTTGATAAGCATATCTAAACCCGACAAACAAAATTACACCAAAAAGGTTTTGCCACCTCAGGTGGTACCAATATCTGGCCTGGCCCATGGACTGTATGTACAATTCTTCTCTAGAACCAGAAGTGATAAAGCAAAGTTACTAGTACATTGATGACTGTAGCTCCAAATGCAGACCTAAATTAAGTTCATCTTCTTGCTGAAAGCAACATAATGAATTTTCACCAAACTTGGTAAGTAGTATTCCTAGGGAGATAGAATCTCAAAATGTTTGAATAGGCACCATGCTTTCCTTTGGTGACCCAGGGGGTCCAAACCTCCTAAATTAAGGAATATTCAATCATATCGTTCTCTAGAATCAAAGCGATAGGACTTTACATCGTTTTGTTTCCCAAACTGCATAGTCCAACATATTTCTATAAAGTACAGTGTGCTTGGCAGGTATTTTGACCAGTGTGTTGGAATATGCAAATGGACACCATGCCCCCAGCCTTCAAAGCTATCTCCCACCACAAGTTTCCAATATGTTCTGTTCTCAGGTAAGAGTCTGCTGAAATGCATGCACGGGAGGTGAACTTGCGATACTTAGGTGAGCGCGAGACCCCCGGGTCTCTTGTTACATTCAAAGTCAAAAGGATTTTGTAGTTAAAATGGGCAATGAATTGAAGTAAATTTGTGTTGCACAAGTGCTTCCAGGGAAATAGCTCATGCTTGCTATGTGCCGAATTCTTACATCATGCATGCAAACTTGTGCTACAAGTGCAGGTCACAACTTAGAGCAGTTTGTTTGCTGACTTGTTTGCCTTACCAGGTCAACTGAATCTTCAACACATATATTAATTAGAAAATAGGTTTTAGCCAGATCTGTCCTTCTTATAGGTCCTGTTAAAGTAAGCTTATCTGTTTGATCCCCTGTCATTTAATTTTTAAATGTGTTTGAAGCAACCTTCTTAATCAAACTGGTTTTTGGTAACAATACAGCATGAATATACACTGTATATTGTATATTGTTTCTCACCAAACTGTGAACTTCACATTGAAAAAAAAAAATGAGAGTAAAAAAAAAAAAAAGAAGTAATAAAACTATTTTTGTTGGAGTTTTGATTTTTCATGTTCATGTTTGCTCCTTATTCGAAGGACAAGTCCACCTTCATATACATGTGGATTTAGTGAATGCAGCAATAGAACACAAAAGTGAAAGTTTGGGGGAAATCAGACAATCCGTTCAAAAGTTATGAACTGTTTCCGCAAACTCACCGCTGGATGAGAAGATTACTACGACAGTGGATGATGTCACATGCATATATAAAGAGAATTTCACAATACTTTTATCTTTTTAAAAACTGCACATTTCCTCGTCTTGTCGCTGATACTATGTCAAGGGTAATATTATTCCCCTGCCTTCTGAAAGAGGCAAGTCAAGTGTTCTTTTATTGTGCGAGAAAATTGAACATATGGTGAATTTTCTTTATATTTTCTTTATGTTGTTCTACACATGTGACATCATCAGCTGTATTAGTCTTCTCATCACGCACTCGACTGAGCAGAAACTTCAAAAATTCATAACTTTTGATTGGATTAATTGTCCGATTTTCCTCAAACTTTCACTGATGTGTTCTATTGATATTGCTGCATTCACTCAATCCATATGTCTATGAAAGTGGGTTTGTCCTCCAACACTTTCATAAAACAACATGCACACATAATGAAGGCTTTACATAACAAAAACACATTGGCACATCAACAACCATGCAACCCTAGACAGGGCAGAGAATAAAACAAACCAACACACAAACAAACAAAAACAATGAAATGAGAGCATCATAAATGTGTAAATCGAGCTCAACAGGAAGGCTGATTGCCTGACATAAAGTTGGACACTGATGACAAAATAATTCATTCAAATTTACACATCAATGCACACACAAGCACAGAAGTGGAACACACATATACACACATTGAAAGGTATAGCACATGTAACACACTGCAAGTTATATGAATCTAATAAAAATGACATATTTCTTCCTAGAAAATATTGATGTATATGTGAAGAGATGGTTCTTATCTTGAGAGATATTTCACATGGCTGGCACCATGTTTTTTAAAGTGGGGGCAGTTTATTTTTCTGGTGCCACTTCTGGGTTTCATCAGCGAACAAGCAAAAAATGAAAACGAAAAGACCTTCAGCACAACTTTCTGATTCCACTTTCGGGTTTCAAGTTCAGCTGACAAGCACACACACACACACACACAAAAAAAAAAAAAAAAAAACTTAACCACAATTTTTTTTTCCTGGTGCGACTTCTGGGGTTTTTAAAAAAAAGTGGGGGGGGGGGGGGCAAAGTGGCTACACCCAATGTAACACACCATATATCTTCACTTCTAATGTAATCCTAATCAATTACTAATCTGTTCTATAAGATCAATAAACAATTGAGTCTTATGTTTGATACAATAAGTCTTTTACAGGGCTACCAACACTGGAAACTAGATGATAGTGAGACTCCCATAGGCCAATGCTATAATTTAGGAGTCAAAATGAGTGAGATCACTAGAAATGCATGCAAATGAAATAAAGTTTTAGAGTGAGAAAGGACCAAAATGCATGAGTCTCACCCTCATGTAATGTGTGAGAGTTGGCAGCCCTACTTTTATATACTCTAGCTGTAATAGCCAAATCACTTTACATCTTTTGCATTTACTTCAGTGACCTTGGTAATGAAAATACAGTGTCATCTGCAAATTGAATAATACCCCAATTTAAGCAGAAAATATATGGATGTCATTTACATATAGGCCTACATGATAAAAAAATGGTGGTCCACATAATTCTTTAGACTGTAAATTATTGAGAACAACAAATTGTTCACGATCTTTAAGATGATCTTCAAACCATAACGACATTATAAGTAATACAATTTATCAATTAATATTAATATAAGTATTCATTCGCTCTTTGGCTATAAAATTTCAAAGGTACTAAGAGTAGCATAGTGGTACATGTATAATCAAAGATGATCTAGATGGTAAACGTCTCAATTTCACTCTCTCGTTTACTAGCAGTATACGCTATTACCTGTACTACGTAGTGTGGTTGGTGGCGCTTTTCCATACAGCTCTACCATCAACAACTGGAGGTCAACTTTGGAGCCGATCCCGAGTAAAGTCGAGTGCGTGTAAACGTGAGTTTAGCGGGGACCGCGTTCAGCGCGAGAGCTTGAGTCGAGTGCAGTGTGTGTGTGTGTACTTGGCGGCCGCTCCCAGTTTACTTAGTTACGGGTAACACGACTGGCCAGATGTTTTCGACCATTTTATCGCCAACTGGACAGGAAACCTGACATCTGTGAGTGTATTTTACAATATTTTAGATAAGTTCAAGAATGAGATATAATATTCAGGGATCTCCACACAGTGTGCTCAAAATAACGTTTCGTGATACCAAAAGTGAGGAGGGTAAAATCTAAGTCAAGTGGCCCGCACGTACACAGTACATGTAGGTAAACAGTAGAACTCTGTTTCTACGACTGGGACTAGACTAGGGGTGTCTAACGCTAGATATAGATTATCTAGCTCCATTATATGGTACCCAATAATGTTTAGATCTAAGTACATTGCAATAAATAGAGTGTTGATCGCCAGGCAGTACTGCAATTCGCGACACAACCTGTGTTTGAGCACACCATTGTCTACTGTACTCTGTAGGAGTGTAGCTGGTATGTGGGCGCATGTTGTGCTAGTAGCAATGCCAATGATTTTTGTACTTCAGTTTTAGCAAGCCAAGAAGAGAACAAATTAAATAGATCAAGTAACATGTTAGACATAGCCAACTAGCCGGCACTGCACGTCGATCTAGCCCAATAGTAGCCCCGGAGACCGCGCCGCCAGGCGCGGTCCTGGCGGCTTCCCCGCAGTTTCGCTTATGTTAGTTCCTAAGTATTCTGTGCGCTTGTGCAAGTGATTGTGAATTCTGTGAACATCGGTGAGCTGCTTATAAGACATCATTTTGTGCATCACAAGCAATGAAATGCATCAAACAGTCGCCGATGATAGTCATTTAGGTTTCATCGACCCATGTAAGTATTCCTACTTAGTTTCTGTTGAAAAATTAAGGAAATATAGCGCCGCAAAGGCACCCGTTTGTTCAACATGAAGATCTTTTATGGGAGCACGGCGCAGCCGCCACACTGTGTGGCGGCTGTCGCAGTTAGCCCAATAGTAACACCTGCCTAGTTAACGCGAGATGTTCTAGAGTAGAGCAGAGCCAGACAGAGGTCTAACGTTACACTTCAAATTGATTTAGATGTCATAAGGTGCCTGCTGGGGTAAAATGAAGGCGTGTCTCCTCTAACCATTTGGCATTACCTGTATGTATGTCATGATGTTTCAGCGTTAAGTTTATACTCAATAGGTATCTATTCTAGAGGGGGTAGACCTCTCTATATGAAATGTCTATTATCAGGTCTTTATGTAGCCCGATCAGACCGCTGTGCGAAGCACAGCAGTCTGACATGTGTTACTGTTAGTGTTTAAACGTTGTAAACGATCGTCACTATTGACGGCAAAATCACTTAAAATGCCTTTTATTTTGTTTGATTTTAAGAGTAAGATAATTTTTACCACTCACCTACAGCGTATTTTCCTGATGGTTGAGTTGAATTCGGCGTTTTGTTGGTATCCAGACCTTATTGTTGAATTTTTCGGAGTAGATTGTGCGGTGGCATCTTTTCCTTCGAGAGCTTCACAAAATCAACAAACTACCACACATACGGAACCGGAAGTGGTTGCGTTTTACGTACGCTTGTGCGCCCGTGCGTTTTATGTGTTACGTACATAAAGCTACAGCGCTCGTATCCGCGCGTGCTGCGCCGGCAATGATTTGACCTTTTTATGAGTCATCCCAACTATAGCTAGCTCATCACTTCCGCCCCGACTAGCTAAGTTGTAGTATAGTAGAGTGAATGCCATTCAAATAACACGCAGATGAGGAGTGAAGCAATACGGACGTTTACAGACCTGACTTTAGCCACAGATTTCGGTGAGTTTTTGACGTAATCAAACAAAAAATCGCATACCGATTATTGAATGATTATCATAGATTACGGGGATTCCTTATATTTTAGTTTTCCACGATTAATAAAGATATTCATGAAGGAAACGCACACCCACCGCCGAAAAATAACGTCTGCGAAGGAATAGACGTGCAGCCGCTGTCGCTTCACGACAGCGGCTGCGTGTAGTTAGTCTTTATGAGACTCTTTGTCGTATATTTTAGTGGGTATCAAGAATAAATAAAGTAATGTAAACTATCAACAGATCATTTGTCGTGTAGGTAGCCCGGTAGTAGGGCGTCAGTAGCGCGATGCGCTTTGTCATCCCTTCAAAATTCACGCACAAGTCGCGAGTTCACAAGTCATCTTTGACCTAGGTCTATATGCATTTACACAACATAAAAGGGTAATTCCATAAAATAGGGACCCACTTTGTGACATGCCTATTTTGCCAATAAAATCAGAAAATCAGATTTTTGTTCAACATAACTTTAAAAAACATTCATATTGAGTAAGTCCCTTGAAAACTGACTGAAAATTAATATTCTAAACTGAAAGTGAAGTCACCTGAAGTCAGCACACCAAATTGCAGTGTATGGGGAAAAACTGGTTCACAATGTAAAGGGGACACCATGGTGTCCCCCTTACACGGTGAACCATCCATTTTGGCATATTACTACATAATTCAAACTAGTTCTATGTTTGTTTCAATAGAAGTGATTATTTTGAAGTAAGAAATTAACTATACTATTGAAAAAATGACACAACCCCTATTTTTGGCCAGGAAAAAGATTCTTCAATGTTTCTCGTGTAAGGGGGACACCAAATATTATTTTTGCATTTTTTTTTTCAAATTAATAGAGTGGTCAATTTTTGATACCTGTTTTACAAAGAAACCACAGAGCTCTACATTGTAAAATATGCCAATGAGGAGCAATTATTGTTGTGATAAGACACAAAAGATTAGCTATCACTGTGCCCCGACGTAATATTTAGGGGGACACCAAAGCCATGTGTGAAAATTATAATTTGGTCTTTTTTTTTCAAATTTATTTATTTTACCCCAATTTTCTCTTGAAATCTTTTAAACTATGTGATTGCTGCCAAAATAGCAACAAACAGTTCAACACTGATCCTTAATATGGATTCCACACTCATGAATTAAGGTTTCTCGTGTAAGCAATTATGGGGACACCAAAACTTACACGTAAAACGTCTTTCTTGGGATTTACATGCGCAAATGTGTATCAATTGATGCATGAATTATATCAATAGTGTTCAAAATTTTTTTTTCTTTTATCATTTTTGACCCCTTAAAATAGAGATTAATCCTCAAACAAGCTGTAAATCTGTCTAACTGGTGTTACGGTAAAATGTCACTCAATTTTGCTCAAAAACGTTGTGATTTTGCACTTTTTGTCAAAATTCATGTGGAACTTTGAAGAAGCAATTTCTATATTTTACTTTGAAAAGGAAGATACCTACCTGAATAAGAGTGTTCAGAAGTAAAATTGATTCAGGGTATGTAATTTTCAAGCAATGACAATATGAAGCAAATGGAAGGGGCATTTAACTAGTGGGACCCTTTTTAATGGAATTACCCAAAACTACTTCAAAACATTTTTTTTTACAATAAGAGAAATCTATCATATTATCTTCGATACAAATTTGATATCACGGAAGGCACATTTTGGTTGCAAAAGCGCTAACAACTGTTAGCATTTTCAAATAAACTTACGACTACCAGATGCGTTCAGTGCGTGTTTGGCAATGGGCAAACGTAGGGCGCGCGTTCGGTCAAAAAGTGGACCCACAATTTTGGCTTAAAATCACCTTTCAGGCATTTTCGTGGGTTCATCCCTGGAACAAATCCCCATAAATTTGGTATCATATGAAAGCTTGTGGTGGTCTCATTCTTCTCGTCCTAGGCCGAGTTCAGATATCAAGACGCATTGCTACCTAAATTCAGATTTAAACCTAAACATCGCCATAACTCAGCAGTTCTGTCTGACTGTGGAACTGGCCGTGGTGGTGTAGGAGGATTCAATGGTGCTGAATCCAAAAATAGCATTGGTTTTTCGCTTATTCCACGGGATGAACCTTCGAAATACCGATTAAGATACCCTTGTCAGCATAGTAACAGCATCAGCGAACTAAGCGAGGCGGGGCCTACAAGTCTTAGACATGTAGTTACACGCCATGACTCATGGTTACGGCGCACACTTACGCGAAGCTCCATAACAGTCAAGTCGGTTTTGCATGCATAGGTTTTGCATGCCTCCGCACAGCATAGCGCACCGCCGGTACGTAATGTGAGTACATGTGCACATCTCCACGTAATCTGTAGACCAAAAGCTATAGCGACGCACATGCACCACTACTGTGTGCGCTTTTACTCTGCCGCGCTGTTAGACTGACATTTGTGATACGTTACTGTACTAGAATGGGTCATCGGTCTTGTAAACCTGTGTACAAATTGGTCTGTGGCCGGGAATATGTTCCGCGGAGACTACACTGTACCGGTGCGACTAGCTTCATGGAATCCTTTCTCATGGAAGAGAACCGTGAATGTAAAAAATGAGTAAAAATTCCTCCGGACCAAGAAATTTTTCTGTATACGACCTCGGTTGCTCACTTTCCATGTGATATTTTCCCAGCTAACCATAAGTGCAGTACGGTAGTTAGTGCGATAGCGCGGTACCATGCATATATGTACTGAGTATTGCTGGCATGCACGTATACTGTATGACATCACAGAGAAAACCAGTGCGTGCGAGTGCAAGTACAAGTTCGTGCCGCGGGATGGAAGCGGGCCTCGCACAGCTAGCTGAATAGGTGTGTGCTAGCTGACAAGGATGCGCGCTTAGCCTTAGAAACACGCACGCTTTGAATGTGAACGCAGCGAATAGCACTGCCCACTGGAGTGCGCTTGACAGTGAATTTTCATTACGCTCGCGACCCACTTTTTCGCCAAGGTTTTAATAGCATGAGGATGAAAAATACCCTGTTTTTATTTGCTCATAACTTCACCATTATTTATGAATATGATGAGAAATTTTGCACATATTATGTTAACTATAGACATTATGGATATATATGTTTTTATGTGAAATGACTTGTATTTCTCCAGCTGCAAAAATCTACCAGACACCCTACCGGTAGGTTCTAGACAGTCCTCTTAAAGTAGAAATTCAAAGCGAAGGCTCAATTTTTTCAATTAGACATCAATGAGAAGCTCAGAAGTCATAGACTGTAATGAGGCCACGTTCCGTCACTTGAGCTATTCTAGAAGATACAAAGCGGTCACAGAAATGCGGCGTTTTGGTAGAGCCTGAATACCCCCAATTCATCAAGAAAGCCGGACATTTCGCCTGACGTCGCGGACTGGATTTGTGAACTCTGCTCGGTGAATTTGTGTGCATGTCAATGGAAGTACTACGTGTCTCTCTAGCTGTATGTTTTCTTATTTTAAGCTTGAATGGGGTCAATTTTAACTCATAAAATATAAGCAACAATGGAGGAATCTTTCTTTTCCCACCTTTTATTCTACTTTTACTCATATTTCTCAAAATATAGAGATTTAGACAACTACTGCACAGTCATTTTCTTACGTCTTTGATGTTGAGTACGTCATAGTTTATACGAGTCATATAAACCCTTTAACGCAAAATCATGAAGATGGAAGGAAAAAGATTGGTAACTGAACATGTAATGGTATGTGTAATGATGAGCAGACTTCCGAAAAGCGACAAAATATCAAATAAGGGGAGATTTTAGACATATTCAACTGTGATATTTGCTGTAGATCAGGCAGCTCGCGATCTCATGTAGGCGATATTAATCCGCGCGGTGATGCGGCTCTGCACTGTCCGGGCGAAAACCAGCTGACAGCACTTGCTAAGCATGATGTGCATACATTGTAACACGCGCTTTGGTATCAAGGAGGTGTGAGTCAGCAAACATAACGCACCACGTGTTCTGTTTGGCATGTGCTTGGTGACTTGACTGAATCAAGTGGTGGGTTAGTCTCATTCCTCAGTTACGTTACTTTGTCTTGATGCTTTACGAGGAAGAAAAAAAACACATGATAGACTCGTTGATCAGATTAGGCCTGATTTCAGTAATAAAAGAGTGCAAATTTTTAGCATTGACGTGCAGATCGCGCAAGGGAGGTTCTGATCACACGATAGTGCTGGTACATTGTGTAGCTGGGAGTGGGTCCCCCTAACCGGAAAATTCTCCATGAAATGTACCGGATTGATACAGCATGTGAATGTGACATCTCCTTTTTAATGAAATTGCCTTGGCGTACTTTGGTACGAGTATTAAAGACCTCTCTTATTTTTTTTTTTCGAAGACATGTGACTTTGTTTTTCTACTAAAGTGAAATTTTCAACTTTCAAATACATGAGTCGACAGTAGTGGTCAGTCCAGTATACATTGTACTTTATACTTCATGACGTTTTGGTCTGCAGTCAGTCTCTGTGACCAATCTGATTGCACGTTAGTCTAATAAGTAATATATGATTTGCTCATCACTTGATATCATTGCCTGTTGCTCATTGTACCACTGAGTCCCAACTTATTGAATAAGTTGGGACTCAGTGGCACAATGAGCAACATTCAATGATACAAATTATGTACTTTGTATTAAGGGCCCCATTCACAAGTCTTGCTTCCTAAGGGGCCCTCAAACCATTCATATTTACAAAATTGTAACTCCTAAATTTTTGTATAGATCTGTGATTCCTGTAATCTAAATACATTGTATATGCTTGGTTTGAATAAAATTGAAGTTGAAGTTGAAGTTGCAGAGTAGACTTGCCACATGCAGATCAGTCTACTTTTATTATTTAAGGAATAAATTTGTGCCCATGTTTTGCATACATTCCCGAACATTATACCCAAAGTATGACCCTACCCTACATGTACTTTAAAGGGACTGTACAGTACTGGTTGAGGTAGGGATTCATGTTATGAACATTCCTAAGTGAGATAATGAAAAACCTGTTACGAAATATGAAATAGCATATAATTTTAGAAGGATTCAGCGTTTATTTGATGAAAATTGGTTTCCAAATGGCTGAGATATCCCAAAAAGTGATAATAAAAGGCGACATGCCCCAACTTTATTAGTACCTCTTTGTTTCACCTTGTTTTTGGATATCTCAGCCATTTCAAAACCGATTTTCATCGAATTAACTTTTGATACCCCTTCGAATTGCATGCTCTTTGACATCTCATAAAGTGGTTTCTGAATATCTCACAAAACGTTAAAAGCTAAATCTTCACCTCGACCAGAACTGTACACACCCTTTAAAGGGGAAGTCCAAATGATTTTCGTAATTTCACATCCTTTAGTACATACTGTAATCAACAGCTCCATACAAGTATAAATTTTTGGAATTTATCGTGGTCCTTGACCAGGAAAATTATTCGCTGCATATTCTGTATGTTTTTCTTTTAGAATAAGGAAATCTAGTTTAAAGTGAAATATTGTTTCTCCATTATTTTTGATTTAGCATGCCCAATACACAATTTCCAAATTTTCATAACCAAAATATTTCTTGCCTTAATGACATGTCACCCAAAATTGGTCTTACATTTGCAATACATTACAATGCAAAAAGAAACATACTGTCATAGAGAGTTCATTGTGGAAGGACTTATGAAGATGTTGTTGAAGTCAGTAGTAATGGACTTCGGCATATTACGCTAGTATACAGACATGTTAAATTTCCTGTCGCATGGCAATCATGAGCAGAGATTGCAGAGAGGATTATGACTGACCTGGCAGTTTTTTTTTAATGACATGTGCACATCTATGTACAGTGTCGTACAATTTTTCTCCAGCAATCTCAAGGTGAACAGTACCGTAGAGATGTACAGTGTATACAATGTACACTATGAAAAAAAAGACAACAATCACTCCAGACTCCCCAAATGGTACAGGTATACTATGTAATACATTACATATATATGTTGAATTTATTACCTCAACCAAGGGAGGACGTTATGTTTTCGTTACAGTTGGTTTGTTTGTTTGTTTGTTTGTTTGTTTGTCTGTGTGCAAAATAACTCAAAATGTAGTTATCAGATTTGAATGAAACTTACAGGAAAGGTTGAGAATGACACAAGTAACAAATGATTACATTTTGGTAGTGATCTGATAATTTTATGGGAATTTATGAAGGATTCTTTATATTTTGATAGGTAGGGTCAATGAACTTTGGAGTTCAAGCTGTGCATTTTTTAGGTTTTCAAACGCGTGCTCTAGTTTCTGCTAAGGCGAGGCACGCCGCACAGCTGGGGGTTTATGATGTAACAAAGATTTCTTTATTGGGAAATCGGGCAATTTTTCAGCATGTACATACCTGTGGGTGGAAATCACTGATCTCTATGAAGAGCCCAAGAAGAACTTTTCCCCAGTGGTGGAGAGGAGAAAAATCTCTTTGGGAAGAGCAAGATCATCAGTGGAAAGTAGCTGCTTGGGGGAGGTCTGCGCTCTCAGAGTGCTTTACTAGTTTTAAAAAGTAATTTGATGCCTCGTAATTGCAAGATAGTGAGAATGTAAGGAAAGTGATGATACAAGATTCTTTATTTGTCCAACATGACCTTCCATGGTGTACATCCCAAAGCCATTTCACAAGTCTTGTGCCATGGATATTGCTTTTCAACTGCCCATCTATTTTTTGGCACTGAAATGAGAACTAAACCATTATGTGTGTTTGTGTGTGTGTGTGTGTGTGTGTGTGTGTGTGTGGTGTGTGTGTGTGAGTGTTTATGCTCTCATTTTGATTATATCTGGCCGAAATGTTTATTAATTTGTAGTTCTTCTGTATTGTTTCCAATTTGAGTCATACTCATTATTATCAGCAAATAAAAAACCCTGTACACAATTGTAGTATACAGGATGAGAAGAAGTCAGTGATGACTGACTTACGTGACAGGAATTTACACACTACATTTCTACAATGTACACTGAAACCTGCCTGTATGTGATGTGTTTGACAAATCACACTTCTGTCATAGTTACATGTATGGCGTGATATCAATGTTGCTGGTTGTCTTTTATAGTTCTATGCAATATCATCTAAACAATTTACAACCGCCAAAAAAAAAAAAAAGAGGGGGAAAAAAACACCAATGGCCATGCAACACTTCCTCTGAAAATATGGTCATGGTCAGTCTCATTTACACTTTGTAGTGCAGGTTTAGCAGCTATGTTGACATTATATCCAAGTATGGAATACACAACACACTGTATTCTTGTTGCTGTATGGTACAAAATCCTGGCATACACAGAATTCCAACTTTACAGTGCAACTGTCCTTGTATTTTCATTTAAATCACAATTGCACTTTGCAGTACTTAGTATCAACATACATATAGCTCTTTATGTGGTATGCTGACTTCATTGTAGGAGTGTCTGAGTGGGACCTTCTAGTAGCCAGCCTTCCCACAGATATTGCTTTGGTGAAGCAAGCAGATGAAGCATTCATACTGGCAAGGGTGTGTTTCTGCAAGTATGTGTTTTTTCAATGGAGAGCAACATATTGATTTTTGTTTTCTTCAGGGGCATTCATTCCCGTACTTGTTGAAATGGCTTGCCAGTCAATAATCTCAAGACAGGTGGACTTTCTATGTTTACTCTTCCAGCCGTAACCTACTTTCTTGACAACTAACCAAACAATGATTATTTCAAAGCTTTAAATCTTGCTTCTACAGTAGTTGCTAAGTAAGGATGAATGCGTGAATACTATCAAATTGAAAGTATCTCATGTCCATTGTAAAGATGATCTGACATGGCAAGAAACATAGTTACAGTACAGAATAATCCATCTGGAAGTCCTGGGCAAAGTATCAGGGCTCATGACCTCCCTTTTTGTACTATTATGACCAAGCCCAAAGCATGCATAAATTATATAAAGTAGAAAACAGCTGCAGAAGTTGTTGTGATTTAAATTTAGTATAAGAACATGTAAATGTAGGGTTAATGCTGTACATTTATGATTACTGGTATCATGATTGTTCATATTGTCAAGACAAGTGTGCCCCTACAAACTTCATTGTAAACTGAGTAATGTGAGACTTGATATTCAACAACATTTAACTATTTCTAGTAATTACAATGTGATTACGGGTATCCTTGTTATTTTCTTGTGACTACTTGATTACATAGACCTTGGCGGACATCTTGGAATAGTTGTGAGACGCAGTGACCATGTGGGAAAATGTCAACTTTCGTCGCCTACTTGGAGGGGCATCTAAGGATGGATACCAGGGGTCTGCAAGCTTTAATACAAGAAGTGTAGAGGAAGTACCGGTTATCTTTCAGGAACCATTTGTGAAGGTAAGGTCTAAACCTATAAGAACTAAAGTAAAGATTGTGGATGCATGCATTACATCTTGACTACGTTGTTGATCAGGGTCAGAATGTTCATCACCCCCTTGCTGAGGTTCTTTAAATGCGCAAAGACAGTTCCGTGTTTTACTAACAAACAAAAACATAATTATCATTTCTAATGTCTAAACTTATAAGAACCAAAGGAAAAATTGTGGCTACACTGTGAATGCATTGTACTGTATCTTGTTAATCAGAGTCAGCATGTGTTGTACAGTATCCCATTGCTGAATTTTTTTGCTGCACAAGAAACAGTTGTTTTATTTTTACCTACAAACAAGCATAATTATCGTTTCCAAGCCCTGTGCATAGTAATGATTAGACCAATATGTTCCCCAAGACCATAGAGTACAGTTGCAAATTGTGTTTTGGGTTGCTATTGTAGCAACTGCAATACCTTCCCCCTTAAAGCCATTATACAAGGTTGTAAGATTCAAGAACATTGTCATTTTTAGGTTTGATTTTGAAGAAACCTCTACCATTGATTTTCCCCTATTAAAGCCATCTTGAATTTGATGTGGAAGTGCAATTTAAGACTTGTGTTCCTTCTCAAGAGAAGGAACACAAGTCTTGTGTTCCTTTACAAGATTGTAAAGCCAGTCAAAGTTCAAGAGTTATCAATTTCAGCTGCTTTGAACAATTTTACTCAAAAACTGTGTAGACACATTCAAATATTTGCTAAAACACTCAAGTTGCATGAAAGGTATAGTTTTCCTTGATAATGTAGGGTGATCTGTAGAAACCAAAATGGCTTTTCAGATGATCTACACCCACATTGAGCCTGCTGGTTATCCATTTATTTGTCAACTTTTCAGTAGTTAATATTTAACCTGCACTGAAGCAGAGATGTGTCATTACACTCAGCTTGGCCAGTGAGTGATGCTCTGAGGTATTTGTTGGACTTACAAACTGCAGAATTATTGTCTCACAGCCAAGCAAAGAGGATCACAGGATTGCAGTGTAAAAGCTAAGAGATGGCAAAACAGCACATACACACAACCTCGTTTCTATTAAATCAAGTGTAAAGTTTTGCAAATTTATACAGCTCTTTTTTTTTTTTTAACCATTTCATATTTTACCTTAGAAGGACCAACAGGATCAATGATTTGTTGAATGCAAATGCAAGTTGATTCCACCGGAGCCCTTAGTTTTGGGATAATTTTCAAAAAATTGTTTTACTGCACGAACCTAGCCAAGCCATTGCTACTACAGCAACAACGTAAATCACGATCAGTGACTGTGTTGATACGGCCGACTAAACTGTATCAGTTGTTTCAGTAGATACCATATGTTGACAGTACTGTACAACTTCCCCTGGTCTCCTGTTTTGTTTCATTTTGTTGTTGTTGGTTTTGTCAAATATAATGACTGGATGGCATATATGATGGTACAATTCATGAAGAGAGGCAAGGGAAGCTCTATGTGGACAAGGTACCGACAGAAAAGCCAAGGATTGAGTTGCTATTAAGATATTTAAAATGGAACTACGTACACCGTAGGATTGAATGCCAGATTTCATCATGATGCAATAAATCACGTAAATGATGAATTATCATGATATTAGAAATTGTTCAAGGGATTGACCAAAATGTTGATTGATATCAATATCTTAGGCAAAATATGGTTTCTGTCAGATTGGTTGTACAGGAATGGTGAGCGTATAGTGTGGTATGGGCTGGTAAATTGGGGTCATCCCATGAAACCGACATTATTCATTGTAGGGCCACGAGTCACAAAGCCCATGAGTTTGACACTAGGAATATAAAAGCCCATGAGTTCGACACTACTTAAAAAGGGCTCACGAGAACAGCACTACACAAACAAAGCCCACAAGACCGACACTACGCAAAAGAGCCTCACAAAACTGACACTAGGCAAAGAAGGCCCACGAGACCAACGGGATGAACAGTGCCATCTATACAACTACAAGTACTTGTATCTGTAGAGGGTGTTGCACTAATGATATAAAAGGGGAAAATAACATACGCCGTACTACGGTGTGTACTTTCATCACACCATTGAGCACAAGATTGTAAATAATTCAACAGCGCAATCTATCAATGACAACTTGCAAGTATATATTTTTGCAGGTGTTGCATAAGGAGCCAGTTCTGTCACGCTACAGGAAGCGACATTGTCACCAATTAATTTTTAAAAATTCAATTGATCAAAGCTTTTTATATCGCAGCGATGCATCCTGAATTTGTGGCTTGTGTTTGTAATATTATTCTCCTCATAACAATACATTTTTAAAGGAGTAAACAGCTCTTTTCATGGATGCATCTTCTTTTCCAGAATCATTACAAATACCTTGGTAGACGATTGCATTTACATTTATTTACATCATAATTCATTGACTTTGTATCTGATCTTCATGTAACTACGTATGAACATGTCATTATCAGTGTTCCCTATCACTCCCAGCCAAAAATAATGAAAACACTGGCAGTATGGTACATGTATATATTGCAATATTGCTTGACAACCCATAATTTGCATGTTCATGAATGTTTTGGGATGATAATGTATTCTTGTCTGCAGTCCTACCTTCTCATTATGCAATTGAAGCAACATTAATTTGTCAGTTCTGTAGAGAATTTCTGAGAAGAGTAGCCTTTCAAACTTTTTTTCAAATCAACCCAGCATATTCAAATTATTTCATTTCTTCCTTATGCCACTATCGGGACTTCCTATACCAGTACTCACTCTTACTTGTTTTATAGATGGTGCTGTAAATCCTGTCAGGCTTGTGAGCCTTCTGTGTCTAGTGTCAGTCTTGTGAGCCTCTTGCGTAGTGTTGGTCTCGTGGGCTTTGTTTGCGTAATGTCTGTCTCATGAGCTTTTTTTTTTTTTGCATAGTGTCAGTCTCATGAGCCTGGTTTTTTTTTTTTTTTTTTTTTTTTTTTTTGGGGGGGGGGGGTTTGGTGTTCTTTTTTGCATTACGTGTCAAACTCATCCATGGGCTTTATTTGCCTTGTGTTGAACTTATGCTCTGTATAACTTGTGGGCCTCTTTTACTTGATGTCAAACTCGTGGGCTTTGTTCACTTCAAGTGTTGAACTCATGGGCTGTATAACTAGTGGACTGTATGATTTGTTGGTTGTATGACTTGTGGGCTGTGTAACTCGTGGGCTGTATGACTCATAAGTGTCATTCTCATGACATGCATCCTGTAAATTGGTGTCATTTTTCCTAAGGGGCCCACTTGAATATTTCTTTTAATGTCTCCAGCACTTATTTGTTGAAAATCTTTGTTTTACATGTGACTGAAATACATGAACATGTACATGTACTTGTAGTCAAGAGCCAAAAGAGACCTTTTGCCACTGAGCCCTTCAGTGGCAATGCCCCATTACTTTGTTCAACACCAGCACAAGCCCAGGTCCAGTGCAACACTGTAATTTGATTGCTTGTGAAGATAACACACCTGCGCCCAATTTAGAGACTGGGTGAAGACACAAAGGACAATCTCGGTTGCTTGGATCAACTTGACTGCAAAGTGTGCCCTTTTTTTACTACCAGGGCATTTAGCTTTATTGAGTCATAAATTTTGCACAAGATACAAGATTGTGCAGCAAGATACTTCAAACAGAAGCATTATAGTAGCCAAGATAAAGCCGTAGTATAACTAAGGTATGATTTCAACTTCCGTGCTAGATTATTAGCACTACCAAAAAAGACTAGTATGTTTGATGCAGTCACTCCACATCAATCATGGCTGGCAAAATCAGCCATGAACGCAAGGAAGGAAATGACACAAAATGGTAGAGTACAGTACACTGCTTAATTAAATAGTGTCAGGCAGAGCATTTCTTACCTGATTAAGCGGAATACTCGATTAGCCGGAGAGCATGTTTCTTTAATGTCACAGCTAACTGTACATGTACCATCATGCACCTGTCTGTACCACATACATTGTATACAGCATTCATGGTATGTCACTACAGCCACAGTTTGTTTAGAGTGGCATTATTTGTGCCTTCGCAGAAACCCCTATTTTTCCTACTGTAGTAATGGTTTCAAAGAAAATGGCACAAAAACCCAACAGAATTATGTTTTACTGAACCTTTACAATAACCAATGGCAACCACAAAGGATGCTGATCATTGGTAATCCATGCCGAGACCCTGCTTGCATGAGTGCAAACTTGCCATCCATGAAATAAAATGTACGTCGGTGCTCATTTGTTGAAATGAGCATGGTGCCCCCTCCCCCAACCTCCCACCCCCACTCTAGTTTCAATCATACTGCATGAAATTTTTTATTACTGTAGTCAGTGCCTAGGAAGAATATTTCGTACTGTAATGGGGTTTTAAAGGACAAGTTCACCTTCATAAACATAAGGATTGAGAGAATGTAGCAATATTTAGTAGAACACATCATTGAAAGTTTGAGGAAAATCAGACAATCCGTTCAAAAGTTATGAATTTTTGAAGTTTTTGTGCAGTACCCGCTGGATGAGAAGACTACTGCAGTGCATGAATAACTTAGATGTCACATGCGTACAACAATATAAGGAATATATAAAGAGAATTTCACAAAATTCCATCTTTTGAAAAAGGTACACATTCCCCTGACTCGTTACCGACAAATGTTATGGGTAATATTATTCCCCCTGCCTTTAGAAAGAGGCAAGTCAAGTGCACTTTTATTATGCCAAAAAAGTGAAAATATGTTGAATTTTCTTTTACATTTTCTTTATACTGTTGTACGCATATGACTCACAAGCTGTAGTAGTCTCCTCATCCAGCGGTTCCAACACAAAAATTTAAAAAATTCATAACTTTTGAATCGATTGTGCAATTTTCCTCAAACTTTCACTGATGTGTTCTACTAATATTGTTGCATTTTCTCAATCCTTATGTTTATGAAGGGTCCTTTAAGGACATTCCTCAGTTAAAGTGAAGTCCATGTCATCTTCTTCAAACTTTCCATACCGTCACTTTGACCCATCCGAAGCCCAAATAATATGTAAATAAAACCATAGGTTCATGTGCTTGTTTTTCTTCTACGGGACTTTGAAGAATATGACTAATCTGCCGTCCTGTACCAAAATGATAGCGTTACAGGATCTTGTAAAGTTAGTCATCTTGACAAACTTAAATCCCCATAATTCTTTCAAAATCCACGTTATTTCCTCAAAATTTGCAAGAATTGCTGAAAAAGGTACCCAAAACGAGGAAAACGTTTCAAAGTTAGGGTTTACACTCTCATTCTCGAGCAAGCAGCGCCCTCACGTGGCAGAAAACACCGAAATCTCTCAAATCGTTCTCATCGACGTTTTCTGTTAGGGGTGAGCTAAAGGACAAGGTTCATAAAACTTATGCTGTACATTTGAAACCCATGTCATTTTCACAAAACTTGACCAAATTGTAGAAGAAGGCTTACTAATTCCAGAAAAACAATAAAAAGGTGGGGTTCATGTGCTCGTTTTTGTGCTAACAGCGCCCCCATGTGACATACATCATCGTAAGTCCCCAAAATCTGGTCAGGAACCTTTGCAGGGATGCCTTGACAGGGTGGGTTCATAAATCTCACACTGCACATTCAAAACCCATGTAATTTTCACAAAACTTTACCAAATTGTAGAAAAAGGTTTACTTATTCCAGAAAAATGATAAAAAGTGGAGGTTCGTCGGCTAGTTTTTGTGCTGGCAGCACCCCCCATATGATAGAAATCGTCATAGGACCCCAAAATCTGGTTATGTACCTATTGTGGGTGCCCTGATTAGGAGGGGTTCATGAATGTCATGCTGGACATTCAAAACTCATGTCATTTTTACGAAACTTTATTAAAATTGTAGAAGAAGGGTTACTTAATGCAGAACATTTGTAAAAATTGGGGGTTCATGTGCTCGTTTTAGTGCTAGCAGAGCCTCCTTGCGACCGATATCACCGTAAGACCCCCAAATCTGGTCAGGAACCAATGCAGGGTTATCTACCCTGCTAGGATGCATGAATTTCATGCAGTTCACTCAAAACCCCATTAAAAAAACAAAACAAAACAAAACAAAAAAATGTGTCACAATTGCAGTGATATGGTGAACAAATATTCAGAAAGGAAGGTCCATGTGCGTTTTTTTGTTATTATTTCCTTCACACAGCCATAATAGGCGGTTTTCGCATCCTCAGCACAGACGTAGAAATTGTGGTCCGTGCGCAAAATCGACATGTTACTATAGTAACAGCGGGCAGCCTGCCGTAGCGTAGAAATCTGGAACGGGTCTTGCCCAGATTTACGTCGGTCGCAACGAGGCCAGACACAGAATCAACAACCAATCAGCGCGATTCTAGCAGTGTAGACACACGCGTGCCACGCTTGATTGAGTCACACGTGCATTGCAAGCCTCTATACAGTTCGACCTCGATTATCCGGCCTTCTTTTATCTGGAAATCTTATCTTATCTTATCCGTTCATGGATTTGAAATTTGTGCGCATGTGATGTGTTCGCATGCACTGGCTGTAGTATTCAGTGTATGTAGCTCTCCCAAGGTCCTCTCGACTGAGTCACATTCAGTCATCAATTCGAACAGAAAGGGACTATTGGCAGAACCAAACGTTGCCCGAAGCCTGTTTTCAATACTTCAACTTAACTGGTAAGTCTTCAAATTGAAGAAAGTTTTGGATTTTAAGATGATATTTACCCGCGATACTAAATCTGTCATGATCCTAAATGCTACAGTGCGAAGCCCCATTACGCTATGCGTATGGGGCTGCTGGTCACTATGCGTATGGGGCTGCTGGTCGCAGTTAATTGCATGATTACTAAGACATGAGAGCACTTTGGGGCGAGTAAGTCTCACAGTGTTAGTTATATGAAAGGTACTTTAACCTGAAACACAAACTAAGACAAGGAAATTCAGGGAAACTTTTGAGGTACCAAAACTTTTTATTATCTTTAAAAATGTGTAACTTTTGAACGGATTGTTCGATTTTCCCCAAACTTTCACTGATGTATTCTACTACAGGTAATATTGTTGCCTTCACTCAATCTACATGTAGGTGGACTTGTCCTTTAACTTCTACCAACTACTTTTTTTAATACCACAGTACTACATTGTACATATTGTGATTTTATTTACGTACATAAATTGTGATACCTATCTTCTAAATGGTACCAAACAAACGGCAGCTGTATACCAAAATTATCTCAAATGATTAAACTGTTTAACAGTTTATCATTTGAGATTATTTGGGTATAGTACTATGGATTTGCCAAAGATAGTATTGAAGGCAGTATCTACCATTTGCAGATGAAACAAAAACTCAGCTTTAGAGTTTCAAAATAGTTCAGTAATGTGATTTAGGGATAGAAACAACCAATGTAAAAATTTGAATCAGTATGTCAATGTTATCATTGCAACTGATTGACAAATTGCCCTACATCGACACTGATAAAAAAATCATGGGCATACATACTCGAGCAGGATTCGAACCTACGACCTCCTGATCACCAGACAGGCGTCATATCCACTAGACCACTGAGCTTTCGCCCGACAGGAAGTGTTGGTTCTAATCCTTATAGCATGCACCAGGTAGCAGCAGGTGCTGCCTTACGTCGATGTACAGATGTACAAGTAGGGCAATTTGTCAATCAGTTGCAATGAAAACATCTCGACGGAAGAATTTCATGAATTTGAAGAATAAAGCAGTACATGGGCGTCACCAGGGGGGGTGCGTTGGGTGCGAACGCACCCCCCTTCAGATCCTTAAAAAAAAAAAAAAAAAAAAAAAAAAAAAACAGTCTGCGAGCGACCTCAACGCCGGACGACGCTAAATACTAGTAATTACTCTTTTCTTTTTCTTTTTTTAAATATTTTCCACCAGGGACACACACACACACACACACACACGCACAAAAAAAAAATCGTCGGCAAAAACAATTCGCACCCTTGGTTCTGCAGCACTGTATTCTACAGTGTTATACTATTTATCGACCGTACTGTACATCCGTACGATACGGAGCACTTATACACGTTTGCATGTACGTGAGCTACTTATATATACAAGTATGTAGGGTCTATGTACGTTACTTCTGACCAATCCATATTGCCAGCCCTAGAACGAGCCTTAGCCTCATTAAAAAAAAAAAATGGAAAAAAAATTGAGGGGGAAGCATATCATTTTGCCCACCCCCTCCCCCCCCCCCCATAATTCCAGAGACGAGAAGATTTTCTTATTTTTTTTTTGACAGAAAAACAAAAAGTTACCCCCATAAAAATATTGGAGGGGCAAGCATATTTTAATTTTGCCCCCCATAATCAATAATTCCCGAAGTAAGATTTTCTTGCTTTTGAAAGAAAACAAAAATGTTGCCCCCATAAAAATATTGGAAGGCAAGCGCACCAATTGCCCCACCCCACATAATCATAATTCCCGCGATGAAAAGATTTTCTTGCTTTTTTGTTAGAATTCAAGAAATCTGTCCAATTATTTCACCCAAAAGCAGTGGCGTAACTACGGAGGGGGGGGGGTGCGCCCCCCTCCCAATCCGCTGGTTTAAAAAAAAGGACTTACCAAAATAGTAGTTCAAGTGTTAGTAAACTGCTTTTGAATGAAAGGGTGATCAAGAAATAACATTTTCTATGATTTCTTTTAACCATAATTAAATAGGTATATAGTGTGAAACATTGTTCAAAAAGCCCGGACCCGACAAAACATTGTGATTCAGCGTGATTCCTGGTTGGCATTCTGCATAATCATAAGCAGGATGTGCGCAGTGTACTCAGTACATCCGAACGAAGAGTCGCTACAATGTTGCGCAATGTGATGTATAGAATGTACACCTTTGTACCTTCGTTATATCAAAGCTAGATCATTGATTTTGCAGTGTTGCTTTACATACTAGTCTATATAAAAATATCTTGCATTGCCAATAAAAAGACTTGACCTGGGCTAATTCCTAACTTTTCCATATACACACACACAAACAAACACGAACAATAGTTTAGGGGATGCTCTAAAGTGCAGATTTTGGACATCCTTTCCCGCTTGGTCACTTCGACGCCACCTCATGAACATAAACCCACACCCTTGACTACCAGTGGCGGATCCAGGGGGAGGGGCGCACCGGGCTCCCCCCCCCCCCCCCCCTTTAATTTCCAAAGCGAAAAAAAATAATAATATAGCTTCAAATGGCAGTTTTTGGACAGCAAAATGTCAAAATTTTCAAGCTCGCATTAAGTCGTAATGCCATTCTCCTGAAGTTGCTGCCAGTAATTGCCGGCAGTTGCGCCTGGTGCGCCGCCCCCCCCCCCCCCTCAATTTCCAAAGCGAAAAAATATAGCTACAAACGGCAGTTTGGGGACTGTAAAATGTCAAAATTTTCAAGCTCGCTCGCTCCGTTCGCTCGCATTTAATCTTTATGCCATTCTTCTGATGTTGC
Organism: Diadema antillarum; assembly: GCF_040938485.1. Taxonomy (NCBI): domain Eukaryota; kingdom Metazoa; phylum Echinodermata; class Echinoidea; order Diadematoida; family Diadematidae; genus Diadema; species Diadema antillarum. The sequence goes on from NW_027271151.1 coordinate 428,377, forward strand.
TGCCAGTAATTGCCTGCAGTTGCGCCCGGTGCGCCCCCCTTAATTTCCAAAGTGAAAAAATATGGCTAAGAACGGCAGTTTTTGGACTGTAAAATGCAAAAATTTTCAAGCTCGCTCTCTTCGCTCACTCGCATTTAATCGTTATGCAATTCACCTGATGTTGCTGCCAGTAATTGCCAGCAGTTCCTCCCGGTGCCCCTCCCCCTTAATTTCCAAAGCTAAAAAATATGGCTACAAACGGCAGTTTTTGGACTGTAAAATGTAAAATTTTCAAGCTCGCTCGTTCCGCTCGCTCGAATGTAATCATTATGCTCTCCTTATATTGCTGCCGGTATTTGCCAGCAGTTGCGCCCGATGCGCCCCCTTAAATTCTAAAGCGAAGAAATATAGCTACAAACGGCAGTTTGTTTGTTTTTTACTATATGATGTCAAAATTTTCAAGCTCGCTCGCTCGCTCGCTCGCATTTAATTGTTATGCCTTTCACCTGATGTTGCTGCCAGTAATTGCCAGCAGTTGCGGCCGGTGCGCCCCCCCCCCCCTTAATTTCCAAAGCAAAAAAAAAAAAAAAAAATATGGCTACAAAAATATGGCTACAAACAGTTTTGGACTGTAAAATGTCAAAATTTTCAAGCTCGCTCGCTCGCTTGCATTTAATAATTGTTATGCAATTCTCCTGATGTTGCTGCCAGTAATTACGGGCAGTTGCGCCCGTTGCGCCCCCACCCCTCCTTTATTTCCAAAGCGAAAAAATATGGCTCCAAATAGCAGTTTTTGGACTGTAAAATGTCAAAATTTCCAAGCTCGCTCTCTTTCGCTCGCTCGCATTTATTTGTTATGCCATTCACCTGATGTTGCTGCCAGTAATTGCCAGCAGTTGCGCCCGGTGTGCCCCCCCCCCCCTTAATTTCCAAAGCAAAAAAAAATATGGCTACAAACGGCAGTTTTTTTTAACTGTAAAATGTCAAAATTGTCAAGCTCGCTCGCTCGCTTCGCTCGCTCGCATTTAATTGATATGCAATTCTCCTGATGTTGCTGCCAGTAATTACCGGTAGTTGCGCCCGTTGCGCCCCCACCTCTCCTTTATTTCCAAAGCGAAAAAATATGGCTCCAAATGGCAGTTTTTGGACTGTAAAATGTCAAAATTTCCAAGCTCGCTCTCTTTGCTCGCTCGCATTTGATTATTATGCCATTCACCTGATGTTGCTGCCAGTAATTGCCAGCAGTTGCGCCCGGTGTGCCCCCCCCCCCCCTTAATTTCCAAAGCAAAAAAATATGGCTACAAACGGCATAATGTCAAAATTTTCAAGTTCGCTCGCTCCGCTCGCTCGCATGTAGCCGTTATGCCATTCTCCTGATATCGCTGCCAGTAATTTGTCGTTTCACACCGTCATTCCATAATCCATTTATAGGGGGTACAACCCCCTCCGGCACTTCCACACCCTCCCCCCACCCTTGCTCGCTCCC